>NC_141759.1:43279466-43601966 GCF_982258835.1 Parasteatoda tepidariorum
GATATCTCTTGAAGATAGTTAAAGTTGTAGTTAAGGGTGGTTCCCAGTTAGTAAGGAAAAAATTTGGTTAATATATTGTTTAAAACTGTTTAAGGTTATAGAATGAAAAAGGAAGCTTAATAAGTAAACGCAGTTGTTCGGCGCATTTGTCTTGGTTTGTTGGCTTAGTTGTGCAAGATAATTTTGAAAGATGACCGAGTTGGTTACCAAAGTCGACTGGTAATAATAACAATTAATCTGAATTGGAGATTGAAACTTCATGCATACTGTTTCTAATTCTTTTGAAAAATAGTTTTTTGGGTCTGAGAAAAACAGCAGAAATTTTTTTTAATTTCGTCAGCACTTAGAATTCATATCAAACGTGAAAAAAAACTAATTTATTCTGCTCCTGGTATAACCACTTGAGTAAAACAATTATTTTTGCCATAAAATAAGCAGAATTTAGATATCTATGAAGATCAGTAGGTATGTCAGTAAAAAAAAAGAAAAAAGAAATACATATATTCCACAAAAAACCTATCCCGAAAAATATACTTTAAATTTGTTAATTACTAGCATAAGGTATGACTTATTTAAGCTGTGTGAAGAAAGGTAACAGTGAAAAAGTCGATTGGATCTAGAGGGCGGTAGTGTGCACTGGTCTAGTAGACGAGCGTCAAAATTGAGGCGCTGAAGAGTTCAAATTTTTTTCCGATGAAGTCGTTTATATACTCATGTGTGTTTAAATTAAATATAAACAGTGATGGTCAAATACATTTTAAATCAAATATTTTATATAGTTGAATCTAATAACATTATTAATTCATAAAATCATTAAAACTGCTGAAAAATGTATGATTAAAAACAGAAAAAAACACGAAAAATGTCCTTAAAATAAAAAATAAAAAACTATGATTAAAACAGGAAATACAAAAAAAGTTATCATTAGAAATAGATATAATGCAACTAAATATCTTTGAAAACGGAAATATCACAACAAAATATCAGTAAAATTTTAAAAAAACGCAACAAAATATTATTGCTTGCTTGCTTTCGTTTACCTGTTAGAGCATAAGGGTGCGGTTGTTCTTGTTTTCCAGTGGCGCCATCTATGGCAAAGAATTCGACTTCTGCCACACCCATTACGTCACGCTCGTTTATAGAGCGGACCCATTCATTCATCCACCGATCGTAATTTTGACCTGAATCAGAGAACGATCAATCTCCAATTCAGTACCCCCAGAGGTATTGATTTGTTATGGGAACATGGAGGACTTTGCGAATCGACAGATTTAACGTGCATCAGTCACCATTTTACTACACGAACTCTTGGACATGGGCCCAGCGCACTACCGACCAGGCTATCCCGGCCCACAAAATATTATTAAAACAGGAATTGCTCAACAAATTATTATTAAAAATAGGTATAACGTAGCGAAGTTATTTTTAAAACGGAAATAACACGACAAAATATCGCTAAAATAGAAAAGGCGTAAATAAAATAGTGCAAACAACAGACTAATATGTTCTTGTTAAATGTTACATTGCGCGTCTAGGTTCAACAATTTCCTAAGTGTTTTGCTTAACCTCGTATTTTCCAACTATTAATTAGATTGAAGAATTCAAGGATGATAATACTTGGACAGTGAGAGATAAAAAATGCGGATCCTCAACTCCTGAGCCTATCACTCTAAAATCAAGAAAAGCACGGCTAACTTTCCGCAGCAATGACAGAATCACTGGAGACGGTTTTAGTCTGAAATATTCTGCAGGTAAGCCTTACACCGAACTTAAGATTTTTTATTGAATAATTTGGCAACGCACCCTTATAAATGTGTTGAGATTGCTTCTTATTTTTCAAAGTATTTCCAGTAGTTAAAATTCCAAAAGTAGTATCTATATCTTGTCCTTTATAAATGAGACAATGAAGAAAATTAGTGAAAATTGAAAAAACATGACTATCAAAGCTGACGTCATCAGGGGATACCAGCTTCGAATTGTCATAAAATGCAAAACGTTTTCTATCAAGAAAGCTAAGACAAAAGTCAAAAAATTGCTTTCTCTGTGCCCCGAAAATTTTGCATAAGTCCAGGGGAAAAATATATATAAAATACAAGAAAAAATATATTGTAATACAATACAATTTAAATTATAGAAGCATAAAACATTAGAATAAAAACAAGACAAATACAGAAGGAAAGTAAGAAAGAAAACTTACTAGTATAATACAAAATAAAATACTATTTAAAATACAGAAGCATATCAATTTTTATTAATTTTCTTCATTGTCTCATTTGTTTAATTCCTTTTGGTTTCTTTGCTGCTAAGCGCATTTTTCCATTTGGATGTTTTATTTTTATTAATTTTCAGTTTTATTAAATTTTTTGCATTAATATTTGGATTCTTTTCTTAATTGGCCTTCATAAGGCAGTCGTGGCCGAGTGGTTAAGGCGATGGACTCGAAATCCATTGGGGATTCCCCGCACAGGTTCGAATCCTGTCGGCTGCGGTATTTTTTTTTTTTTTTTTTTTCCTTGAAAATCCGCTACGAGGATTTGCAGAAGAAAAGAAGACGACACACAAGAGATGGTCCGAATAAAAAAAAGATGTAAGCGTTTTGATAAATTGCATCCTTAACAGTATCTTTGTATTTCCGAGTTGTTTAAAGGATCAATGATTACTAATATATAATCAGATTTATAATTAATATCTATTTAATTTTAACAAATGAACGAAATAATCTTATTATTAATGAAGTCTATTTTTCGCTCTTATGATGATGATAATGTGAAAGTTCAGGCTGTAATTTAAGTGGGTTAAAAACCAATATAGAATGCTGCATATATGATTGTATCGTTTAACAAATAATAGTTATGACTAAAATATAAGTTTTTTTAATAACTTTTTTACTAGGCTTTTGGTATATATTTTTGCATATATTCTGTTCGTGTCACTTTTCGGAATAATACAGTATATTTATTTTAATTAATTAAATATTGATGAGTTAATTCAGTATTATTTATAAATTACAATAATTAGTTTAAAGTTTGCGGAAAAGAAATGCCCACATTTCAAACTTTTTAAAACTTCTCTTTTTATATGAGCTTAAAAAATTTCTTAACGCAAATGCGGGTAAGTTCCATCAAAGAGTCCTCCACGAAGGCAAATTTCTCCCAATACTTGATCCAGGAATTCCCTTGTCCTCTGGATTGGGTTCAAAATTACAAGGTTGCGTAGTTGAACATTAGTAGTCGTAAACCCAAAAATTGGGTGCTGCTGTTCAATTACGGTTATAAAAAAAAATAATAAATTGGGAACAATTTAAATAGAAAAATTTGTATTATCAGGATAACTACGTCTATTCTTTAAAAGAGTGACCATGAGATAACTACAATAAGTTGCACTTCATATTATATTATGAATTTTTGATATGTAGTGGTGAAAAAATTACTTAAAATGAAAAATACCAAACTAAAAATAACTTAAATTTCGCTACCACTAGAAAACATTTTCTAACAAAGAGGTGCCTGGCTCTACCAATTTGAATTTTCATTAATTAAAGTATAACCCAAGATCGAGACAATTTATTAAAGTTTTACATACTAGTAAATTGAAGTTCTAATAATCCTAGTGACAGTGACACTGTTGTCTGAAAAATAATAAAATAAAACGGCATATCAGACCATTCCAACTAAAATATTTGCATCGGTGTCCGTTAAGTTTATTCCTTGACAATAACACGCTATTTCTCAAAATGGTGAATATTTTAAAAAGATTGTTGTATAGTTTTTGTCAGTAACATACCTGCCAACTTTTAATCCTTTCCATTATAATTTTTCCCAGTGGTATTAAAATGGAATTAAAACTTCAATTTTAAGCAAACAAATACGTTGTATTTGAGAAAACTTAAGTTGACAACCATGACAGTAACGCATATTAATATATGTGCTTAAGTTTTGTAAGAATAGTGGTGATCAAAATCATTTAAAAATTAAAATTATAAATGAAAGAATAGTATATATTTACTACCACTTTAAATATGAAAATCTTCCGGAAAATCCGGAAGAATTGGCAGGTATGCAGTAAGTATAGCCATAAGTAAATTTTTTTTATTAACAGTTTTTTTTTGCAACAATTGCTCTTAATTAGTAAAAATACAACCTCGTTGCCTAAGTAGAAACAGAATTCTACATAAATTAAAATTTAACCGCGTCCAATAATCCATACCTGCCAACTTTTAATCCTTTCCATTATAATTTTTCCCAGTGGTATTAAAAAGGAATTAAAACTTCAATTTTAAGCAAACAAATACGTTGTATTTGAGAAAACTTAAGTTGACAACCATGACAGTAACGCATATTAATATATGTGCTTAAGTTTTGTAAGAATAGTGGTGATCAAAATCATTTAAAAATTAAAATTATAAATGAAAGAATAGTATATATTTACTACCACTTTAAATATGAAAATAAAATCTTCCGGAAAATCCGGAAGAATTGGCAGGTATGCATACCCTCCAACTGCTACGGAATTTCCGTAGTTTCAGAAATCTTCTTTTCAGACGGTAGCAAAATTAATGTTAGCGTAACTTGTCCACTATTACTTATTAAAGTGCAGGCCATATGGCTAGATTCTTAAGTTCTGATAAAAGTTTTATGAGAGATCTATTTGCTTAAAAAAATTTCTACTTTGGTTCGCTACCACTAGAAAGAATTATTTTCAAAATCCTCATAAGTTGGAGGGTATGCAATAATCTATTATTAGTTATATTTTTGACTCATGAATATATTTAAGTTCCTATATTCAGCAAGTTCTTAAAGAGAATTATGGAAAAGAACTTCAAACTGAAATATTTCATGTATAACTTAATTCAACTACGCCATCTTTTTACAACTGTAATACATTACATATTACACTACTTTAATCCATATGAAAATTAATTCTTATCCTAATCAATTCTCTTCCTATATGAAAATTATTTCTCATCCATCTTCATCGATTTTTTAACTGTCTATTTTTTTTAATAGTATAACCAATAAAAAGCGTTTTACTTATGTTTCTTGTTTTATTTATTTTCAGAAAATAGTTAACTATTATGTTTTTAAAATACCTTTCAGTTTGTGGAGGAAATTTCACTCAATCAAGTGGTGAAATATTTTCGCCAAACTATCCTAATTCCTATGCCAATTCCCTTTCTTGTATTTACGTTATTGGGAAAGAAGGACAGTATATCTCTTTATCATTTGATGATTACTTTAGCCTTGAAGGTAAGTAATGATAATAATTTTCGCTTTTTTTTTTACCAATTAAAACATATTTTCTTAGTTTATCTAGTCCATTAGAAATATGCAGTTTTCGTACAAAAAGTTCTGTGAATAATCCCTGTGATACCACTAAGAGGCATTACATATTACCTAGCTTTTAAATTTCCTTTTACTCATATTTCATTCATATCGTCATTCATTCCTAATCCCTCTTTAAAAAATAAATCATTTAATTAATTTTAATTCAATTTTTTCAAAGAGCGAATGCAAATATTTTTATTTTCAATAAATGTAACGGTTAACTTTTTATTTCAATGCAAATGTATAACTAATTATTATTCAATGTCACGACAACTGAGCATCAAAATCTATTTTTAACCTTTTTTTCTTGAACCACAAATTTATTAATTTGAAATTTAAACAATTTGAGATGGTCTAAATCGATTTTGGTGTTTAACTAAGTTCTAAATTGTGATAATTACTAGAAATACGCAAACTCAAATTTTATTTTAATGCGTTTTTATTGTGAACAATTCTGTTCCTTCAATTAATGTAAAAACCGATGATTCTGTTTATAGGTCATGGGACGAAGCATCGAAATTTAGCTAAAAAACATCTTCCATTTGCCGACTCAGCGAATTTTTAATGCAATGAAATTTAATTGTACTTGTTAACTAAAAAATACAAAGTTCACCGAAAACTATTTGCACATTAACATTTTGTACGAGGTTAAATTAGGGTTCCGAAATTCACAGCTTAAAGATACTTCAAGTGTCTCAGCTAAGCACTAAGTTTTTTAAATAGGAATCTGGTGATGAAATTCATTTGACTGGAAATGAAATTAATTTGCAAATATTGTTATTAAAAAGCAATTCAAAAATATTTCGTTGCTTGGGTTTGACTAAAATGATCATGCTTCAGCCACCATTTAAACTGCCTATTATTTGTATGTAAATTAGTTGAACCAAATGGATTATTTTTCTCAATCAGAAGTTTGGATAATTTATAATATTCATCTGTAAGCAATCTGAATCGTATTATTTAGTCACTCATCTGTACATTATTTGGTAAATGTGAAAATTACTCTGGTGCTAAAAAAATATAGTTTTCAAAGATGTATTCGTATAATTTAGTCACTCATCTGTACATTGTATGGTAAATGTGAAAATTACTCTGGTGCTAAATAAAATATAGTTTTCAAAGATGTATTATTTAGTCACTCATCTGCACATTGTATGGTAAATGTGAAAACTACTCTGGTGCTAAAAAAAAATATAGTTTTCAAAGATGTATTCGTATTATTTAGTCACTCATCTGCACATTGTATGGTAAATGTGAAAACTACTCTGGTGCTAAAAAAATATAGTTTTCAAAGATGTATTCGTATTATTTAGTCACTCATCTGCACATTGTATGGTAAATGTGAAAACTACTCTGGTGCTAAGAAAATATAGTTTTCAAAGATGTATTCGTATTATTTAGTCACTCATCTGCACATTGTATGGTAAATGTGAAAACTACTCTGGTGCTAAAAAAATATAGTTTTCAAAGATGTATTCGTATTATTTAGTCACTCATCTGCACATTGTATGGTAAATGTGAAAATTACTCTGGTACTAAAAAAATATAGTTTTCAAAGACGTATTCGTATTATTTAGTCACTCATCTGTACATTGTATGGTAAATGTGAAAATTATTCTGGTGCTAAAAAATATAATTTTCAAAGATGTATTCGTATTATTTAGTCACTCATCTGTGCATTGTATGGTAAATGTGTAAACTACTGAACTTGTTTTATTTTTTCTGAAGTGCATGACGACTGCTTGTTTGATAATGTTAGCATCGCTCATGGGGATGATACTAATTTCACTCAGGGACCATATTGCGGAAATCAAGCTCCAGCTCCTCGAAGCTTAGCAGGTCCAGTCATTTTAAAATTTCAAACGGACTCCAGCTATGTTGCTCATGGATTCAAAGCAAACTATAAAATCCTAGGTAAGTTAATTTATTGTTCATTCTTGATGTAACTTATACTTACACATCTTATACATCCCTCCATTCATATCATATATTTAAATAAAATTTTCTTTGCAAAATAATTCTGATCATTTTGTGTAAGTAAAGTTACACTGGGGAACAAATTTTTCAGATTTCAAATCTGAAATTAGTTTTGTTTCCAAAAGCATGATTGATGAATTTTTAGTAAAATTTAAAAGAAAGTTACTCGGATTATGAATGACTATAAATTACGATCACATAAGAGAATTAGGTTAGGAATTCAAGAGGATATGTCACTCTCCTTTTTTTCAAAAGCGATTCAAAGCGTTTAACATTTATTGTGTCGTAACATCAAAACAAATTATGATTTGGATAATTTCTTTAAAACTCTTTCTAAATCAAATGGCTGAATTTCAGTCGCTTTATTGGAATGAAAGGTTGATTATGGACGTTCTAATGGACATTAAAATAACATTGCGTTTATGGAATAAAAACAGGATCGTTATAATGTAACGTTCACTGCAATGGGAGGTCGTACAGAAGATCGTAGACTGTGCAAGGGTTCTATTTAAACTCTCTTCCAGTTTTTATAGTCATAACTATATTTAATTAGATATTGCATTATTTATTTTATATTTATATATTTGTCTTGGTTCCTAATTTTGCTTTTTTTCACACTGAATTATATAAAAAAAAAAGTGATAAGTATCCTTTTCCAAAAGCTATTTACCCGATTCCGTTCAAATTTTAGGTTTTTCAAATTTCAGATCGCTTTCCTGCCGAAATTATTGAAACCATATTTTGGAGACTGTAGCATCATTTTTAGAGGGTCAAAAAATAAAGGGTTGCTTATTCAGAGGAAGTACATGTTTGTGTGTTAATTCGCAACTTAAAATATTGTCTGCACAAATTAATTTGCTGATTTAAAATAAGACCCACGAAACATTAAGATAGCATCTTAGTAAGTGAACATTCAATCATTAGATTAAAAGTTATTAAGGTCTTCACATTTTTTTTTTTAAATTTTCGCATACTGCACTATGTGTTTTCTTGAGAAAATAAATTGTATTTTTCCCTGTGTGCATTTGCGTCATTCATTTCTGAATGATCTATATTACTTCAGAGATCAAACTGGTACATGTTTTTACAAACAGTTCTTTTTTTTATACTACAGATTGTGGAGCGACTTTAAGCGAACCGAGTGGATCTATCTCAACCCCTAGAAATTTCAAAGAATATCTTCCTACGATGGACTGCACTTGGCACATAGTTGCTCAGCCAAATCATGTAATAGCTCTCAGGTAATTTATTTTTCACGTTTTTTTTTTTTTTTTTTTTTTTTTTTTTTTTTTTTTTTTAAAGTTTGCTTTCATATGCGTGTGAGAGGGACGAATCTGGGTACTGAAATCTTTGCCGCTTTCCCTCTAGAGTGCTCAAATTTTTACCGCAGCTCTATGCCAAACGACAATACAAATTTTCAAAGAATTGTATATATATATATATATATATATATATATATATATATATATATATACATTGTGCTGATATTCGATATAAAGATAGAAACACAAAGAAAGACATGGAAAGAAATAGAAAGGGAAAAAATTCAAAAGGTAAGAAGAAAAATTATCCATTGTTGATAACTTGTATAAAAAAGGTTGATTAATTAGTTAATCCATGATTAATTATTATGGATTTTTAACCCTCAAAATACATTGAGTGATCGTAATCTGGATTATATGGTCGAATTTACGTTTTTCAAACGCAATGAGTATCCCACATTTCTGTTTCAACAGGGTTCGTACGTTGCTTAATTAATTAGTATTGTAACAATCAAAGAGCCATCTGAACAGTTGGACGCTCAGACTTTGGACTGAGTGGACTCACCTTTTCCTCCCTTTTCGTGATTATTCTAACTTATGTTTGTCCGTGTGCTATTTGATATTACAGTCGAACTCGTTTATAACGAGCACAAAGGGACCGTAAGTAGTAATAGCCGATGTACGTGAGACGGAAGTGACGTCATCACTCAAAGTCAACCGGAGCTTATTTCTGCCCCAACCGGAAGTTGCTTATTTCTGCCAAACCGGATGTTGCTTATTTCTGCCCGCCTATTAACCGAAAGTTGCTTATTTCTGCCCATGTGCTTATTTCTGCCCGTCTTAAATCGAAACTTCGTCTGCAGCGTCATGGGGAGCTTATTTCTTTTTTTTTAAGCCTAAATTATTATAGTTTCGTTTTTGAATATTATGTTCATTTATTACTTTTTTGAGGGTGGCAACACATAATAATTTTAATATTAGTTTCTTGCGGTGGCAACAGTTATAAACTTTGTTATTTGGTGTGAAATATTGTATATTATGAAGTAATGACGTCATCTTTTTATTACTTAATACATAAAGGATATCATGCTTTTACTCTAGTGGCGCCATCTATGTGGGGATGATGGAAATAAAATAACTTAAAATCTATTTTAATATTTAATTCTGTTCTATTATTATTTATTAAATATAATTAAGGCTGAGGATCGAACTCACGCCAATCAAAAAGCCTTCGTGGGTCAGTAGTTGGATATCATAACCACTGACCCACGAATGCTTTTTGATTGGCGTGAGTTCGATCCTCAGCCTTAATTATATTTAATAAATAATAATAGAACAGAATTAAATATTAAAATAGATTTTAAGTTATTTTATTTCCATCATCCCCACATAGATGGCGCCACTAGAGTAAAAGCATGATATCCTTTATGTATTAAGTAATAAAAAGATGACGTCATTACTTCATAATATACAATATTTCACACCAAATAACAAAGTTTATAACTGTTGCCACCGCAAGAAACTAATATTAAAATTATTATGTGTTGCCACCCTCAAAAAAGTAATAAATGAAAATAATATTCAAAAACGAAACTATAATAATTTAGGCTTAAAAAAAAAGAAATAAGCTCCCCATGACGCTGCAGACGAAGTTACGATTTAAGACGGGCAGAAATAAGCACATGGGCAGAAATAAGCAACTTTCGGTTAATAGGCGGGCAGAAGTAAGCAACATCCGGTTTGGCAGAAATAAGCAACTTCCGGTTGGGGCAGAAATAAGCTCCGGTTGACTTTGAGTGATGACGTCACTTCCGTCTCACGTACATCGGCTATTACTACTACCGTAACATGTACTCGTTAAATCCGAATGCTCGTAATAAACGGGTCCTTAAGGCAGGCGTGCAACCAGAAGAGGGGGGGGAGGTCAAATTATTGAGTTTACATAAAATTTAATTAATACTTACTTACTTTAATTAATTTAATTAAATACTTTTCTTAATTTAATAACAACTACCCCCCCCCCCCAACCAGCATTAAATTTCTCGTTGCGCTACAGTCTTAAAGGAAAGAAGCAATAAACGGAAAGAAATATAAAGGAAAAGATTCTTACCAAAACATTTATTTTTTTCATTAATCTACATATTTAAAATAGTAGTTTGTTAGCTTACTTTGAAGTTTCAGTTCGCGTTTTTTTTTTATTTCGCGCGCATTTCTTATCATTTTGAAAAAAAGATTGCAAGACAGAAAAATATTGCTCGCTAAAACCGGGTCTTGCTCGTTAAAAGCGACTTCTGTTCCATAGACTTAACATTGATCCAACCAAATATTCTCGTTTCCCTCGGTAAATCCGAGCTCGTTATAAACGAGTTCGACTGTAATAAAAATATTTGGCACTAAGCTTTTCTTTATTTCAACACATCGTCGAACTCTAGTCAAGGCCACAGTAAAAAATTACAGAAAGAATATATATATATATATATATATATATATATATATATATATATATATATATATATATATATATATATAATATATATATATATATATATATATATATATATATATAATATATATATATATATATATATATATATATATAATATATATATATATATAAATACAAGAGAACACTAAGAAAGTTAAGAAAAATAATAAGTATCATGCGGATATAATCGTGTGGGCTGAAGAAAAGATTATATCTTTTTTTTCCGGTTTTTAATTAACATTTCATTTTTTTTATTTTTTTTTTATTTTATAAACTGTTGTTTGTTATTTTTTTTTACTTATTATTTCCCACCCCCCTTTTTTTCATATGTCTATAATTTTTCTTTGTTTTATTCTTCATTTTGAACTTACATATATATATATATATATATATATATATATATATATATATATATATATATATATATATATATATATATATATATATATATATATATATATATATATATTGTACATAAGCATATGTGTTCTTAATTATATACAACACTCTTTAAACCTAACATAGAACAAAACTTTTATCATATAAACTGTCAAACGATACAAACTACAAAACGATATCTAATGATGAACATAACAAGAAATATAAAAGAAATAAACTAAATAAAGTAAACATGTTATTGCAGGCTATGCACTTGCGTCTGGAACATATTATGTTTATTCAAGACATTTTATTTAATTACATCTACTTCCTTGAAGAAACCTGTGTGACATAAAATTTTGAAAAAAATGAATTGTTCCTTAGTGTAATTTGTGTTTTATTCACATTGCTTAGCTTTAGTCATTTGTAGCACAAAGCATGATCTACATTTTGATAAATTATAAAACCATCGGAAGAACTTGGCAGGAAGAAAAAAAATTCTGCTCTCAAGAATCAATGTCATTGCAATTTTGCTACCTACAATAAACGTTTCTGAAAAAAATTCAAATGTTGATAGCTATGTATTTTTTTCTTATTTGTAGTTTATTATTAATCTTCTCATCGCGAGAATATAATTAATTATGGTTTGTTTGTTTGTTTGTTTTTAGATTTACTCATTTTGACATTAGAGCAACCTATAAATGTCTTATGGAATACGTGGAAATCAGAGACGGAAACTCGACGGGCCCACTCATAGGCAGACTTTGTGGAAAAAATTCAACAGTATCGGTAAAATCGTTGGGAAATATGCTGACCATAAAATTGTACATGAAAGCTGAACATGGGGGAATTTCCGCACATTACTACAATACATTCGGTAAGCTAACACCATTCTTGTGTATTGTATGAACTTTGCTCCAGGGCGTGCTTGCTTTTATTTTGTTTTAATGCTAAATGAAAGAAAGCACGTGAAAATCATTTAATATTTTCCGTGTTACTAGAACAATGTTTCATTTTCGAAGAACTGCGATGCCCTGTAAGAGTCAAAAAATTCGACTTTCAGGCATTAATAGAAAAGCAGCACATTGCGATCAATTAAAAGTTAAAAGAAGCAGACGATAATTATGGCAGTTCTTCATTGTTTCTCTTTAACGGTGTTTTTGGTGTGAAGAAGTTCAGTAACCTGTTAACGGAAAAACATTGAGAAAAAATTTTAAAAAATTGAAGTATTTAAACTTTTCCTGCATTTTTTTTCCTAATGTTTTTGTATGGAATATCATATGACGCGTGTAAAGAATTAGAATCGTCGATGTTTTTTGTAAACTTGCGAATCCCTCTAAATTTAGAATTGTTCTGGTTTCTGAGTACCAGTCCTGGTGGGCTCTCACTGATTGGTTAAAGTTAATATACTTACTCGTTGTTAATTTTCTTGTTCACTGACAATTTTAATCTTAAACATGAAACTTAAAGCAATTCTTTCCTCACCCCTTGCTTGTTGAATGGTTTAGAAAAGATATGCGGAAAATGGGAAACTGAATTGACTAAAAATGATTTTTCTGCAGCACACTTTTCTTCCCATCTTTAATAAAACTTATACGTGAAGAACTTTAACTCAAAGAAAGTTAACCCATGGATATATAATTTTAAAGAAGAAAACCTATAAATATATTTTGAAAACAAATAATATTTTTAGAAAACATAAATCTGGATCTTGTTCGGTACCTTGCCCGCTCCTATCGCGAGCCCTGTATAGGAGCAAGCCCAGGCATTGATAGGTTAATAAATAACTTTACCAAAATTTGAACAAAAAGACATCTTGAGTCGCGATGGCTCAGGGGATAAAGCGTTCGCCTTTCAATGAGGTTAACCGGAGTTCGATCCCCAATGGCTGGTCGATACGAATTCCGCATCCGACTTGCACCGACCACAGTGCAGACGTGAAATATCCTCAGTGACAGACGGATCATGGGTTAGAGTCCCCTTGCTGTCAGGCTAACCGTGGGAGGTTCTCGTGATCTTCCTCTCCATGTAACGCAAATGCGGCTTAGTTCTATCAGAAAGTCCTCCACGAAGGCAAATTTCTTCCAATACTTGGTCCAAGAAATTCTTGTCTTTCGGATTGGGTTCAAAATTACAAGGCTACGGAGTTGAACATTAGTAATCGTAAGCCCAAAAAATTGGGTCGGCTGCTCAACGACGGTTATAAAATATAAAGTAAAAAGAAATTTTGTGAAGCGCGTTGCTGTAGCGTGACATTGGCGTCCTTAACGATAGTTTACGTAAATCAGCAAAAGCGAAATACATTAATGTATATTTGTAGCGAGAGGAGAAAACTGTCTGGAGGTCAAAAATTTTAATTTTATCTTTAGTTTGGCTTCATATATTATGGTAAAAAGAAATGTTATCTATGCAATCAGCCCGTTGGAGATGAAATTTATTGGCCAGTTTGGAATTATTGAGAACCTATTAACGCGTTGAGCGCCACGCTAATTTTACGACTTGCCCTTCTGGCCACGGTAAATAGCTACAAACAAAATTTGCAAATATTAGACACAATATGCTATTTTTTTATTGTTTATCATGACAATCTGACAAAGGTGGTGAATTATCTAAGACTACGAATTGATTAAAAATAGTGGTGGTTAAAAATCTACAAAATTGAATTTATTAAACCAAGAATCACAATAATTAAGTAAATTTTGAATACATTTTCTGCAATTCCATAAAAGAGTGTACATTTTATAGTTCTATATCATGTTTTACGCTGTCAGCCAGCTGTTTTTCGCTGCCTATGTGAAAGGTCAGTGTCATCAAGTGGTGGCAGACGCAGCCTAAATGTAATTTTATTGTCAGCCACCGGTGGCTGACGCGGCCTAAATGGAAAGTCCAATGTCAGTCACCGGTGGCTGACGCGGCGCTCAACGTGTTAATTTGGAACCTATTAATTTCCTCACGTAACCAATTAATTTGTAACACACTTACATGGCAACGTCTTATGAGACTGGAACTTCAACTGAGGAACAAAAATAGTTGTTCCACAGTGTAATAATACATCTGCGGGGAAATCTATGAAAATATAATTTCTACTTTCAGTCTCGTTTTCTTGCTACTAAATGTAATTTGAAAAAAAAAATGAGTTCTGTTTTTTCTCGTAGGACCAGATCAAGGTTGTGGAGGTACCATAAATGCAGCATCTGGCACGATTCAATCGTTTGACGTCGATAACAATGGACTTTATGAACCGAATCTGGATTGCAATTGGTTTGTGACATCCGATAACCCTGACAAAATTTTACAGATATCATTCGAGAGATTTGACATCGATGATTCTTCCGATGGATCGTGTGAATTTGATTATTTAGAAGTATGACTTTTTAGTTTTTTTTAATATTTAATTAGAAATGATCTAATAATTAGAAAAAGAAATAATCGTACGTGAAATAATCTAAAATATTTTATTCAATTAAAAATTCAAATTTACAGCGTCAAATCTTTTTTTAGTACCATTAAAGATAGGCAGATGCTTTTTTTACATAAATATACAGCCACCTTTTAAATATTTTTCAATATTTTATCTATTTAAAAAATTTTAGCTCTAAGCTCGAATTTAGCTCGTTATGAGAAGCATGGTAGGTAGTAAGACTGAAAGCTTATATATATCAAGAAGGAAAAGAACAAAAACTGTTTGTTTGTTTTTATGTTAAGAAAAAACATTTTATTCGAGCATGTTTTAGGTACGAGTAGTTTGGTGTTTTTTTTTTTTTTTTTTTTTTTTTTTTTTTTTTTTTTTTTTTTGCTAGACAAAAAGTAAATAATGCCTAATAAGTTGTAATTAATTTAGTAAGATTAATACTATTTAGTAAGATCTTCTCCACCCTAAAACCGGCTATAAATGAAAGTATTTTTCTATCAATTTTTATCTTGTTCCTTCTCAATTTAAGGGCTAATAATTGGAGCTGTTAGTTTAACCCTTTGACTACGAATTTTAAAAAAGGATTTTTTTTGTCACGTTTATTATTTAAAAGCACAAAATAGGTCACAAATAAGGCAAATTTAGTATTTGGGATTTTTCTGACAAGCGGTTATCAATTTACAGGCTGGAACTTATATGTCCCGGGCCGTACTTAATGGTGGGATACATATGTCCCATCTGTGATCGACTTACTGCAAGCACATCTATCATTCCGGAAAAATTTATTATGTGGACTTTTTTTTAACATGGTATGATACAAGGTGAAGCAATCTTTTCATAACCCGACATTACACATTGGACAACTCATATTTGTTCTTTTTTCTATGTTCATTTGAGAAAATATGAATAAAATAAGAATGGACACAACAATCCCAATGAAGAATACGAGTGGGATATATCTGTCCCAATGAAGAATGCTAGTCGCATTTATCTGTCCCAGCGCAAAATCACAATGCTATTTCATGCAAGAAACTCTCTAGGGGATATTTGACACGTGAAACACGTATACTTGGTTCGACTCTACGTCTGGGACATATTACAATGAGTTTCTTAGTGCTTTTCACCCCATTAGTAATTTTTAAACTTCTGTTGGGACAAATGAGTCCCGTTAGTAGTCAAAGGGTTAAATTGATCTCATTCAAATAGTTTAGGGATGTGAAGAGTTGTTAAATAAACACTGTAGTTAGTTCGATACAGTTTTATTTAGAAATTATACTTTGCGTTTTCTTCGACATACTTCTTTACGTTTTCTACATGAACATTCTAAATTGTGTCATTATTATAAATATCATAAGAGATCGATATTAGATAGACAAATTTACAGATTTATAAATAGTTACAGGCTTTACAGATTGTAAAAATAAAAATAGCTGAAAGGAATTTTAAAAAGAGGATCTTTAAAAGTAAAAGAAATAAAACAATATAAAATACTAGATTAATGCGTCATTTATATTTTAAATAAATAAATTTAATGGCTTTGAATGGGACCTTAGAATTGTAATAATGTTATTTAACTTAACATGAAAAGCGGGGTAAATTCCCCTGGTTTAACAACCACTTAAATGCTATAAATTTTCATTCCATCCATTATAAAATTGATTTATGCGTTTGATTTATCAATTATTTTTGCGATGAGGAATGTTTCAAGTTTACTTTCTGAAAACAGGAAATAAATTTTATGAGAAAAATTTATATAGTGCTATAATACAATAGAGCCTCGACTTAACGACGCTCGCTTGACTGGTAAATAACGTCTTAAATAACGAGGTTCTATATCGAGGACATGAAAATTTCAACGCATGCAAGTTAAAACATATTTTGTTAAATACCTTAATACAAACTAAAATTTGAATGTAATTTATATATTAAAGAGAAAAAAAAGCAGATTACTTTAACACTAGGTTTACGGGACTCGTCATTTTGACGCATTTCGAATTTTATAAGGAAAATTACAAAATTCGTTTGCATTTTTATTTTATCTCTTGTAATGACTTTTATCCATTGATCGAGATAAATATATATTGAAGTCTATTTTCTTCAAAAACGTTGAAATATTAAAATTCTCTTTGTGGTATACCTATCTCTACGGATATGCGTCAATTTGACGCGATCGTAATTTGGAGAATATTTTGAGTAAACATGCAAACATCACATCAATAATAAATAGGAATGTACCGACAATACTTCGATTCATTATCTCAAATAAAACAAGTGATAAACAACTGTTGCCGATAAGCAATAATAGAAAGAACAAACGCAGAATGTCAATTGATGTCAGAGTGTTAGATTTTGAAGGTTTCAGTTGTTTATTTCGAGTATTGAAAAATAGAATACTAGAATATTTCATAAATATATATCTCATATTTTTTTTTCTTATAGTATATAATTACATTGCTTTCTAAGTGCAGATATGCCAACTGCTCCGGACGCGCCAAATTAATTAAAAAGACGGTAAATAACCACCAAATAAATTTTTAATTTTGTTAATATAAAGTGGCGAATTATATAAGTCCACGAATTATTTAGAAATAGTGGTGAATAAAAATCTGTTAAATTGAATTTATTAAACCAAGAATCACAATTGATAAACTACCACTTTAAAATATATATTTGCTGTCCAAAGCAAGTTGGCATCTCTGTAAGTGTTGTTATCGGCTCCTTCCACTTTTTCTCATAATCCTAACATCAACGGCGAATCACCAAAGAATATTCGAAGTCAACAACATACAGCAGATCCCGATCAAAATCGAACGATTTCGAGGAGGTCGAGGACCTATACAATGTTACAACTGCCAAAATTATGGACATACACAAAGCCACTGCAATGCACCTGCAAGGTGTGTAAAATGTGCTGAAAACCACAGGTCACATGAATGCAACAAAGACAGAACTACACCTCCAAAATGCTGTAATTGTTACAAAAGCCACACAGCCAACTATACTGGGTGCGAGACCCGTCCCAGCAGAAGGAGCCCTCCAACAACATCATATTCGACGCCTAAACTTGCTCATCGATTAGTGTCATTAATCAAAGAATTACAGGAATTGCTCAAAAATGAAGAAGTGCTCCGTCTTCTGCGGGGGATCATCGGGGAAACATCTCAATCCCAGTGAGTTCTACTTTTATTTTCAAGACTCTCAAGTTAAATTCACTGAACTTTTCACATCAGACTTTTACTTAAGTTAAATTAAATTACATTAAGAATTATTTTCTGATAATATAACCAATTTATGCATACATATATATCAACTTTGCATGTTAAATTCTTTTGAAAATTCTATTGTATTTAATGAGCAATACTTCTCTGATAAAATATATTCACTGCATTTTCTCCAAATATGTTATTTCATCATGTATCAAGGTATGATTTATCTATATTCATCAATTATGCCTTTCATTTTTCAAAAATCAATTACTGTACATATCAAATCATGTTTTATCATTATTTTTAATTTAAGTCTACAATCAATATTTCTAGTGTTAAGTCAATTTGTCATATTAAATTTCATTGTTTTATTATTTCACAAGCAAACGGCTTAATTTTTTTTATGGTTACCACAATGTATTCGAATGAACTTCAATGTATGTCACAATTAAATATGTGCTAGTTAAAATATAGAAATTTAATTAGTGAAATATGTATCAATTTATGTTATTATTTATTTATGTCAACTTATGTATATATATGTCAAATTATGT
This sequence comes from Parasteatoda tepidariorum, assembly GCF_982258835.1. Classification (NCBI taxonomy): domain Eukaryota; kingdom Metazoa; phylum Arthropoda; class Arachnida; order Araneae; family Theridiidae; genus Parasteatoda; species Parasteatoda tepidariorum. The sequence goes on from NC_141759.1 coordinate 43,298,065, forward strand.
TTATATTTAAATATATCAACTTAGATTCGATGAATCAGATATTCAAATGTTATATTTACTCAAGCAAAGTGCTTGTTTTTCTATTAGCTACCACATCGACTGCTAAATTCAAAATGTTATTACTATAAATTTTCTGTAAATTTCTAGATGTATGGGATAGGGGCCGCTAAGTGGCCCAGGTGCCCAATTTTTGTAAATTTTTGTAAATAAAGTAAGTAAGTAAGTGTTGTTATATGCATTCGTTCATGCGTCAAATTGACGCGTGTTCGTCGCGATAGGTATATAAGAGACGTCCGCAAACCTACTGTTAATGTTAAAAAAATTGAAATTTTTTACACCATTAACGATGCTGTCTTTAGAAACTTTTTTTCCAGCTGTTCGATATTAAGTTTAAAGTTTCTAACACGCTTTTTTTGTACAATTTTTGTTGGATATTAGAAGTTGAGAGAAACTCCATTTCGTCTGTATTTTATGGAAATAGTATAAGAATATGCCCTAAATACAGTTTTTTTTTTTTTTTTACATTATTTATGTAGTAAAGAGAAGGGTTCCAAGATGAAAACACGTTAAAAATTGAAAATTTTTATTCAAGAGTGACGTTAAATACGAATTTTACTGTACTTTTAAGAAACACCGGACATCTTATTTAAAAACCGTCAAATTGAAGAACTTAGTAGTTCTAGTTAAGTGCTCCTCACAGCAAGATAAAATTTTTTAAAAAAAATTAAAAAACTAATGAAAACGTTAAAATTCCCAATACAATTCAGCGTCATCAAACCGGCGTTTCTCACCTGCATATCATCAGAATAGAGATCTATTTATAAAACACTAATGAAATATTGCCCAACTATAGTACAGCCAACAGTCTTTAAAAACAAAACAAACAAAAAGTAATGATAACAGTTTTATGAAGCTGCTGGAAACTTCACAGGATTTAATTTCACTCCAATCTAAAAATGTGAACATTTTTAAGATTTAGATGTATTTCTTGAAACAGAGCTTCGAGGCATCAGCCAAAATAGGCATTTCACTTAATTTTAAATATTAAATATTTCATTAAACTCCCATTTATTAATTTTTAGGACTCCCATTTTTTTTATTAATTTATAAAGAGAAATAAACGCAAAAATTGTTCTTCTACAATTAATTTCCTCTTTTCTATTTCTAGTTACGTGAGGACTATGTACTTGGTAATTTAATTGGAAGATTCTGTGGATCTAATTTACCAACAACAATTGTTACAGCAACTTCTAAAGTAAACATTCTTTTCCACACTGACGGGGAGATAAATAAACCGGGATTCAAAATGAACTTTCAGAGCTTGGATTGTAAGTGGTTTCCATTCGAAATTTTCTTTAAAATACTTCCTTTCAAAAACTTTATAAATTTGTATCTTAGGCAGGAAACAAAAAGGGTTGTAAAATCTTTGTATTTCTAGTTTAGTTCATGCTGAGCAATTTGAAATTGTATGATATTTATATTGTTTAGCATAAAGGCTACAATACCCTTCCGAGTATCCCAAACAGGCCTCTGAAACAGTCCAGGTAATTTTTTTTTGTCGTATGCCTGTTTGGGCAGTGGGGGTGCGATTGTTCCTGTTTTTCAGTGGCGCCATCTATGGCCAGGAATTCGACTTCTGCCACGCCATTCACACAACCACAACCCGTTTTAAGGGCGGGTCACATTCACACACAAAGGAGAAAGGGCATAGAACACACAGAGAGAGAAAGAAACATCCATGCCTTGCCCGAGATTCGAACCCAGAACCTTTCTGATGCAGGGACAGCTCCCTGCCCCCTACACAGGCCGGTCGGCAGTTGCGGTAATCAATTAACACATTGAATGCCACGCTAACTTTGCATGGCTTGCCCGTCAGGCCAAACTACAAACTAAATTGCAAATATTAGACAGATTTTGCTAGTTTTTAAAAGGTTTAGAATTGTATAAGCCTGCAAATTGTTTAGAAATAGTGCAGGATAAAAATCTACTAAATTGAATTTATTAAATCAAGAATCACAATTCATAAACTACCACTTGAAAATATTTATTCGCTGCCGGGAGCAAGTTGGCATCTCTGTGTATATAAATAAAACTATTTTTGTGTGTTCTATATTGCATTAATTTCTTCAAACCATTTTAGTACCGATAATAATATAAAAAAGTTAAAAATTTACTCGAATTATGTGTTTCTAATAATCTTGGCTTTGCCGGTCACCGGTGACCCCCAGGGCATTCAACGTGTTAAGCAATGAGACTTTCAGCTGTTGACGTTGTTTTAAGAATTTATGCTTACTTTTCTAAAATAATTCCTTTATATTACAGTCACTCGAAAACTTTTTTGTGGTCACTTGAATGTTTTTACCCATTAAAGCTTAAACTACTTATAGCAATAAAATAAATAATTATCATTAAAGTCTCATTTTAAACAATTAAATAAAATAAATTGTTATTTATCTGGGTGAATTAGTGATTAACCTAATCACCAGTTTCTAAGAAATTTTTAAATTTCAAAGAAGTTTTTCATTGAACATTGTAAGACTTTAAGTCAGCAATAATTTTTTTAAAAAAATAGCTTTTCATTCAGAATCATAAAAAATTTGATTAGACACGTTTTCGGGAACAGAAAACCTTTAGTAAATGATTATTTAATACAAAAACCCTTTTTTCCTTACGTGCAGCTCCATGTGGCTCATCAGTCCTGCAGTCTGAACAGGCTCCTAAATTCTTGATGTCTCCTAATTTTCCAAGTCAGTATCCAGTAAACCTTCAATGCAAATGGGTGTTCATTAGAAATGATAGTCATGTACCGATTCCAGAAAAAGGAAATTATAAAATGAAAGTTCATATTAAGTTCATAGACTTTGACATACCTTGTGGTGGTGACTACTTGAATTTTCAAATGGTAATAATGCTAAATTCGAACATTCTTTTTATATTCTAATTTATTTCTCTATTTATTGGAAAAGATATGTTTTTTTTTACTTAGATTTATGAAGAATTTGCAGTAATAAGTTGTATAGATAATAAGTAATATAAGTAATATGGCTGATTGATACGAATTTTGCGCCCAACTCACACTCAGGGCTAAAGAGAATAGAAGGGCTGGTTCACTCCTTTGAAGTATCTCTTGCCGCGCCGATCCTCTGACGTCACTCTAGTGACATCACTTTGGCGCAAAGCTCGCACTTTTACTTCAAGAACGGAGCGTTTGGCCTTACTAGCTCTAACTAATATTGGATCATTTCTTTTTGCGAGATATTCTAAGACATTTGTTATTTTCTATAATGACTTTCCTCAGTTTTTGCAGTGAATTTACAAGAATTTAAAACTATTATCTAAATGCCAGTTTGCGTGATTGCAACTTGCAAAAATTCTGATATAAAAACAAAAGGAAAAAATATAATTTTTCGCGTGTTCCCTAAAGTAAATGAACAACTATGTAAAGAATGGATTCCGAAATGACACAGTTAATATAAAACCGCAATACGTTTATTCTGTCGTAAAGAACTTTTATAAAAATTCATTATCTAAATAGAAACCGCCTCGTTACTTCATAAAGAAAGGCAAGTGAAAAGAATTAAAAAATAGATAAAGTCAAAGAAAATTAAAATGTAAGTCAAAAGTATAAATAAAATGTATAGTATATAGTTGAAATTCTCCTAATTTCATAACATATTTTTTAATGTAGTTATTCTAATTATTTATGATTTTTTTTTAAAATTATATTCTCTTCAATTTGAATATCTATGTATTATATCATCGTAAATTTAAATGTCTATAAGCAATTGTAAAATTTCTGATGTCATTATGAACCTAAATTATTATTTTGTTTCAGTAATTAGCGTTTAAGGTTGATGTTTCCTAATGATTAAGTATGAACAAATTGCTATTAACGACATATTTTAAAATCAGGGATTCTAAATTTAACTTAACTTATCTTTATAAAAGAATATGTAGATAAAAAAAGTGTCGATATATGCCTTCATTTTTCTTAATAGTTAAAGTTAAAACTGAACTTTTTAAAATAAAGTATTTGTCGTGTCATTTTCACCAACTAGCAAAACATTTTTATAAGTTTAAAATGGTATTTTTTTAATATAATAACCAAGAAAGTTTTTTTTGAACTATGTTTATGAACGGAAATAATGTGTTAATTACGTAAAGTTTGAAGGCTAATAACCAGATAAAGTCTAACTTATTTTTACTAGAGAAAGATGCAAAGTTATCATATCTTTGCTTGCGATCTCCGAGATCTGTAGACACAGTGACGTCATGAGGAGGGAAATCGTAGCTTCAGCTCTAAGAGCGGAGTGAACTAGCCCTTGTATTCTCTTTAGCCCTGACTCACACTGACCACAGTGCTGATGAAAAATATCCTCATGGTAGATGGATCATGGTTTAGAATCCATCGGGCTAACCATTGAAGATTTTCGTGGTTTTCCTCTCCACGTAACGAAAATGCGGGTTAGTTCATCAAAAAGTCCTTCCCGAAGGTTAGATAGCCATAATGCTTGAACCAGGAGTTCCCTTGTCTTCTGTATTGGGTTCAAAATTACATTACTACGAAAATGAAAAGTGATTCGTAAACTCAAATTTGGGCCTGCTGTTAAACGTAGGTTATAAAAAAATACTCATTTGGAAATAATACAGCATAAAAGTTTGATCTAAAAGTGCCGCTCCTAGAGAAAATACGGCTCATCATTATATTGCCCAAGCTTTTTACATGGTGATACAAATTGTCTCTCCACGTCGCTGGATAATAGACTTCTTTATATAACTAATGCCGTTATTGAAAATTATTATTCTTTATGTTTTTAGAAACAAGCCATTCTTTACATAAATTTGTATGGCGAAGGTTGTAGTTACTTCTTTTCACGCTCAATTTTTCATTCCACGATAATTTAAATATTCACCTCAACTAATAAGTATGGTAGATGTTCAAAGCTCGTAAATGTTATTGTACAAAAGCTTGCAATCGGCTCTAAATACATAATAGATTGAGGCTAAAAATTCGATCAGTCTGTACTATCTTAGGGGTGGAAAGGAATAAAAATCAACCACCACCTTTAAGAAATATGCGAAATTTTATGACTCTGAATTAATATATTCTGCTTCCTCAAAAATTCAAAAGATATGAAAATTAGATTAAAAATGCTTTTCAAAAATATACACCGAGGCAAAAAATTTGTTGCATTTATACAAGTATTTGATTTTACATTTATATTACAAGTATAAAAATCTTAGAAAAAAATGTTGCTTGATACCAAAATTTTTTGTTGCACTTGATACTATTTCCTTGCAAAAGGAGGGTACTTACTCTATTCAACACCTCTTAGAAGTGAAAGAGCCTTCACACTGGTTACGATAAATGAGAAATCGGATGCTTAAGTAATCCGAGCGCAGCTATCTAATTTCCCCTACTGTGCAGTTTAGTAGCACGGACGTTGTGACAGCTTTCTTAATTCGCTCCACTGCACAGTTCATTTTAATTCCGTCGGACTACTAAATTGATACATGCTGAGGCCTCCTGTCATCAAGGAGGTGTTGCTCTATTCCCTCTGAATAAACCTTTCTTTTTAATATTTAATGTTTGGATTGTGACGAAGTTTGAGCGAGCTGAACAGTACAAAATATCTAATCTAAATAAAGAATATTTAGTGTACAATAAATATTTTAACTTTTTAAAATGTTATTTTATACTATTATTGTTTACTGTACCAAAATCTAATTAAACCTTTCCTTAACAGTATCCAAGTGATCGGAGATTAAGAGACTTTCCTTCCTATGTAAGTAGATTTATTTCATAAAGAACATTATCAGCTGTTTTTTTCAATTTTTTGTCGTGTGCCTGTTCAGGCAGTGGGGTTGCGATTGTTCCTGTCTTTCAGTGGAGCCATCTATGGCCGGGAATTCGACTTCTGCCACTCCATTCACACAACCACACCCCGTTTCTAGGGCGGGTCACATTCATCAGCTGTTGTTATTTAGCATATTTGTCATAAATCATAGCGCAGTTCTCAGAAGAAAAAAAATTTGGAAAGGCTGATTCAATTGATAATCACAAATAAAAGATTGCGTCTGGAAGGCGAATAGTTAGTGATTAAATAGCAATCAGGGCTAGGTGTTCAAAAAATAATCAACGATTTGAAAATCAAGTAAAGAAAACAAATGGCGGCGCTGTTATCTAAACATTCTGTAAAACGATGCTTTTTACTGCTTGTCAAAGCTTTCCAACTGGTTATTACTTTCTCCACAAACTGCTATACATTATAATTCGACAAGAATTCGGCACCCAGCTCGCATCAACCATAGTGACATAATATATCCTCATGCTGACATAATATGTCCTCAGAAGTAGACAGATCACGAGTTAGAATTCCCTTGCCATCAGACCAAACATGGGAGTTTTTCGCGGTTTCTCTCTCCTTGTAACGCAAATGCGGGGTGGTTCTCTCAAAAAAGTTCTCGAGGAAGGCAATTTTGTCCCAATACTTGATCCAGGAGTTCCTTCGTCTTCTGGATTGGGTTCAAAATTACAAGACTACGGAGTTGAATATTGGTAATCATAAATTCAAAAAATTGGGTCACTGTTCAACGACAGTTATAAAATACATTGTAACGTGTTGCTGTTTTCTTTCTTTTTTGTTCAAAAAATTAAGGGAAATATTGTTTTATTATTTTTCTGACTTGGCAACGTCATTTCTTGCAACGTTTGTATCTAATTTTGAAATTTGGTGAGAAACATTTTTGGTGGCTTTGGTAGAACACAGTAAAAGTACATATGTATTTTCTTCCTTCTTACCTTTCTTAAATTTTCAAACTGACAGTCATTTATGGGACACGCGGTATAAAAATGTCGATTCCGTTTTGTCTTTTGGATTTAGGTATCGATCATGCATTTCGATTATTTAAACGATTCTTGAAAAGTTTACAGACGAATTAGCAATGCGAAAAACAGTAGAAAAAACATAAGTTAAACGGAAAAGTATAATTTTGACAAATCTCATTTTAGAATGTCGAACCTATTTATCTCAAATCTCGCGTGAGTAGATAAAAAAAAACACATAGATAGAAGATAAACAAAATTTTAATGATAAGATTTCGAGAAATAAAAGTTTCTAATACAGACAATTAAAAATATTTTTCTTTTTTTTATTGTCCCAGAAAAATATAGTGTCATTATCACAACCTATTAGATACGTATTCTTAATTTTCAGAGATGCCAACTGCTCCGGACACACCTAAAATATTTAAAAATTGTAAATAACTACAAAGTAAATTTTGCAAATATTTGACTAATTTTGCTTGCGTTTTGAAAGTTACTACATGACATAAGAACTTTTAAGTAGTGGATTATATAAGCCTATGAATTATTTAGAAATAGTGGTGGATAAAAATCTACTAAATTGAATTTATTAAACCAAGAATCACAATTGATAAACTACCACTTTAAAATATATATTTGCTGTCCGGAGCAAGTTGGCATCTCTGAATTTTTTTAAACATTCATTCGTATATATATATATATATATATATATATATATATATATATATATATATATATATATATATATATATATATATATATATATATATATATATATATATATATATATATATATATATATATATATATATATATATATATATATATATATATATATGGCCTCCTCTGTCACCCGACCTATCATGTCTTGATTTCTGGGGTGATATGAAAACACTGATTTATGACACCCCTGTTGACAATGCTGAAGAGTTGGTTGTAAGAATCACAGTAGCTGCCGGAGAAATTCGAGATATGCCTGGAGTATTGCAGAATGTTTGAATGTCCATGCGCCTGTGGCAGAAACTTCGAACACTTACTTTGACCCATGTACCACATAATTTTTTCAATCTATTATTAAAACGATTTTTAATAATAGATTGAAAAAATTATATATATTGCTACTGTGTACATCACCGCTTCAGGGAAGCATTTCCGACCCCGCATTGCCATATGATTTCGAGTCGTCAGGATGCACCCTACCACTCTTAGGAGTTCTGAAACGCTTAACTGAGACACCCTATATATATATATATATATATATATATATATATATATATATATATATATATATATATATATATATATATATATATATATATATATATATATATATATATATATATATATATATATATTTCTCCCCCCCCCCTTTTTTTCATATGTCTGTAATTTATCTTCGTTTTATCTTCATTTTGAACTTATATCTGTAGATTATATAACTCATTTATAATAATTGCATTTTATATCTATATTTTTCCACAGCGACCAGACATTGCTCCCAGTGCTCGCATGTGTGGTTCTCAAAGTCAGGAGCTTGTCGTTCCAAGTGGAATGCACCTTATTTTCCACAGTGACTCCATCCCTAATCAAGGCCATGGATTTAAGTTATCATACAGCGATGCAGGTAAACAGAACAGTAATAATAATAACTTTTAATTCTCTTAATATCAGTAAAAAGGAGATTTATATATGTATATACTATATATATATATATGTATATATATATATATATATATATATATATATATATATATATATATATATATATATATATATATATATATATATATATATATATATATATATATATATATGTATGTATGTATGTATGTATGTATGTATGTATGTATGTATGTATGTATGTATGTATGTATGTATGTATGTATGTATGTATGTATGTATGTATGTATGTATGTGTATGTAAATCAGATTTTTTTATTAGGTTAAAACAAATACGATTTAGAACAGAATTATGAGAAAGTTAAATGTTTTCCAAGCATGCGCTGTATTATAGGAGGACTTTGAATGTTCTTATCTTGAGCAAATTTTAACGAAATTTCTTTCAAATTTTAAATTTATATTTTTGTTATGTATTAAAAAAGTACGTTAAAATTTTTATTTAATTTTATTAAATATTTCTGAAGTATCAGTAAGAAAACATGAAGCAAATAAAAATTAGTTTTTTTCTAAAGTTTACATATCTTTATGAATATTTAAGCTAGGTTTACGAAATTTTGTTCATTATTTGCATCTAATAACCAAAGTAATCGATTCAAGTTACAAGCTTATAGATTCATTTTCTTGCAGAAGATGTTCTAAAATACTATTTTTTGTTCGTAATTTTGTAACAATCTCTCAAATTAAAATATCTCTCAAATTAAAATTAAAATATTTAAAAAAAACTTATCTTTCGCATGTATTAACCAGCTAACATAAAAATTAAATTAAAATTTGTTGGAAACTGGAAAATTCTTCAAAGTTCAATATTTTAAAACATAGATTTTTGAAACTGAGTTGTCAAGGCTCACCCTACAAAAATCTCAAGTTACGCCAACGTTTATCTAATTTTTATGTTTCATTTTTAAGATTGTAGCAGAATCTATACAAGTGACGGAGGAGTTATAGCAAATTCAGGATATCCAAATGTACGGAATCCAGAAATTTTTTGCAATTTTTCGATACAGACTACAGTGGAAAAAACTATTTCCCTCTATTTTTACCGTTTCAACATGTTTGAATGTTCTAAATTCTTTTTCAAAGTAAGTTTCAATGCAAATCTTGTTAATTAATCTACAAAGTAATTTTTAACGTAATCTTGTTATTATGTCTGATAACATTGTACACGGATACCTCAGGTGGGTAACTGAAAATGTAAGAAGTGGTAATAATAACTCAATTCATTTTTATTTCTTAAATCTGTTTAATAATTCTGTATAAACTACCGCCATAACTTACATTTCAGATTATTCCCGTTTAAATTTAATGCATTCTTTATTAGTTTACTCTCAAAAGTACACCAAAAGATATATGTTAGAAAAAGTTGCTAATTTTAATTTCCTTTAATAGATTTTCGGATATTTATTATCCACCACTTTTTACCTGACACCATGCCAGCTTGTTCTTTAGTAAAATGTAAGAAATTCAAATACAGAGTTTCTACAACATGGAAAATAACAGAATTTGAATACAGGGTTCTACAACCTGAGAAATGACAGAAATTTAAATACAGGGTTTCTACAACATGGAAAAAATCAATAAGTTGTAGTAAAGCTTTCTCAAGCTTTTTCAATAAAAGTTTTTAAATTTGAATTCCACCTGAGCATTGCAACAAAAAAAACTTTAGCACTCAGGATTGTTTGAATGGTAAAATAAAACTTGCGTAAGCAGCTGAAGTTAATAAGGCAAAACGCACAGTTTGCAAACTTCTATAAAATAACAGACAATCACTTAATTAAGTGCTCGCTAAACAATTTACCGTTTAGAATTTATCATTTAGAATGGAATGGAATTTAAAGGAGACAATGATGCCTGAGAGGCACTATTGGAGTGCAAGGGGTTAAACTGAACTTAAAGGAGTAGCTTATAATATCTATATTTTTTCTACTTCGCTACTGCTTTAAAACATTCTCAAATTCGTAGCATCCTTGGAAGCTCGCCGAAAATTAACATTACTAATTTACATTGTGTGGCTGGGTGGCGCAGTTGGTTTGTCGTCGGCCTTCTGAACCCAAGTCTGCGGGTTTGATCCCCGGCCCAGACACCGGATTTCGGGATGCAGAAAATCCTCAGCGGCCATGTCGTATGATTATGCGGCATGTAAAAGATCCCTGGAGTGCCTTATTGGCTCTTGGCATTTTCGGCAAAATTAAATTCCTTGTGCACTTTAGCATCCATATAGAGTCTCGGTGCTGCCATCTAGTGTGGCAGAAACTAGACGTCCAAATTCACATGACCAACGGTATCTCACCCATTGTAGTGGTCCTGAGAGAGTGGATACCACCTCTGGAGAACGCACTAGGTCTGCTCATCGGCAAGAATGATTGTGCAGCTCATTGGAAATAAAATAAAAATTTACATTGCTAAAATTATGCACTTCTGTAAGAAGAAATGAATTTGCACAGGGATGCCAACTTTTTAAAAAAGTTTGGGAAAATTTCTTCTAATGATAGCTAAGTTTATTTTTTTATGTATGGTTATTTGTCTTTTTAATTCGATTTAAAGTTGTTTCTCAAACAACTACTTGTAAAGTATTCAAAAATTTAGAAATAAAAACACTAATTTGATCCAGTTTTCTTGTAGTGAGAATTTTACAATGTTGGCAAAATTACCAAAAACTCTGAAAAGTTCAATTTTTAATTGTAATAAAATGTTTTGCAAAAGGTGACGTAGTAAGCAGAAATGTGCGTTAGATAAATAACGTTTTATATGAAGTTTAGAGTAGTTGGCGCGTATTGGTGGCGAAGTGGCTTTAAATCAAAGTTACTAAGCGAAGAATCATACTATGAAGAACATACTTTGCTTACACGAGAGATTGAGATGCATTTCATTGGCCTTTACAGGGGAGCATACAGTGTGGCTCGCCCCTAAAATTTATTCAAAACATTCCAGAAAGCAGTTATGAAAAAAATGTAAATATTCCAGTGGCTTACAGACAAGGGTTAAGGAAAAAAATTTACAAAAAAGCAAATAATTTAATGGATAAAAAAAATTTAAAAAATTCGTAGAACAAAAAATTAAGCAACATTAAAAGCAAATCAAGGTTCAAGCTTGCTAATACTTGAAAAATATTTGCCCATAAAATAGATCAATTTGGCGTTTCTGAGTAAGTGCATTGTTCACGTTTAACTCAGTGCGACCTGGAATTAGCTTTGTAAAATTTAGTTAGATTCCAGAATATTCTAGATCTATCTATAATATTCCTGAATTTTTATTTATCTAGGTATACGATGGGCTCAACAATAGTGCACCTCTAGTGATGAATCAGTGTCATACCTTCATGCCTCCTGATCCTGTGTTCTCCACTGGAAATTCATTATACTTAGAAACAAATATGACAAATGGTCTTGGATTATTTTATATGAACTATATGACAACAGATCAGTGTAAGCCGTTTTTATGCTAAAAAAATCATAACCTTCTCTTATGCATATTCTCTTTCAACCTTTTAAGATCTAAGATACACGAACGTACAAAGCGCCTGAAAAAAAGGAAAAAAAACGGACCACACTGAATAACTTTTAATCTAAAGATCCGATCTTCATGTTCTAGAACTTATTCGTTAATTTTGCTAAAATTTTGTATTTTTCCATGTAAAATTGTAATCTTTCAACTGATGCAAAAAATTGCATACCTTGCAATTAAAATTGTTTTTAACAATTAAAATTTTTAAAAAAGTAAAAAATAATAAATAATTACTCTAAATTATTTTTTACATGGAATTGTCTTTGGATAAACAAATTTTATAACTGTGGGCAAACATTTCTCGAGATATAGATAAGCAAAAATTGAAATCAACATTAAGAAGTCCAAACTTTAGATCGCTCTCCTGACTAAACTATGGTGACCATATTTTTCAGATTGCGGCTACCCCTATATTTCGGGGGACTGAAATCCGAATCCATTGAAAAAAAGGTGTGTTCATACAGAGAAAGTACGTTTTGTGTCTGATTTCGCAAATTAAAATATAGTCTGCGCTAATTAATTAGCATATTTCAGGTCACCCCCTCGAGCCATTAAGATTCAGTCCCTGAAAGTGAAGATCCGATCATTAGATCAAAAGTTATTCAGGGTGGTCCGGTTTTTTTTTAGGCGCACTGTACAACCCGCAGAATACCCCGCGGCCTTGAATATTTGAAAAGTCATGACTGCCATTTCTTAAGACTATCGAAAATGTTATTAAATTCTGCCTCCTCTTAAATTTAAATGAATTTAAATGTTGACGTATGCCATTTTAGGCAGAGGGGGTGCGATTGTTCTTGTTTACCAGTGGCGCCATCTATGGCCAAGAATTCGACTTCTGCCCCAACCATGCGTCATACCCGTTTATGGGACGTGACCCATTTATTCATCCACAGATCGTAATTTTGTCCTGAATCAGAGTACGATCAATTTCCAATTCAGTATCCCCAGAGGTATTGATTTGTTATGGGAACATGGAGGACTTTGAGACTCCACAGATTTAACGTGCATCAGTCACTATTTACAACACGGGGAGTCTCCGGCCGGCAGGGATCGAACCCCCGACATCTTGGACAGGGGCCCAGTGCCCTACCAATCAGGCTATCCCGGTCTTATCATTTGTAAGCCTTGAGACATTAATAAGCCTCAAAAAAATTTACGCTGGAGGTTTTAGAATGGCCCAAATAAGAAACGTTATAATTTTAATTAGAAATGTAACACTTTTGCTCAACTATTTGAAGCTTTTTTCATTCTTTTTGCGATAAAACTTAATAAAACTATTTACTTTTTTCTGATAATTAGTACATAAATTATATTATACTCGATATGATTGTTTCAACGCATGTTAGTATATAGAAATATTTATTTCTATTTTGTTATATCGGAGGCAATAGTTGCGGACAGAAACTATATGTTTCTTGGGGAAAAAATTGGACACAAACCATTTGTACCAGTAGTTCTCTATTTCTGGTGCAAAAAATTCTTTTGAGGAAGTTTTTAATTTCTTTCTTGATTATTCCAGGCAAAAACTGTTTGATATTTGAACTTGTAGCTCCTAATTCAAACGCTTGTTTACAAAGCAAGCGTTTGCTTACGATTAGTGACATAGCAAGGTCTTTGATTTTCTTACAAAGTTAAGTAACATCGTCGGTTTTAATACACAGTCAGTGGATTTTTCTTAGATACCAAAGAAGTTGTTGCACTCATTGCGACGAAACTTTCAGGATCATTTTGAGTACGTAGAAATCACTTTAATTGGGAAACATAAAATAACGCACTGAACTCGACAGCTACGTATAATAAAATGATTTGTAGAACAATCTGAAACACGCGCGATGTCATTCTATGACCCCAGTAACTGTTAAAATAACATATAATAGGAGAGAGAAAAAGGCTAAAAATTCCTTATAATCATTCACAAAGGGCAGAAAAGAATGGAAAACTCAAGTATCAAGTTTTTAAGGAAGTTTTGTTGGAGACAGTCACACATGTTCTATGAATGACGCTTCAGTCACGTGGCACACTTAGAGCCAGTAATCCATTTTCACCCAAACGCTTGTTAGGGTATCTAGAGCAAACTGTTACGGAAGCCATTTCTTTGAATACGTTGACTCTTTGGTTGATACAATTTGCAGGACGACATGACAACTTCATTCTCCAAATGGATGGTGCACCACCATACTTGTCGGCTACAAACTGTTACGGAATCCACCTCTTTGGATACGTTGACTCTTTGGTTGATGCCACAGTTTTCAGGACGACATGACAACTTCATTCTCCAAATGGATGGTGCACCACCATACTTGTCGGCTACTTGCGAAATTACTTCAAAGAGTATCTCTTTCATCGATAGATTGGACAGACTGCAACATGGCCCGGTAGCCACCCGGTAGTTCTAACCTAAAACCTTGTGATATCTTCCGATGGAGATGAGTAAAGGACCAGATATTCGTCTCTCTTTTTCTTGTTGATCTGTATTTATATTACTGGCTAATTATATACGTATAATTATACATATATACATACATATACAGAGAGAGAGAGAATGAAACTATTAAATAAGCTTTATTACATTAAATTGATTTTTATCTTGTGTTTTGTAGCTCGTGGTTGTGGAGGTAGTCTGTTTGCTGAAAGAGGTGCTGTTTCAAGCCCACTCTATCCTCTGCCTCTTAACACTACATCTAATTGTGCATGGTATATCGGAGTTCCAGGTTACCACACTGTGAACTTGGCCTTCGTGAACTTCAACTTAACTTCGGCAGCAGGCTGTACCACCAACTACCTTGAGATTTATGATGGTCAGTCAGGTGATATTTCAGAAAGAGTTGTTAGATATTGTGGTTCTGTAAGTATAACTCTACTTGACTTAATTTTAGAGCTTTAGAAAAGTCTAAATAAACTTGATAGTTCCAAAATATTAAAGAAGGAATTTTTTCATTCCAATATTTTTTTTTACAATGACGGCCTGGGAATGGCCTATGTTATACAGGTAGCAGTCTTGCAGGCCACTTTTCCAGGGGCACCATATTAGGTGGGCCAACGTTGCTCCCACAGTAAGGACAGATAGTACAGAGAATGAAAGAGCATCCATGATTTGCCCGGGATTCGAACACAGAACTTTTCTTATGGAAGGCCAGTTCTCTAACCCATACACTGGCCGGTTGGCTTCTTTCCAATATTAAAGTTGGTATTTAAAACAAAAAAAAGTATGCCACAGATTATATTAAATGAATAATCCAATGATTATAAAGAAGATGCAATTACAAATTTCTTCTTAACCACAGGTTTTCTGCTTTTACTAAGAAGGAAAAATTTAAAATATTGAATAAACTAAGGAAAAAGACTCCTTGATATAGTGACTAAAAGAACAGAATAAATGAAAATGACGCATGTAAATTAAAATCTCTTTTTGATAGCTTACATTTAGGTGATTTTCAGAGAACATTGAACTAATTCTTCTTAAGTAGTTATTGAATCCCAAAACCATTTCAACATGAAAGCGTTAGGCAAATAATTAATACACCCACTTCCAAAAATTAAGAACGGAGCAGTAAAATGCAGAAAAAAATCAGGCAAGTACTATTTAGTTTGACAAAAAATCCTTCAAGTAAGTACCATATATGTATAATGGACAGACTCCTGGTGGGGCACTTGGGGGCTGATAGAGCCATACAGTCCACTATAAGTAGGCTCATAAGTGGACTCATCAGGTGTCTCTCTTTTGAGCTTGGGCGAAAGACCTATTCAACGTGCACGAGGTGTAACTCTGCACAGGCTTCTCCCGATCACATTTTACACTGTCTTGGTCTGGAAAAGAAAGACCTCTACTCTGATCCCTTACTTGCATTTGATTTCCTGAAGACTTTCGAGCTCATTGACTTGGTCTAGCCTGGGGCTGACCAAGAGGAATAAGTCAACAACAACAACAAGATATGTTTATTTGTGAAGCAAAATAAAGAATAACACACAGAGATAAAAACAATATTGAAATTGAATAGAATGTACGCTGGCGTCATGTTAGCGTCTTTCACAAAAGTATTTTTACTTTTTCTAGCTGTTTGAAAAAGAAGTTTTAATTAATATATATATATATATATATATATATATATATATATATATATATATATATATATAATAACAGGGTTGCATCCCTGTTATCATTGTTGTATTCACCTTGAATGATTCAGTCGTAAGCCATAATACGCTCTAAAAAGGTTTATTTAAAGGTAGGCTGGTGGTTATAACAGTTCACATCCCCACTCCACAAGGGAGGGGGTGTGGACAAAACTCCGGATGGTTCCGGCAGATCTTTTATGGAACACGTTATTCAGCAAGAGACAAGCGAAAACAATCGCTCCCGCATTAAATACGAACAGAGAATGATGTAAACAGGCTCAAGTCGTACATACCTTGTAACTCTACGCATTATGGAAAATCATTTAATGCTTCCTAATATGGAAGTGAAAGAGGAACAAAATTCTAAAAATAACTCCTCATTTGAAATGTAAATCTAATTATAATTCAATGGTATGTTTTCAGACTTGAAGTCCCAAAATAGAATTTCTACACCTATTCTTTACCAAAGACATTTTATGAAAACGCAAGAGTTTTAATAGTTTTATTAATACAAAAGTATTTATAATTTTTGTATTATATATATATATATATATATATATATATATATATATATATATATATATATATATATATATATATATATATATATATATATATATATATATATATATATATATATATATATATATATATATATATATATATATATATATATATATATATATGTAGATAGATAGATAGATATATGGTTTAAACTTCACTTGCTTTTGGGCTACCCGTGAGAGGTTTTCTTGACTATATCTTTGTATAACACAAATGTGGGTTATCTTTAATCAAAATTTCTTCCACGAAGGCTAGTTTATGTCTCCCCAGAAGTCTCTTTGTTTTCGGGTTGGGTTCAAAATTATAAGGCATCAGAATTGAATATATAGTTATAAACCCAGTAATAGGTAGGCTGTTCAACCCCCATTATATGTAAAATAAAACCACTTGAATAATCTCAAATGACATTAATTAAACATCTTAAGATATGATATCTGCCATAAAACTATGGGTTGGTCCTTACCCAATATAAAGGTGTTGAATTGACAGCTCTATTCAATCGTTTCTGAATGTTTCCTAGTAAGACCTGTGGTCTTTTCCAAAAACATTCAGAATCGAAGAATGTTTTCTCAAATTTCTATTCAAATTTCGATCTATGTTTTTTCAAATTTCAGGATATACCAGCAGAACATAACTCCAGGAGCAATAATGTTATGATTAAGTTAGTAACAAACAGCACAAATACTGGATCAGGTTTCCTGATTCACTTCAAGAGCAATAGTTATTGTAAGTATTTATGACTGGTTAAAATATTAATGTACTTGTTTATTATTTAATATTAATTACTTTTAGAGTAATTCATCAGGAAGTTACTATCACTAATTATATTGACTTTCACTTATTATACTAGTTATTTCACTGATTTAATTCTGTAATACTCTTTTTTTTCTTTCTGTACATAATGTGGAGCTATTTGGTTTTGCAGCAGTTTTTAATTTGAAGGAGTTTGCATTTTTTAAATAATTTAATTAGTTCAATATCAAGAAAAACTTCTAAAAAAAATTCCCAACCCTGAGAAGAAAATGCATACGTACCCTAACGGAAGCATGCTACAAGAATGAATCAACCCTCTTCAAATCCCTTACGAAAATAATTTCCACGCAAAAAATAAATAAGAATGTCTTTTACATTTTGTTAGATTTTTTACATTTTGGTCCCAGATAGCAAAATAAGGTTTATTTTCACTCAACAAAAACCTTTTGATGTAAACCTAAAAATGTTTGTTGTGCGGTTTACATGTAAGCCTTCTAACATTAAAACTAGATCTGTGACTATCTGCTCTATTCTACACACATTACCCTAATCCAAAACATAGGAGAACAACCTTCTATATAAAAACCTTAAATCGAGATTGACTTAGGTCTTTCAAACGTGAAAAAATCCTTTAACAAAGCTATAGTTTCAGTGTGTAAATAATCTTAAATCTAGGTAATTATAAGGTTTATTTTTCGCAAAGTCTTGTATGCTCAGCTAAAATCCACCTTGTAATGAAATTTTAATGGACAATGCAATTTGATCCTATCGCTAGTGTGACGTCAGTTATAACGTCATTATGGACATAAGCAACGCCTCCACACGGTTTTTTATAGGTAGTCCGATCAGACCACTGTGAAGGATATCCCCTAATTGAACGAGCCATTTAATATAGAATATAGTTAAAATAAGAAAGTGGTAGCAAATATATGACTAAAAATTTACTTTATTTATGAATATTATTGGTTTGCCTTATTTACTTGTCAACCACTACAGATTCAATTTTCAAATATATAAGATAAATTTCTCTCAATTACTTTTATAAAATGAATTTTCCACCCGGCATAATCAAACTCCTATCCTGCTATCTTTCTAATAGAACATTTCAAATCACCATCAAAAACAAAAAATCCACAAAGAGAAACATCACAGCTGGAGTACCACAGGGCAGCATTCTGGGACCGATATTATACATATTATACACTTATGATTTTCCTATAAACAAAGCCGATTATAACAGCATAACAGCCTATTACGCAGACGATACCGGTATTATTATTAAATCCAGAAACCCAAATCATGCTCTTCAAAAACTACAAGACCATATAGACCAAATAGAAGACTGGTGCTTAAAATGGAAAACTGCAGTGAATGCTGGAAAATCACAAATATTAATTATACAAAAAAGAAGAATTAAAATACTTCCACAACTTCAACCAAAAATGTTCAACATACCAATACCAATAGGTAAAAAAGCAAATTATCTTGGCCTTATAATCAATAGCAAACTCACCTGGAATGATCACATCAAAAGCACAATAGATAAAGCAAATGCAGCAATAATAGCCATACAACCATTAATATATAATCAGAATATGTCACTTAAACTAAAGAAGCTACTATATACAGCAATGATCCGCCCAATACTTACCTATGCCTCACCTGCCTGGACAACGATACCTCAACATCTACTGAAGAAATTAAACCAATGCCAAAACAAGATCCTTAGAAAAATAACCTGTGCAAGATGGTTCATCCGGAATACCAATATACATGCAGACCTCAAAATACCAACTCTATCACAGCATATATACAAGCTAAACGCAGATTTTTTTCGATAAAGCCATAGAATGTAAAACAGCAAATTTTAATGAAATCTTTAAATTTGAAAATTATATCAAAGATAAAAACTACAGACCAATAGCTGCACATTTCACCTCCGACGCCTCATATCATAACTATCAAAACAAATAATTTCATCAACCTTTCTGAAAATAACGTTTACTCATGCTGATACAATTCTGAACAACTCCAAAATCAAACAAACACAGTTTAGAGCAAGCTGCTCAATTTATTTTTGATTCCTTTTTAGTTATTCAAGCAAAGAGCTTGAAACATTCATAAAAGCAACTCCATTGCCTGCTTACCTCATTGTTCAACCAAAACTTTTCTAAAATTCCAGATGAATGGAATAGGGGCCGCTTCGCGGCCCAGGTGCCCAATAAAATCGAAACACTAGGACTAGGACTTTTATAAAAGGTTTTTGGGTTCATGCGCACAACTGCTTCACTTTTTAAACAGTCTGCGCGAACTACTTATAAGAAACCGTGTGGAGGCTTCTTGATGTAGGAGGTGATGACATATGTGATCATTTTACCTAAATGACAATACTTTTTAAAAAAGCTTTAAAAAATAATTTTTAATCCCTTTAGAATGAAAGGTTTGAAACTGCAATAATTTTGTTTTATTGAGAAAAGGTTTTTAGTGCAAACATTGTCGTGACGATAAAAAGAAAATTACGACACAAGCTTGCTCAGGCCTGCAAGCGAGACGGAAAAGAGAAAACACTGGTAGTAAAACTATTTCAATAATAGTTAATTTTCGGAAGGAATACCTCTATTCTAACAATAAACAATCCTCTGTTATTAATTTATTCTCGGGGAAGAAGCCATTCAATATCTAAATTGAGTCCATTAAAAATAATTGGTAGTTATGGATAATTTAATATTCCCGAAAAAAAGCGAAAAATGAAATTTATTTGGTACCAGTTTTTACTCTTTTCCGTCTTGATATATATAAACTTTCAGCGTTTAGCTTACTGTAAGGTTACATGCTCTCTGAGATTTGTTCTATTCATTCGCATGTTTAAAATACTCGGAATGTAAAGGATTAAGTTTTGAATTAATAACTTACCTTACGAAAGATTAGAACCTATTTTTTGTTTTGCAGTTTCATCATCAATGACACCATTGATTCAGCGTGAAGATGGTATGGATAGTGACGACGCATACTTTTTGATGACTCCCCAAAATTACCAGGAGACATCTGGTTATCGTCCTCGTCATGGCTGATAATCAGAGCTTATGGAGGTTTTTCTAATTTAGCAACTACTTCAATTTAATTATTTTCGCCTCGTTCTTATTAGATTTTCATTAAATCTGAGTTACTATGATGAATATTTATGTGATTAGGACATTTTATGATAAATTTTCAACGACAAAAAAACATGTTTAATGATATAAAATTTACTACCATTATAATTATATTGGTGGACATTCCTGGATCACGTAATTAACACCTACAAGCTACTATATCAAACTAAATGCAGATTGTAACAGAAAATAGAATTAAGTAATTCGAAAAAATATTTATCAAGAAAAATGCACCTTATTATATGTCCTATTAGATATGAACTTTTATGACCCTCTGCTACAGTCCAATTTTCGAACTTTTCTCATTAATACAGAGTGGAAACTTGGCCACTTTTTTACTGTGTATTTTAGAACAACTATTTACTTTGTTAAATAGGCTTTTTAACAAAATTTGTTTTTGTTTTTTAATGTTGCGAACTATTATGCAAAACTTAATAAAAACTATTTATTATATCTATGAGTACTATTAATGTGTTTTAAAATACAATTGTTATGTCAGAAGTTATAGTTCTGCTTTATATTCTTTGTAAATAGAACAGGCGTTTTAAGGGTGCACAATTTCCCCCACGCTCTTGGATATGTGCACTTGAATCCCCTGTGATAATATAAAAATTTCCAATTTTCTAACTATTCTCATTAATACAGACGGGAAACTTGGCCATTTTTTTCCCTCTGTACTCTGAAATAACTATTTATATTGTTAAATAAGCTTTTTACCAAACTTTGTTTTTTCCAATGTTACGAACTATTATACAAAAACTGAATAAAAACTATTTATTATATCTATGAGTGTTATTTGTGTGTTTTAAAATACAATTATTGTGTCAGAAGTTGTAACTCTGCGTTAAACTCTTTGTAAGTAGAATAGGCGACTCAAGGCTACGCAATTTACCCAAGCTCCCACGTGAGTTTGAATCCAGCCGGCCGAAGACTCCCAGTGTAGTAAATGGTGACTGGTGCTCGTTAAATATGTCTAGTCACAAAGTCCTCCATTTTCTCATAACAAATTATACCTCCGGGAGTACTGGATTGGAGATTGATAGTTCTCTGGTTCAGGAATCTGTGAATATGGTCCGTCCTATAAACGGGTGAGGCAGAAGTCGAATTCTCGGTCATAGATGGTGCCACTGGAAAACAAGAATAATTTCACCCCCCCCCCAGTGTCTTATAGGCCTACGACGACGACAACATCAAATTTCTCCAATTTTTTTTTTTTTTTTTTGCTAACCATATGAAAATAATATAGTCCTATTTAGGGCTAGTTATCACATGCTGAACGATAAATACCAAGATGACCTTTACATACCTGCCAACTTTTACGCATTTGGCGTAAAATTTTATTTTTATATTTAAAGTGGTAGTAAATATATATATTTTTATCTTTTGTAAACTTAATTTTTAAATGATTTTAATCACCACTTTTCTTAACAAAAATTAAGCACATATATAAATATGTGTTACTATCATGGTTGTCAGCTTAAGCATTATCAAATACAATGTATTTTTTTGCTCAAAATTGAAATTTTAATACCACTGGGAAAAATCATAATGGAAAGGATTAAAAGTTTGCAGGTATGCCTTTATGTTAACTATTTAATTTATAATTTTGCTGAACAGCGACCAGGGAAAACTAAAATACTGGTTAAGTTTTTACAGTGATCTTCGAAAACCCATTCCTTTACCTTTCCAATATTACAATCTGAGAGCAAAAGTTTATTAACAGAATTATATTTGTTTTAAATAATTGAAAAGTTAAAGTGATGCTTTTCTTTTAATGTATAACAAAGATTACCACCAGTTTTTTTAATTTTTTTTCAGTTCAAAGTTTTTGGTCAGTTAAATTAAAAATACATGTAAATAATAAAAATAAAAATACCCTCTGCATCCCGAGTACTCTAATATTTTGTTTGAACAAATGTAAGCACAAAGTCATTTCAAAACTCATAACACAGTATTTTTTTATAATTTTTAAAATTCTTGAAATAAAGTGGTTACTAATTATTAAGGAATAAAAATTTGTAATTTTAGAGTGGTGACTGTTGCTGACGCACCAGAGTGGAAGGGGTTAACTTTCGTCAAAAAAAAAAAGTCGAAAAAAAAAAAAAAAAAACATTTTTTTAAAAAAATATTGCTTTTCCTTCTTGAGGTTTTGTAATGAGACCAAGAAAAATCAGGACAAAAACAAGAAGAATGTTGCAAAATTCTTTTTCAGAACTTTTTTTAAAATTAAAAAAAAAAATAATAATAAAAAAACGACACTGCACCAACTATTAAAAGATAGAATACTTCGTTTAACGGAAGACAAATACAACACTATCCAATCATAAAAGGCTAAATTAAAATTTATCAAAAATATTAAATTTAGAAATATGGGACTAAGTTATTACAAAGAAAGAAAAAAAAAGGGAAATTAATACTAAGAATATTAATACTAAGTTGAGTATTACAATTTTAACTGGTTAGACAGTTTGATCCTTAGAGTTTTATTTACAATACTAGTTATTTCCAAAAGAAATATTCGTTGAAATGGTCGAAATATCTTCCCATTTTTAATTTTAACCCTTGCATCTCGGAAAACATCAAATCTTTTATAAATTTCAGTGATTTTGGATGAACGAAAATCAACCTATTTTTTGATATCTCCCACCCTCGGGTGAGGTTAAATGCTTAAAGAGTAAAATATATTTCTTATAAAAACGAGTTTTTGTTTAACAGAGTGGAGTGTTTTACACGTTTGTTTTACAAATTTTTGGGGGGGAGGATGGTTTTTTACCGAATTGTACCCTTTTAACTCAGGATTCTTTCATGCTTGAAAAAAAAAAACGCAATTTTTTAAAGTTAACAAAACAAAACTCATTGTTTGTAAACTTTCCTAATAAAACCTGGAAACCACTAAAATTGTTATTAAACATTAGGAGAGAGGCGCGATGGCTCAGGGGATAAAGCGTTCACCTTCCATTTAGGTAAACCAGGTTCGAATCTCAGCGATGGCAGGACGATACGAATTCCCCATCCGGCTTGCACCAACCACAGTGGTAGTAAAAAGTGAACCGGCTGAGCGTATTAACCCAAATTCTATTTTAAGAGTGACTAAGGGAAATTTATCATATATATTTGAAAATTGAATCTGTAGTGGCAGACAAGTGAATAAAACAAACCAATCATATTCATAAATTAAACAAATTTTTAGACATATATTAGCCATCACTTAATTTTTACTAGATTTTCAAGTTAAGAGCTCTTTCGTAAACTGGTTTTGTCTTCATAGAAAGCCTTAAATTTCTAAACACCGCGTTTAAGACCTACAAGATCTAAGCGTGAGAGCATATTGCAACAACACTTTGAGGAACTACACAATTTGATTACGCAAATCAACATCTATTTAGGGTTGTTTTATCAGCAGTTAACATTTTTCTCAGCCATTTAGTCATGGTTTTTCAAATTCCGATATTTTTAATAAGATATTATTAAAACACACGCATTTCGTATGAGAGTAATCACTTTTTGACAAACTGAATTCGCAATGATACCACCCTAAATCAACATTGCTTTCCGATCATTTTTTAGGCCAATTTCACATGGTTTTTTAAATTTTGATATTTTTTTTCAATTAGTATGATGACATGAGAATCATTAACTATCATTACGCATTTGAGTCCAAGGCTACATTGCTTAGCAAAACTAACATTTAGTGAAACACAGGTTTGTTGTTTCTACTCAAAGTCATTAATACATATAGAATGTCTATTTGTATTGGCAATATATCAGAGGGCCAACAAAATTGTTTTGTGAGATTACTAATCCTGCTCCAAGTTATTAATGAATCATAAATTGCAGATACATGAATTGAAGATTCATTATGTATCTAAAGGCCAAGAAAATTGATTTGGAAGACACAGGTTACTAATTTTGCTCCAAGTTATTAATGCATTCTGAATTACGAATACATGAATTACAGATTTATAATGTATCTAAGGGAAAACAAAGTTGATTTGGAAAACACAGGTTTACTAATCCTGCTCCAAGTTATTAATACATTCTAAATTGCAGTTACATGAATTGAAGATTCGTGATGTATCTAAAGACCAACAAAGTTGATTTGGAAGACACATGTTTTCTATCACCGTTCTAAGTTACTAATGCATGCTAAATTGCATATACAAATATTTATCGATTCGTTTATAAGCTTAATACAAATAATAATTTTTAAAAAATGAAAGACACAAATAAAACACGAAACAGCTTTTTTTAAACAAATGAATATAATGCAACGCTTTATTTTGAATAAACATTATTACAAACTTCATCCTCTTCTTAATTCCAAAAATAGTACAAGTAAATGCAACCTTAAACCAGATCCCTTTTTTAACTTCTGAATGTCTCTTGTTCATATACTGCTTTTTGTATATCATAATACTAGTCACATGCACACAACTATTATGCATGGGTATAGCAAACAGCATGATCAACAACAAATGAGTATAAGACAGACAGAATATTTTTAGGGGATCACTTGTTTTGCACTAATATACATTAGGTTTTTTTTTTATGGCAAAAAAATCGAGGCACAAAATCACTTTAAAAAATTTAACTTCTAATAATCAATAAAGATAATATATGTATATATATCATTTTTTTTTTCTTATTTTTTTCATTTGAAGTCACAATTGCTCCAGCAATGTTGTTTGTAAAACAGCACCAAATACATTAGTGCTCTGGAAAAGGATCAAAATTACGTAAGCTCCAAAAAGTGTAAACTCTGATAGTATATGGACAGTGCATGAAAATGTGTAGCCTTTGATTTTATATAAACATAAACCATTTTTAATTAGAGGTGGACAAATAGAAACAGCATCTGCATTAGTTTATCGATACACACTCAGTTCCTAAGGCAAAATTTTACATTTTTACAACATTTAACACTCTAAGACTAAGAAGCATATAATAGCAGTATACGAAACGCTAGGATATATGAGTTTAATGATATTTCATTTTATATTATATGGCAGTTATAGTGGGATATTTAACAAAGTTCTACACTTGAAAGTAGTGGAAATTCTAGAATATATGAGTTTGTCGAAAGGTGAAGTGTTTTTATTATATATAATGCAGCTACATTGGGTACTTAAATATTGCTTGACAGGTAAAAGAAAGTATTACATATAAAAATTTTCAGAGTGAATCTGAATATGCAATTTATAAAAAATAAAAACGAAAATCGTAGACCACGCTGAAAAAAATCTAAATTGCTCACCTTTTGGCTCTAAAGGCCCAGATTTTGATGATATTTGCCCTTTTCGACTCGTTTATTCGATATAGGCATTTTATTAGGTCATTTTTAAGGCGTTCTTTACATTAGTTTTCTCTTATTACCTGGCTTTTTTTTTAAGCATTTTTATACACTTTTAGAAGAACTAGTTTCTTCTTACAATTTTAACTGAGTTTTATTATTTAATGCATTACAGTTTGTAAATATTACTCTAAAATACAGAATAATTCTAAAATGTATCAATTCTTCATAAACACACTTTTGTCATGCTATGTCTGACGAATCGCCACTGAGCAAAAACAACATCGATGATTGTAGTATTTGAAACTCTGAACAAAATTTTCAAAAACAAGAGTTTTTTTTTTCCCCTCATTTGTAACGTCATCAAAATCCAGGCACTAGTTATATAAGTTTACATACTTCTTAATGAGAGTGGTTGACAACTTTTCAGACCATCCCTATAAGTTTAAAGATACTTCGACTTGCTCAAACGTATTAATATAATGCACTTAATAAACATGATTTTGATAATAATTTAATTGGAAAATTAAGTTCATCTTTAACTTAATAGTTCATCAAAATTAAAATAAAAAATAAAGCAAAAAACTCGGTTTTTCTTCTTATAATAAAAAATTTATAAAATAAATGTATTTCATTAAAAATGCTACAAAAAATTGGTATAATCTGAGTAAATAGAGAGCTCTAATGTGCACTTATCATAATGTGCTCTAATGTGCACTTCACATATCTAATGCCACAGTTGTTTTTTTTTTTTGTTTGTTTGTTTTTTTTAAACCTGATTTAGTGCAGTTATTGTTCATAAGAGGTTATAAATGTTTAGAGTATCAAAACCAATGTAAATATATATAGAATAAATATATTATTACTACTGATAACAAATAGGTACTAGCAAAAATATTAATTTTCACCACTGTTATAAATTATATGTTATAAGCAGACTAATGCAATCCATGGAGTAAACATTAATGCTTATTTATACATATTTATATTAAGCTGAATATGGCTGTCAATTATAATTATATTTAGAATGAATTTTAAGATATGAACAATAGTTTACTTAAGACAAATATGAGAATAAGTTTTGTATATCACATAATTGTAAATGCAAAATATATAAAATAAATAATCATAAATTAGAAGTTTCGATTCTGATATAAATATACATTATTTTGAATATGGAATTAATTATTAGCTAAATAACATCTAAAATTTTAAATTGACTACTGATGCTTGTATTATTTTTCTGATAACTATTTGTCCATCTCTAATTTTAATACTTAAATTGATGTAAAGAAAACATCCAAAAAACAATTCCATATATTGCCTCAAAGAAAAGTTTGTAAAGGGAAGCCATTATTAGTAAAAATTTGTAATATAACACAAAAAAGTTAGCTTGTATTTTAAACGCTTATTAAATATTGCATGGTAGTATATAAAAAAGATATAAGACTTCAATTTGTACATTACAATAAAATAAAATACAGAAAAAGCTTGTAGCTAGAGTAAATAAGATAGTGTTGCAAGATGTACAAGAGTTAAGAGTGTCATATTAAATTTAGAAAATAGAGGGGAAAGGAAAAACCAGAGTTGTGGAGTGAGTAGTTAAAAAGTTTGACAATTAACTTTTCCGAAAAATTACTTACTTATTATTCTAGATTCTGAAAATACTTCTATTTTTTTATGTACGAAAGTAATTAAAGGCATGTTATTAAAAGTTACATTTTATATTATAGCATAACTAACTTCGTAAAGTAAATAAATTTTGTAACTAAGTTAATTCACTAATATAATGAATTATAACTTAATAATCATGCTATTCAATTTTGAGTATTTTTGTTCATATAATCATAAAAAATTTCTAGACACACTTTATAAAAATTAAACACTTCTTTTCTTAAGCTATAAGACCGAACGAACTAGTAACCAACTTTGGTTAAACTAAGTGAAGTGGAATTTAATATTTTATAATAAAAAAAAATAAGTAATTTTGTAAAAGGTAAATTAGTTTTGCAAGTTAGTTAATTTACTAGTATGAAAAGTTACAACTTAACATAATATTCAAGTAACATTTTCGCCCAAACAATCAAATACTTGTCTCATATTTTCTCAGAAGATAAAATTCATTATTCATTTTTGCTTTTGAGCTGTAAGACCAAACTTTTTGCTAACTGAAGTGTTGGAGTCAAACAAATATTTCACACTCCACAAACCTGAGGAAAACACCCACAAATGATGACACAATATGTGTATATATATATATTAATACATCTTGGAGCACTACCCTACTCTAGCTAACTACTGCATCACAGTATTAAAAATAATGAAATTTTACTCTTCTACTATGGCAAACTATTCCTTATTATTTTGCAACAATGTAATCAAGCCTCGACTAGTGTAAAGGTAGCATAGTTTTTACACAGATTAATCAATAATTATCTGCAATATTGTTGCAAGTTCACTGTTCTTAAACAGCACCACAAAATTATATATATTTTTACGTTGCACCACGCACATACAATTACTCCAAAAGTTGAAAATACAACTAGTTTCCATCTAAATGAGAGATTTTGAAAGTGAATTGCTACTTATTGGGGGGGGGGGGAATATAAGATTAAGAATAGGTTCTGTTCTAGATAAGAAGCTATTTGAAATATTTCTTTTATGCAAATAAAACTTTTAAATTAATAAATTTTCAAAAATTGAGGACACAATTTTTAAATTATTATATAAAAGAAAGAAAATAAGCTTTACTAGATTGCAAGAAGGCGCTGTGCATAAAATGAATATACTGGAGAAGTTTCTGTATGAAGAAGCTGAGAGAATGAATTCCATGCAGAAAAAGAGTAAATTCTCTTTAGAGGGAAAAGGGGTGACCAAATTAACTTACATTAAGTAATAAGGAAGTAATTTATTTACATCTTTGAGCTTTTTTTGCTTCCTTTAAACCATTGAACCTTTACCAAATTTAAATTTTAAGACTGTAACCATTTATAAAAAATTTTAAAAAATCTAATTTCATATTTTAAAAATATTTAGCCTTAAAATTTGATAACTAGGATCAATTGAACAAAACAAAATGTGACAAAAATATTCAAAGAATTAATTAGTGGCTTATATAAAGTAATCTCATTCATATAATTTTCTGTTAGTTAACTTGGGAGCAGAATCCTTCAATTGTCTACAGCAGACCTTTATTCAACAAAGGATTTTGTGGGGTCAAGGTTTTTTAAAATTCCACACACACTAGAATTAATAAATGGTTATAATGGGATTTAATTTGAATGAATTTTATTTTATTAAACAAACATATTTTAAGGACAAACCTAAAAATTCTTTATGGCTTAATGGCTCATTTGGAAAAAATATCAATACAACATCTTTTAGTTGCACTGCATATGAGGAAATTGCATCTCCCCCTAGAGACGAATTTGGGGCTAATTTTTAAAGGCTCACGGGTTCATTCAAAACCCATTATATTATTTGAGATATAGATCAAGTTAAATGCCACTCCATCTTCAGTGACTAAACAAAAAATACCATTATACAAAAAAAAAAAGCTTTATACTGAGGAGTTCTTATTATCTTGCACTCCCACATAAAAGAGTGTATTCTCAACTTTTGTAGCTACTTTTAAGACATATCAAATTGTGCAACTGCTTTTAAAATTTAGTGCAACTATGAGTGTGCTCTAAATGCACTAATATATAGTAATACAGTATAATTTAATGTAACTAAGCAACATTAAAAATAATATTAAATTATGCAGATAATTATTGATGACCTTTTAAAAAATATTTCAATGTTCATACAGTCAGCAGAAAAACTGAATTCAGTTTTGACAGAATGTAAACTAGTTATAATATAATCGTTAATTTTAACAAGAGGTAGTAAATACTGCATATAAGAATCATTTAAAAATATTATAGTACATAAATGTCTCTAAGGAATTTGAACAGTTAACAAGGTACTTGGTAGATATAAATTTTCAATGACATAATGTTTATTTATCAAAATAGGAAACATTTAATACAAGATAAATTTTTAATACACGATATCTGTATATATAAAAAAAAATTATGTATTTTCTTTCCTTAAAAGGTAACATAAATAATATTGCTGTTGAACAAGATGTTAATAAATCGAAGTTACAATAATACTTTATATGATAACTATGAAAAATAAGCTAAATGTATAGTTTATTTCTCATAAAACTATTTAAGAAAGTAAATAAAATAAAAATTTTAAAAAGTTTGCTTTGGACTAGAGCAAAAAAGGTTTATAAAAAATATACTGTAAGAAGGCAATTAAGTTTCAAATGAGTATTTTACAAATAAGTATAGAAAGAAACAAAACATTTGTATAAATTATATACCAAATGCTTGAGTTTTGTGCATTTAGTTAATTTATTCATTTGTCTTATAAATTAAATAAATCTATCTGAGAAAAATTATTATTAAAAGTCTAAATATAAATGGGGAGGAGCTATAATTAACAATCACAACAGTACTTTAAATTAAGTTACAACAAAAAAATTTGTTCATAAAGAGAAAAATTAGTATTGCAGGTAATCTAACAAATAAATAAAAATACTAACTGATATATATTTTAACAAATTGTAAGGTAACTATAAATAGCAAATATTATTGTATATAATAGGTAAATAAAAAACTACCTTCATAATTTCTTAATTTTAAAAAAAATGCAATTTAATTTCAAACAAAACTTACAATTACAGAAAAATAATTTAAACAAAATGATTTTCTTTCATGTAAATTATAAAACAAATTTAAGTTAAACTGTTTTTGCTTTTTTTTAAACACTGTTCAACATTTTCATATATGTAAACAGTAAATAAACAGAAACAATAAATATCAAAGTATCAAAATTTATAAATATCAACAAGCATTTGCAGTCAATAAATGTTACAAACAACACTACAATAAAATAACCTTTTGCTGAAAACCCAGCAATCGACATTAGATTTTTAAGATTTTACTTAAATATGGGGTATTTATTAAACACTATTCAAAATACTAACGTTCACAAATTTTTTTTTTTAAACATTGTGTAATGGTGAATCAACCAGCTGCTGTGTCTTTGCAGCTAGGAAAGTTATTTTTGTATGATTGTAGCTACTATAGTGCCTAAATCATTATTTTATCAAGATTAAATATTTCATAACAAATATTACAATTATCAGAAAATAATAGTGTATATTGTATGCATGGTTAAGCTAAATATTTTAAAAAAGAAAAAGAAAAAATAAGTTTATAAAAAATTAAGTTTCTTTTCTAATCATTATTCAGGATTAAAACTACAAGGTCATTTTTTATTTTTATTCATTCAAACCAGTTCAAAAATTTAACCAGCTTGACTAAATAAACTTCAGTTTTCGACTAAGGCATGGTGTCTTAAAAATGGAGACCATCATAAATTAAGTGATCATACATTACCAGCTAAGACAACACAGATCGAGATAAATAATAGATATCAAATTAATGAAATATCTTTAATATTATTAGCAAAATACTTCATGATAGTTAATAAAATGTAGAGAAACAGGCTAATGCAATAAGATTATATATGCACGTAAAATTAAATTTCTTTCCAAAATCAAACTATTTCACCAATAAGAATTTTAAAAAATAAGTTAATACTAAAGGTTATTATTTTTAGATTAAATATACTCTGAGTTATTTAATTAAATCATCAGAATATGTTTAACCTGAAAAATAGCATAGTAAAAAATTTAGAAGATATTATCATAACACATATAATTTAAATATAGTATGTACTCAATGAAGTTTATACATAAAATTAATCAAATTAAACTTATAAAATTGCATTTAGCCAAAATTCCAATATTATTGACAATCCTTTATGTGCTGTGTAAATAAATTTTCTAAATATTAAATTTAGTGTAGTGTTTTTCTTTCTTTTTTTTAAAATTAAATGCCTACAATGCACTTCTTTACTATAAGAAAGTGAAATAATTATAAAAGTCTAATATTAATTACACTAGAATATTCATTAATATTTGGTACTGTATAATAACTATACTCTAAACTTTAACAATTATCTTATAGGTTAAACTAACAAATAATTTCGTATTATCTAAATGAATAAAAAGTTTTACAAACTATAATTGATCTTAATATATTTACCGAAATATTGTATGATCAGCTCATTAGCTAGTAAAGTATCACATTAATATAGTAAATTATATGTTTAGTACATTTATACAGATTATCAACAACTATAACTATTTAACTGCTAATAATATCATATACTAAGTTACATGTCCTAAACATTAAAAGTGATTTCGCTAAATAATTCATAGTTCTTAAAGTACTTCACAAACAAATATAGAACATTCAATTCTAAAAATATGATCTTCCAATTACTTTGTAAGTACATTAAGATTGTTTATTGATAATTAATTACAACTTTGATTAATAATAATGCTATTTCACACTACAAAAACTTAATTACGATAAGGTTAACAAATTCTAGGCAATTAGAAATAAAATTATTCCAATTAGTATAACTCGAAACAATAAATCAAGGTCAGCATATTATTCTAATGCTTTTTTTCCTTGCAAAATTTAAGAAATATTGTCGCAATGACAATGTCAAGATTACAAGGTTTTTTCAATATATAAGCTAGTGTTCTTTTTTTTTAATGATTTGATTACTAAGAAGAAATTTATTGAGTAAGTTGTACAATTCGATGCATGTTAGTTTAACTATCTAAAGGGACTTCTTAACTAAAATATTTATGAAAAGTTAATAATTTTGTTGAATATGCACAAGATTAAAAATGTGAGTCAATTCGTGACCAGGTCCTAAAGTTTAAAACTAAATAATTACACACACATATATATATATACTTATAAAACCAAGAAAAATTGTTGATAAAGCAGTTTTAAAAATAGATATAACTACAATATATATATCATACAAAAACATTTAACAAAAAAGAAAAAAACTTTTAAAATGTAAATAACGAATAATTTTACTTTCAAAGCTTTGAAATCCATATAGGCAAACACAAATTCTGTATAATGCATACTGAAATATATTTTAATTTCGTGAACAAAGCAATATATAAGTATATAGGAAAACTGAAGATCACAAATTATAAACTGCAAAGAGTCAAAATAGTAAATATAAATAGAGTTACTCATACACTCATGAGAGTTTCTTTTTTTTTTCTCTTTTGGAAAAAATATTACACTTATAAATAATAAAACAAAGATTTGAAACTGAAAAAATACTAAATTAAATATAAATTAAGTTGTTGCAGAATTTTGTATTAATTTAAGCTCCGAATATTCACAATCTAAATAAAGTCAGAAAGCTTGAAGTAAGTTGGGGAGAAAAAAAAGATATCCTAGGATATAATATCACATTCAATAAAAAAAAACTATACTTTAAAACGATGTTGAACACTTAAATTATAACATAAAATAATTATGTATTAAACATTAGTAAACATATATATATATGAATATAAAAATTGAAATTGATTTCTTAATAGTTTGAGGTATAAAGACTATAGAAAGGTTTCAATTATCTATTCACACATAGGTTAATTTCATGAACAGTCAGATATAAAGTAAAAACATCACATAGCTTCAAATGAACAATTCCGAGAACTTGAAAAATGGAAGAAAAAAAAGAAGCAAGCTAAATTATACATATGCTCTAAATTATTTCTTTACAGCTATGTGACTAGACTAGCAAGTACTATAAGCTATGAAACAAAACATTATATTGGAATGTCTTATGGGCAAAAATTATAAAGCATAACTCTAGCCAAGGATAATATTTTTTTTTTTAATTAAGTCAACAAAACAAGACTTAAATCTAGAAATTTAAACAGTTTTATGTATAAATATAGCATGAAAGTTATTTTATTCATACTTAATAAAAGATAAAAAGACATACACAGCATAAAAACAGCTTAAAAATTTGATGAGACACAAACCTGGTCACTCAAAGAAAAAAAATTAAGAAAAAAAAAGTAACAAGTATAAACCAAGTTTGGTGTGAAAAATGATTTTCAAAATAACATAAAAAATACAATATATTCACACAATAATAAAAGGTAACTCGAGCATTTTCTTTCCTGCCAGGCAGGTCCAAACTAATTAATGGTAAGAAGGTCAAAGCCTAAGATAACGCACCTTAGCATGATCATTAAACAAATTGTGCATAACAGTTTGTTCAAATAAAGCACTTAAATCCCCTCAAACATGCAAATATGTCTAATAAAGGAGTATTATATCTAAAGCTAGGTCATTGAGGGTCAAACAAAGTATACCAAAATACCAGATCATTCCTATTAACATCAGTTACGTTGTTACCTGATAGGGATTGAAACCTAAAAAATGCAGCTATTTTACAACCCAGTGAAGTGGCATTGTATCAGTAAACAAAATAGACCACTAGCCACAGAATCAAACATTCCACACAAAGACTAGGATAATAATACAAACAAAGAGAAGGGGAAAAAACATTACAAGATACGATTTAACATTTAACTAATAATTTTAACTTTATCATTAATAGCATATTACTCAATAAACAAATACACAAACTCAAAACTTTTTTTTTTTTTACATTTTATAAAGATTAATATTCTTATATAGATAAACCAACAAAAGATATAACTGAAATCTTTAAACAAAAAAGGATCAAAAGTTTTTCGATTTAAGTACATAATATTTATAGTCATGAACACTAAGTAGATATATAAACATAGAGGACAAAATGCTAAGATTGTCATTTTACAAAATAACTTTAAATCTTTAAACAACAATCTCAAAAAATGGTTAAATTGAATTTAATGAGTATTGTGAGCAATCAGTTGTAAATTTTAGTGTTATATATGTATAGTATGTATATATATAGATATATATCACAGGCTACTTCACATATGTGTAAATATAATTCTCTCAACTTACTTACACAGCTACGACGAAATATACAGCAAAACTACATAAATGAACTACATTTTGTATGTACTTTATCTTAGATAAGGATTTTAATTGACTGGTATAAAAGGCAACTTAGACCTTTTATTTATTACATGTAGCTGCTATGGATAACTCCTAAACAGAATTAGCCACAAAATGCTATACTACACATTGTATGAGATCAACTATAGCGTAGCAAACTTTTGACCTAAATTTTATCTTGTAGTTGGCACTTTTACAGATATGACCTTTAAAAACTCTAAGCCAATAACTACATATTGGCTTCAAAAATAAACAAGAGTCTAAATGCTCTTTGCAAGTATGCTACCTAAGCAAAAAGGTGAAGGTAGTCTATGAAAGAGGCCACAATATTACATAATGTATAAAGTATTTAAAACTAAAACATGATGGTTATTTTTGGCCAAAGTAACCACATAACCTTCTGATGTGATTTTAAGACCACAGCATCGGCTAACTTTAACATATGGACACTCAAATTCTGACAACAGAGTATCTCCTTGCCTCGAAAATACGACAATGTGGAAGCGATTCCCATGGCTATCGCCAACCAAGACATCGCCAGAATCGCTAATATCAATGCCATTAGGGAAATTGGTTACATTCTCAGAACCAATTTTTCGCAAGAACTTCCCTTCTTCTGAAAATACAATCACACAATGACCTTTAAAATCACAAATGTAAAACTCCTTATCAGATACTGCAATATCAGATGGTTCTCTCATATATTCGCTGCAATCAAACCAGTGCAAAAGATCTCCAGTCTCCGATATTATGAAAACAGTAGGAGCCACACTATCAACAGCCACTATTCTTCCTTCAGATGTTATGGCCAATCCAGCTACTATATCAATGTAACGTATAGCTATCTTCTTCAAAAAGTGGCCAGTTTTTGTAAAAATTTGCATTCGGCTTCTCTCACTTCCTCTGTCACAAATTACAAACTTACCTGAACTTCGTATAACAGCAACCTGAGAAATGAAAAATTCAAACAAAATTAAAAGGTTTAAATAAAATTCTAAAATGTCGTCTGGATTGTCAAAAACAACAACCTTTTTATATTTGTTGTCGTCGAGTAATTTTTATAGCTACATTCATTGACATAGCGTTGAAATTTTAGAAGGATAGGTTATAGCCCTAGTCAACCCAATTTGTATGAATATACTAATAGAGTTTGAAAACTAAAATTGATGAAATCAAATATTTTTAGACAGGTATATCAAATGCTTTTGGTGGGGACAGGCTCTCCTTGCCTCCACCTAGTTAGTCACCAAGTTAAGAATGCAGTCAAAGACTAAATTCTGAAGACTTTTTGCAGTATTATTGCATAATACAGTAAAAAGAGTCGGCTTTACCAGAAAATAGGTCCACAACAAAATATGATTTTTAGGGGACCCTTTATCTTTTTTTGTTTTCCTATTTTTTGATTAAATGTGAGTTTTACCAAATAAAAATTTCCTTGTCAATCTTTATTAGCAATAAATATCAAATTTTCCCGTAGTTTATTATAAAAATACATAAATAAACAAAAAAAAACATGTTACAAGTTACAACAAATGATAAAATCAGTTATAACTACTAATCAACTAAATCATAATTATATCAACCTTAACTATAAATTATATCAATTCAAGATTTAACTTAAAGATTTAATAAGTAAGATTGCTTTTTATTTACTTTTCTGGGATACCATAATTGACCTTCCTCTTTACCGGCAACCCCAAACTGATACTTGAAGTCTCCAGTTTTTTCAAACACTTGAATACGGTGATTATTGGTATCAGCCACAATAATTTCTTCGTCCATACCAAGACAAAATCCGTGAGGTGAACTAAATTGACTTTTTCCAGGGCCAAGCTGACCAAATTTGCACCTGTAATGCCCAAAAGATTATATGAGTAAGATCAAAAAAAATAATAATAATATTTTGTAACTAAATTTAAATAGTGATATTCAATTTAAAATAAAAATGAATACCTTATTTGCATAGTTCGCAACTTAACTGATGAGCTTCTTGGAGCTGGATTAAAGGGTTGAGCTCCAATAGGCGATATTGCTGTAAATTGAAAGAAAAAAAGTTAAGAATCATAAAGTTACTTTCTGAATTCCCTTGAATAATGAATATTCAGGTATAATTTTAATGATTATTAATTATTAAATAAACAAATGACACTAAATGAATTAACCTCATTAATTGCAAACGTAACTTTTGTTCTCATGTCATGAATTCAGATTAAATACTAAATTAGGAACTAAACTTAATTAAAAATAAACAAATGATTTCTGACTAATTGACTTTTTGTATCAAATTGGCAAGTTTCACATATTTCATTTGCATATCATTCCAAAAAAATCAATGCCTTTACGACCTGCCATTCAAAGTTCTGTTATAATCCAAGAGAAACTGAATTATCTTTAAAAAAAATTTCAAAAAATAATTAAGGCTTTTTTCTCATTTATGAAAAAAAGTATTATTTCTTAAATCTGTCAAAAAAATTATTTTTATAATTACCTACATATTATTTCATTAAAAAATTAATTAAAATTTAAAGGTTTAATAAAATGGAAGTATATTAGAACAAATTGTTTCTTTTAAAAAAACACTTAAAATGTTCGCTGGAATTTCGGTGTTTGTAAATCATGGGTTATATTTGACATACATGCAATCACTAAAGCATAGAAAAATCATCTCATAAAATAAAAGTAAAAATAGATAGATAAAATATTTTAATATTTTTAAAAAAATCTCACCAGAATGTGACAAAATTGGAGTACTGTTGGCAATGGCAAGCAACGATTCACCATTCAAAACAGGTGCATCTAAAGGACTATTGACTCTTGAATTGGCACTAACAATGCTATTATTACTAAGAAGGCTCTCTAAGCCATCAATAGGAGATGGTGTATTCATCCCTCTAATAACAGAACTCCCTGGAGGAGAGTGAGGCAAAGGAGCAGAGTGAAGGCTTACAACCTGGCTATTAAGAGTGGATGTTCCTGTTGAGGAAAAAAGAACATGAATGTGGATTAAACAACTGTTTCTCCAAGCAAATTCTAAAAAAAATCATAATATAGCATTATTTGCTAAGTCTAGGTACATATAAAGAGCAATTATTTAGAAATGATACATAAATAGTGGGGGGGAAATTAAACTATTACAGTGATTAAAACCACCATTCATTTAAATAAAAAATTGTTAAATAAGTTTGTCATTTAAACTATTTTTTAAGGCAACATATAACTAACATTAGAAAACATCAGATAATAAATATAAATCAACTTATTTAAAAATAACAATTACTTTTTCTTTAATATATATATGGAGAGATAGAGTAGTTAGGACCTATGGGCACCTTGAACCAGGTTCAAATGTGCAAATATTTTAATGCTATTAAATATTTTTTCCCTATTAACATGTTGTACTATAAGTACTACAAATTCTATGAAAGAATCATATGTCTAAATTCCAGTAGGCTATTTTTATCTAACAAATTGCACTTTAGCACTGTTAAGTAGTAATTTTTTGAACTCTCCTACTTTACCTTTTAAAATTTGTTTCTTCGAGAAAGGAGCAATAAATTATAAATTATTTACAGGGTTTAATCTTTAATTACAAGTAGCTATTTAAATCTATATGACAAGAGAAATTATTGTAATGTTTTATGAAACCCAAAACATGGGGTACCCTGGTCCGCTAAACACAGATAGGTTGGATAGAATCAAAATAATTCAGAGAAATTTTATTATTTGTATTATTCTAACTCTAGTTATTTTAGAATAATGAAGATAATCTCTTACAGACTCTTAATATTATATAATTAAATTTGTATGCATTTTTTTAGTATTTTTTTGGGGGGGGGATTCAAGTTGCACAAGTCCGAGATAAAGAACAACAAACAAAATTAATAATAAATTATGTGATAAAGTACTTTAAATTCACATTGTCTACAAATATGCTATGAAGTAATTCTATTCACAAAAATTATACTAAATGAGTTTTATTCACATTAAATTATGTTTATCAGTTCTGATAATATTCAATGTTTCTAAATGATGTTTTTTTTTTTTTTAACTTTTGTTAGACTGGAACAAAATTTAAAATTAAGTTCTACAAAAATTAGTTAAGCCTACACTAATAAATTACCAGGGTTGGGTTTTTGACGTCAAAAAGTGGTTTTTGACATGACAAGGGTATAATACTGGTTTATACTGTCAAAAACCCGTCAAAAATGTCAAAAACTGAAGTTTGCCAAGAAAATATATAAACTTCAAAACTACCAACAGTTGCCATGCATTATATTGAAATTTAATTATACTATAGGTAATCAGCAGGTTTTAAAATATTTTTTAATTAAAATTAAGGTAAAATAACAGATTTAAAATCTCAGAAATTTATATTCAAATGCATGTGCAGAAAAATTTTGCAAAAAAATTGTTTAAATATTTATATTTAAAATTTTTTTTTCTTCTTTTTGATACTTAAGAAAATTAAAAGTTTATTACTATGCATTTTTGACATATAAGGAACATATAACTAATATTTATAAGGAGCTTACAAGTTATGTTGTATAAATACATACTTGATACAAGATACAAGTGTATAAAAAAAATTTTTAATGTTATACCGAATATCTTTATTATCCAATATGTTAATTTGAATTTAAAAGTAGTTATATTTATGAATAATGATAAATATAATTCATATTGTTTATTATATTTATTATTTATTTATAATTATTACACTTATCATTTTAAAACAATTTTTATCTCTTAATTTTTTTTTCTCCACTTGTATTAAGAATACAAATAATGCATATCTTGAAAGCAAGAAGTAATTATTCAACAGCTGAATATTTAGATATTCAACAAAACTATATCATATTCAACAAAATGAAATTCACAAGTATTTGGATAAACTAAATTTTCAGCATAGTAAATTAATAGGCAGAATATACTGTAAATCGACACTAACTACTCTGTGTATTTAACAGAAAGCACTTAAATTTGTATTGTCTTATGTTAAAAAGATAATTAAGAAGATTTAAAAGAATATTAAAAAAAAATTTTCTTTAAAAGAAGATGTCTAATGTACAAAACTGCTAATGTTTATCTTTAAAAATTTCTAATTTTTAGTATAATCTATACTATACACTAAATTTGGTTATAAATAAATTTCTTAATAATATCACTGCAGATTTTCAATAACACATGAAAATGAATACATAATATTACAAAAGATGTGAGTTTTCAAAAGTACAAGATTTTGGTTACTATTCAAAATATAAGTGTTTCTTCTAAATTTTAAAATTATTTTTTCTAGAACATATTTAGAAACACTATCCTTTAAAAAATATATAAATTTTATGTATTAATTAAATTTCACATATGAATATAGGTTTTTGACATTTTCGACAGTGAGGTTTTTGACGTGACGGTTTAAACCATGGTTTAAACTGTCAAAAACTGTCACATGTCAAAAACCTGCCAACCCTGTAAATTACACAAGAAATTTTGTGTGTATTTTAATTAATAAAAAAAAAATATTAAATATTACTTTCTTTATAAAGAATTGAGAGTAAAAACAAAATTTTTATAAACATAAGATTTTGAGATTACATAAGTACTACATAGCTGCCAACATGGATAGAAAAAAAAACAGTAGATTTTACAAAAAGCAAATTTCATGATAACTGTCGCATAATACACTAAATATTTACATATAGATATTTCTGGTATTTTTATTGTAACCAAAATGCAAAATTTTTTTTACATTAATAACCATAAATGGTCTGTAATATTTTTCATTTATGATTGACATTAAATGAGCTTGAAATCTTTTTTATAATGTCAACTCAAAATTTTAAACAGTAATAGACAAGTGATTCCTTATTAACAGTGAATTTTTTTCTATAAAAAAAAAAACTCTTACCATTACTGATACTTATAGATCCCATCTTAGCAAGTGCAGTTAAATTGTTCAAAGCATTGAATTGGGCAGTAACATCTGGTTCATTTGGACCCAAGAGATGAGCCAAATTAAGAGGTGGACTAGCAGCATTTGAAGAAGTCTGAGATATGGTTCTTTCTGCCATATCTGCAAGTTGAGCTAAATTATACTGTGCTACAAAATTATGTGCTAAGTCAACGTCTAATTCAGGCAGCATATTCTGAGGTGTTATGTCACCAGTAGAGATATTGAAAACTTCACTTTCAAACGAAGAAGTGGAATGCACCGGAGATGTTTTTTGAGACATTTGAGAAACTGGAGAATCTTCCTTCTTAGCAGGCGGCTCAGGCTTTTTCACAAATCCAAATGTCTCCTTAACAGCTTCTTCAAATTTTTTCTCATCAGTTTCAAAGGTCATACCAACTGAAACATCTAGTTTTGGAGTGTTGTTAATCAAAGAGAGTAATCGAGCGCTTACAACCTAAAATCAGAACATTGTATAATAAGAGAATTAATCAAATAGAACTATTCCAAAAACTCTTTCATATAACTTATATTATATTCTACTAATTTTCTTTCTTTTCAAAATGGTAGCTTATTTTTTAACCTTGTATAAATTATTTTACGCAACCGCATGTAGGATGTATTGATGGTCAAGTTAACAAGTTTTAACTTAGGGTTTTTAGATAGGGTGTTAAAACAGGGTTGCCACTCAAATCTGGAGAAAAAAAAATCCCTGTTCATGTTATACGCAATATATTAAGAGGAAACAACAATTACTCTGCTCTTGTGTAAGCTATGTTGGGCTAACTATATTTATTAGTTTCAATTGCTGGAAAAACAGCTGAACATACTTAAATAATGCTATGGTAAACGAAATAGTTTAGTATAGCTGAAATATCATGGTTAAATATCCCATGGATTACGCTTTGAGTGGTCACCATTTTTTAAAAGACCAAAATAAAAAAAAACAAAATTCCTCAGATTTTTCCAGTTTGTAAAGAAAAAAAATCAAAATTCCCTGCATTTTCCCTGTTATTTTAGGTGATTTTTAAATTCCCTGCATTTTCCGAGTTTTCCCAGTGGAGTGGCAACCCTGTGAAAGAACTTAATTTATTAGTCATTTGAACCACTCAGTTGCAATGAGATTACAAACATTCAACTCATTAAAATACAAACAAACTTATCTACAACAAAGACTTAAAAGAATTTGCTGATGGAAACAGTACTCAAAGAACCAGATATTATAAAATAAAAATAATAAAAATTATAACTACTAATAAAATGAATTGAAAATATTTTTTTCTTCATTAGAATGGAAGTTAATATTAGAATGATTAAAACTACTTTTTTTTCTCTTTTTTTCGTATTAAGCTTTTAACATTACTAAAGAGAAAGGTTTTTTCAAAAACACATAAGCATTACAAATGTTCAAGAAATTTCTTAAAAAATACAATAAGTAGCAAAACAACTTTTCCCTTCAATTTTTTTTTTTTTTTTAACTTTGTAAAATCCACTAAGTTCCAGTTAATATCCACAATAACAGTGTTTTAATGCATATGTTAAGAAAAATGTGGAGCACAATTTCTCAAAACCTAGTGTGTGACCCTTTACAGCTTAAAGGAAAAGTTAGTCCAGTCGAAGCTTATACTCAATTGTTAATAAGTTAAAAAACTATGTTAAACAAGCATTCTTAAAGCAAATTTAATAAACTTTTTTTTATAAAAATATAACTAACATGCTAAATTCCAGTACTAACATGCTTACAATACATTTTCCAGTATGACAAATTGGTTTAATAAAAATCGCCACTATAAAAAATCATTAAATTTTTACAAGATAAAAAACTTAATTACAAAAATAATTTTGCATGAGGAAAATCTTTAAAGAATCTGCTTAACTGTAAGGTACAAAATTTGAATATAAAGCTTATTAATGTTGAATCTAATTTACACACCAAAAAATATCAAATCTTTCATGAAATTCTTAAAAGACTTAAAACTAAGTTGAAAAAACCCTATCAAAAACAATTATAATAAAATAGCAAATTGATAAATAAACAATGAAATATAAAGTATTAAAACTTACATGAATTAAACTGAGGATCTCCATAGTATTTCCACAGCTCAATAGTCGATCAGCGAATTTGCAGGCATCATCGATTTTCTCTATGGTTTTCTCCACATTATTGTAAGTATCCATGATCTGAAGTTCAAGAGAAGAGTGTACAGATTCTAACTCTTTGAGGACGAGTTCCTGCCTCTTCTCAAGCACAGCTTTGTAACTTTGGAATGTTTCCTAAGAAAACAGATAATATTGTTAAGAAAATATATTCTTTTTTCAGAAATTTATCTTAAAATTTGCAAATTTATAGCAGAAATTTTAAAAACTCACAGTTGGACGAATCATAAAAATGAATCGAGAGAACATTATAAATCAAAATTATCGTTTCAAGAAAAGATATTTCACAATAAATGATAAGTAAAAACAGTTTTAAAACCACCCATTTGATTTCATGTAAGATTAGAAATACATTATCATCAAGGGGTTGACGTAACAAAGCTTCTTAAATAATAATAATAAGCATTGAAAAATAATTGATAAAAGTATTTATAAAATTTTAAACGAGGGGAAGTTTTAAAAAAATTTTATTTTGAGAAGAAAAATTTTTTTATACTGTTTATATATTTCTAATATTTTTAATGAAGCAAATATGTTAACTGTTTTTAAACTATTGAACTAAACAAACTAAATTTTTTTTTTAAATATAATTGATAAGTTAAAAGATTTACAACTTTTGCAATCTCGATTTAGCAGTACTCTTACAATAATTGGGAGAAGTTTGTAGCTTTAATACATCAATTATTCTTTTTCTCAACCTCTATTGTGTTTTGCTTCTCTATTGAACCTAAACTGTCATTTGATTTAATCTTGTCAACCTCTATCGAAATTTGTTTGAAAATATGAGGGCCACACTTTAATCATTTAAAGGTTATATTTGGCTCCTTGACCTGCAGTCTACTGAACTATAGTCGAGATTTGTCCAGCTACAAATTTTGAATCACAATTCCAACATAAACATGACATTTTTTAAAATACAAATAAATGCATTTATACTAATTTGCACAATTAATGAAGTCACAAAAAATAAAAGCAGCTATACTGTGTTCAACACAAATAACATTAAAAACTCAATAAATTAATTACTTTTAAAATAAGGAAAACGATCACTGGAGTGCCTAAGTATTTAAGTG
Source organism: Parasteatoda tepidariorum (assembly GCF_982258835.1). Classification (NCBI taxonomy): domain Eukaryota; kingdom Metazoa; phylum Arthropoda; class Arachnida; order Araneae; family Theridiidae; genus Parasteatoda; species Parasteatoda tepidariorum. The sequence continues at coordinate 43,342,147 of NC_141759.1, forward strand.
CTGAAGAAAATAAACTCCATGACTGTCAACATTCTTCAAAATCATTACCTTTTCAAACATGTTTTTGATTTAACAATTTTAAAAACTCATGAAATAATTAAAATATGAAAATGCATTTAAATAAGAAAAAATTACATTCAGATTTTAAATACCTCAATATGAGATTTTGCACTATCTCGTTGCATCTGAAGCTCTGACAAGTGTGTATCCAAGACAGAAGTAGCTTTGTCACAAAATTCCACTTTAGTTTTGCTTTCAGTAATAAGACATTTTATTTCATCTCTTTGTTTTTTCTCAGCTTCAGTAGCTTTTTCATAACAATGTTCTGGCTGTTTATGCTCAATAATCATGCATTCATTGCAAATAGGCACCTAATAATAGAAAATCACATATTGTTTTTTTTTTTTTTATTCATAAGTCAAAAACACTAATTTTAGCTTTTTGCAGAGATTTCATATATTTGCTTATATAAGAGCAGCAATTGGGAAACAACTATAAAATGCAAACAAAAAACAATTGTCAGAAAAGCTTTTTTTTTTCATCCGGAGAAAACTTGCTTTTGGATTTTTTCCTTTTATTTTTAAAATCATTTCTTTTTTCTTTAATATTTTGAGATTAAGATGTTACAAATAGCTACAATGAGATTAAAGCAGAATAAATTATTACAAAAAATTCTGCAGAATCACAGTTGAAAATTACAGTTTAAGCGTATTAATATACATGCATATATATTTGTATACATAAACTAGAATATTTACGTCCAATACACTATACAGTTGAAATAATATAACTAATGTCTCTATTGCAGTCTTAACAGGAAAGGGGGGGAAAAAACAGGTTTTTACTTAGAAAAAGTATAGGACATCCTTTTAAGTACTTACTGGTTGCAAATCAAATTACCAGTGTTAACAAATAAAGACCAAAGGGGAAACACCTATTATGTTTAGGAGAATAGATTCTGAGGAGAAAAAAAAACTAATTTGCTTACAAGACTTAAGATTTTTCCCGCAGGTTCATCTTCACTGTATAAAAACACTCAAAGAAAGCCAAATTTTCAGACAGATGACAGTTCTCAGATTATACAATTTTATTTAATTATGCTAATTACCTCTATTTAATTTATACACAATGAATAATATTTTTAATTTATATTTTAAATACTCAAATTTGAAAGAAAGTAAAGTTTTTTTCCGCAGTTATATCTTTTAATAAAGCAGGCCTTTATTGGAATAAGTAGCCAATTCAATATTTAAAATTTTAATCATAATAATAAACAAGACAATATTTTTGCACAAAAAAAAATTTCTCACTTGAATAATTTATTTTGAGTGACATATATTTTATTCATAACTTATTTTGAACATTCTTTTTATCAACTAAACATATTTTGTCAATAGAATATAGTTTCATCAAAATAAGTAACACATGGGCATATATACTCAATTATTTTAACTAAGATTTAATTAAAAAATAGCCTATTCAGACTCTTGGACTCAAAAACTTGGCAATTTATTTTTAGAATCATCCTTTTGATTTAACCAAGCGTGATTAAATTTTGTTTGTAAGAGGAATTTTGTAGAGAAAAAAATGTTCTCATCAGCAAAGGTTTTAAAAACAAAAATGTGCACCAATAAATAGAGAGCAAACTATTTATTACTTGTTCGACTGCATGTGAAAATAGGAACACAAGAACAGTTAAATATTTAATCTGTGCAAAAAAAATATTGTTCAAGCTTCCCACTTTACTACAGAAATCAGCAGGTAAAACTATCAAATACAGTTCATGCTTCCCACTCTGCCATAGAAATCAGCAAGTAAAACTGTCTATTTTCAAGGTGAAATTTAAAAGGTAATCCATTCGAAACGAAAGTTAAGGTCATGTAATAAAAGAAAATACAACCTTTCTTCTCCTCTTTGAAAGGTTGATTATCAATTTGTTCCTTATCAACAAAAAAAAAATTTCCCCAATAAATCAGTGATGATGCCATATTTTTTTTTAATCTGTTAATTTATTTCTTACTTCTTCTGGGATCAGAGTTTCTTACATTTTTCTTGGAATTCTTTTTGCAGTGGAGCATTTCAAGGAAGCCCCAAAAATGCCCAGGTCAAAATTTTATAGGACAATAATATAGGAGGAAGTATAGGAATAATATATGAGATACAGGAAAAATAAGATAGAATCAAAATAATATAGGACCAGGGGTCTGTCTAGGTTCTTCTGAGAGGTACCTATTTTGTGAAGATTTAAGACATAATTTGTGAAAATTAAAAATTATAATAAAAAATCAACACAAATATGGTAAAAATATGTTATCGTTTCTATGAGAATGAGCTCTTGCTCTATAACGAAGTATTATTCGTAATAGAAATCTAAATTTTAACATCCATAAAAAAAATTTCAAAATAATGAACCATCTACTATTTTACTATTAATTGAAGAAAATTAAAAAATTGTGTATTTCTTACATGACAAGTGTGGCAATAGTATTTCATGATTTCTTCAGGATGTGAAGGACACGAAACTGGCTTGTGAATGGTAGTAAAGCCATCATTTTTCTTCAGCTCATCAAAAGAGAGTACCTAAGTAGGGAAAAAAAATATAAACTTTCCTAGAAAAAAAAAACCCAGAGAAAACAGAAGAAAGCAAGCAAATGAAATCGATTTTGTTATTTATTAAATGAGATTTCTTAGTTGTATATAAATAAGAGTCTATGCATAATTACTAATCAGTAACTATACATTATTTGGATCACAACTGGTGCTCACTTGCACTTAAAATGTTTACCTAAAAATGCCTTTCTTTTCTATCTTTTTTTTTATCCACTGTATAAATTTAATGGTTAAGGAGACGCAAAGCAGTCTGCATGAGTACTAAGAATTCAGAGCAATGGTGTCAAACCTAACTCAATTTGAGAAAAATGACGAAACTTTTTATTTTAGAGACCACTTTTTATTTTACATAAACCCAGAATTTTTTTACACAATTTTATAAATTCAAAATTAATAGTAAATATTATATTTGATTATTAATAAATCTTTTTCAAATACAGTGGAACCTGTCTAAATTGACCACCCTCGGGACCAAGTCAAATGGTCACTATATAGAGGTGGTCACTTTACGAAGACTCTTTAAAAAGAACTCTTGAAATAAAACTAGTAGAAAATGGTCACCTTACTCAGGCGTTCACTTAACCCAGGTGGTCACTTTTACAGGTTCCACTGTATATTGATTTTTAATTTTCACTATGAATTAACCATATTGGTTTTTTGCATAGGATACTGATTTTTTTCAAGCTGTTAAAGGAAAAACTGTAGAGTAAGGCCTAAACTTGAAAAAGACACATAATACTCAAGAGGATATAATATGTCTTATCAGGGGTCTGTCTAGGTTTTTCTGAGAGGTACCTATTTTGTGAAAATTTGGACATAATTTGTGAAAAATTAAAAATTATATTTAAAAATCCAACACAAAAATATGGCAAGAATGTGGATTTATCATTTCTTAAGGAATACAAAAATAAAATTTTAAGAAAAAGTATCTTGTGAAACTACCGTTTCTCCTAAAATTAAATTTGTGAAACTACCGTTTTTCCTAAAGTTGAATTTGAGAAGGTACCGCTAAACGGTAGTTAATTCGGTCTGGACAGACCCCTGCTTATTATTTAAAGAAAATAGGATTTTGGTATAGTAATTGCGCTAAAATACACTATTTAATTATGCAGTAAAACAAAACTTACAAATTGAGTGATGTAATTTTAATTTTTAACTAGAAAATGTAAAATGAATTTTACTTACAGTATGACTCTCAAAGCATCTCATAAACTGATGAGCAGTGACACAATTAGGGCACAAAAATGTTGCACACTCAGTACAACGAGCAACAGCAGTTTCTTTAGCTTTGCAGCTTGTGCATATAATTTGTGTTTTCTCCAAAGCTCTCAAATCCAGACGATTACATTCAATGTAGTCTAATGGCAGAGCAGAGACTCCCTTTGAAGAGAGCTAATAAAACAATTTAAAATTACTTAATATTTGAACAAAGATCATACTAAGAGTAAAAAAAAAGGTTATTTCCTTTAATTACCTTAGTTTCTTGTCCACAATCTGGACATTCAATCAAATTTTGTACATATCCGTTTTCAGCAATCTTTTCCTTTAAACATTCTTCACAAAAAACATGAAGACATGATAAAACTCTAGGTTGTTCAAATTTACCTTTACACATGTGGCAACTATCAGTTGTATCCTCCTCACTTTGCGACAAAGATATGTCAGGAGATTCCATTTTAAACTCTATAAGAAAATGAGTCAAGAATTAATCAATGATAAAGATTGTTAAACTAAATAAGTTATATTGGCTACCTTAGGTAAAAAAAATAAATAAATAAACTAGCTATATAAAAAAGTAACAAAGCACCAAAAAAGTAACAAAAGTATAGTACAGATTGCTGCAGTGACATCATAATACAGTCAAAAATGGTCTAACAGCATTCAGAGTCACAAATATGACCGTTTAAAATTGTCTCAAGGAAGTCATGTGACTTTGCCTTATAAGTCTTCATGACTCTTCACATAAAAGTCTTTCTGACTATTTATTCTGACTTTTGTCATTTGGTAGTCCCAAATATGTGTTAATGAGATTAAAGTCCCTAAGAAACTTTGCTGATTGAAAATAATTGTCAAAAATGATTATTTACTTTGAATGAATGAATTTAACAATTGCATGCAAAATTTATTTGCTTTGAAAAGTCTCAGGATATAGAGAATTAAGCAAAAAATAAAGTTAACATTAAAGGTTCCTAATTTTTTATTGCTCTCAGGACCTAACTATCAAGGCCATATTTTTCAAAGTGCAGCTAGTCACAAATCTTAAGGATTGTGAATCCAAAAATATCAAGGGAAAGAAGGTACATTAATTCAAAGTAAGTAGGTTTTAGTGTATCATTTTATAATTAAAAATATAGTGTTCACTAAATAATTATATTTGGGATCATCCCTTTAAAAGCCATTTTCTAGCGTGTGAAGATACAATCACTAAATCAAAAGTTATTTAATATATTAAAAAAATTTTTGCGCAAAGCTCTTACCAAATTCATGAAATTTTATGCTTCTAAATTTTTAATTAATACATAGAATTTCTAGAAAATTATCTGCAACAAGCATGTGTTGTCTTAATCTATAATTTTAGAGAAATTAATGAAATATAGCTATGCAGAACTTTAGCTATTTTATTAAAACTTCAATCTTCTTGTAGCTATTGCAGTTGATTAAAGTGACAAAAATAATCCAATGAACAAAATAAATTATGGTTACTATTTTTACAAAATTAAATTTCGAATAACTGCAAATTAATTGTATGGATCAGCTTTAAATTATTTGCCTAAGTATAAATACAAATAAGCAGCTCAGCCACATGGATATTTTTGATTTTTAAAAAATATTTCTAATTTAGGATATTTTTTTTTTTTTTTTAGCTTTTTGTTACTCTTTTAACATTTTGAACAGGGTTTCCATTCAATTTCAGAAAACAAATTCCCTGACTTTTTTTTCAGCTATTTTCAAGGAAATTTCAAGGAAAAATGAAACCAAACTTTTATCAGAAAACTTTGATTCTTTTAATTGTAATGTGAAATATTAGATTTTTGAGTATAAAATATCATTAAATGAAAAAAGGAACATTTCAGTTTGACTAAAATGTGAAATGTTTACAAATAATTGCTATAGATGTCCGAATTATTTAACTCTAATCTCAATAGCTGATTACTGTTACTCAAAATTTTAAGACTGGTTATTTTCAAAGTATGATACGGGAAAATTCCAGGTTTTTGTATTAAAAAATTGCAATTTCTCCCGACTATTCCTTGATTTTTGGAGTTAAAATAAAATTCCCGGACAAATCCAGGTTTTCCATGTTTTCTCAGTGGAAACCCTGTTCAAAGAACAATTAATTTGGCTCCCTTAATCACATATTTTTCTATCAATTAAGAATATTTCAGTATTGTGATCTGTCACACTAACTGCTATCACCAAGGTACCAAACATATAATACACTTGCAATTTTTTTTTTTTAAAAAAAGGTGTAGGTATTTGCCTATGGTTGGATTCGAGTTGGTCCCTTTCTGTAATATTTTTTTACATATTATTATTTTTTTTTTGCAAGCCACACAGAAGTTGCCAAGACTTTGCAATCATTCTGCTACAAGTCACAATAAACAGCACTTTTTTAATATTAGATGAAAATATGAATTTTATAAAAAAAATACTTTAACAAAGCAAACAAAATTACTATATGAATTGGTATTTAGAAATTGGCATTGAAATTCCTAAAAAAGTGCTAATTTTCTAAATTATTTGCCAAAAAAATTCGAGAGAAATATGGAAAACTTTTCAGTTTAGCTTTTTGGAACTTTTAACTAAAAGATAATACAGAAAACATCAATTTAATTGGGGGGGAAATTCCTTCATTAAGTTTTACTTTCCGTAGAATTGCTCAGTACACCTGGAAGTCACCAAATTTTGGCAATGATTTTAGCGCAAGTACCGATACAGAAATTAAGATTCTAAATTAAATTGACGAAAACCAATACTTAGTTAATAGTAGTTCTATAAACAATTTTGTTGAGATGGCATCTATAGGATTGTATTTCTTAGTAAAGTCATCGAGATTATTTTTAACCTAGTAAACTGTAATTCCAAAAAAGAATTATATCAACTTGCGGAACGATGAAGATCATTTCATAAATACATCTACCGCCTTCGACATTCATACGAAATCAGATCACAAAATCAATAGACTTCTTATATACTACAGCATGCATCATTTTTGATTTATTCTTTAAAATAAAATTTTACTGTATTCACTTAGCATTCAATATATCACATAAAATGAAACAAATGCCTACCAAGTGCCTAATTCACTATCTTATAAATCATGCATATCAGCAAACTAGGCATCACTCGCTCAAGGGTAAAAATTCAATACCCTTTTACATACAAATTCAATACAAAAATATAGTTAGAAAACGTTTCACTTTGGCAAAGAGCCATAAATAAATAAACAAATGATTTTATAAGAACTTTCAATACATATTTAAACACTAAAAAATAAATCAAGTTAATAAACTACTAATTGACTACGTACGCTGCGGTCGCAATGATTATAAGAGAACCTTTCATATGCAGTATACACAAAGATTATAAATACATCATATAATAAATAACAATATAATTTCTAATAAACGAAATTAATTTTTCCCTTAATTACTTATTAAACCCCGTACATAAACATATAAAATGCTGTAACCGTTAAATTTTAATTAGCAATATCCTTCAAGAAAACGACACGAGATAAGCTTCATGAAATACGCTTATATCTAAACTAGCACGGTAAGCAAGGTAAAAAATATCATTGGTTCTTCTCATGCATGTGACAATCAAATTCGGACTAACATTACTTTACATTTAAGTTCGACTCTTTTATTGGATTGACACTGAAAATGATTTAGAGCAGCCAATGATTGACTTAAGAACATTTTAACACATGTCCAATGGTATTCATTTCGTAATGGATGGTTGATAGTGTAAAGCTAAGCACAGATGGCGCTAAGAGATAAAATTCGTCATAAGTCATCCGGGTTATATTATTTGATTGATTTTTGTACCCAAACTATTGATTTTTATTCCAACACGTGCCATCCAATATTATTATACAAATTATAGTGCTTACACTATAAAGCATTCTTTCTATTTGAATTTCAACGAAATAAACGACAGATGAATTTGGATGACTTTGCAAGCATGCTGTGATGCAATCCAAAAAATAGCAAACTGTGGCATTTTACACAAATATAGCCAAATGAGAGATAACACTCAAAACATGGCAAACCTTACACATTATGTTTTGATATAAATTTTCTGAAATTTGTTTTAGGCTCGCAACCAGCTAGAATTTGTAATTTACAGGAAACTCTAATGAATAGTAAATTAACGCGTAAATTTAATCAAAAAATTACAATAATAAAGCTTCGTAGAATATTAAGACCGTTCACACATCATCTCGAAAGCATAACATAAGCGAAGGAATATACCGGAAATTTTCTAAATATTCCCCGGTTTTAGGAAGCTTGTTATTGTTTACATTCAGTCAACTATTCATAAATTTTCATTATAGTTTGTCTAAAGTAAGAACTCCCCAAGCCATTCGTCTGGACATATATGGTAATGAGGTATAACAAGCTCAAGTAGGGCATGAGGTCATTATTTAGGGCAAGTTTTGGCTCGGGCCGGCCAGAGAAAGGGAATATTTTTCTTCGGAATATTGTGTTAAACATAGAGTGGAGAAAAGCTACCTTCCCTGAAATTAGCTATTCTTGTTTCAATAGCAATAGGCGGCCTCAGACTTTGTGGAGGGGGGAGTTCTCACCATAAACAAACTGTACAAAATTAAATTAAGATTGAGTTTTACAGTCACTCGAAGAAATTCTTAAGCATCGTGACCCCACCAGAAAAAAAATCAAATACATGAAATGACTCTTCTTTTGATTGAAAAAAAAAAATTCCACTAGTTTAACACGCCTGTGGTTATGAATGTGTGTCTGAAATGTTTAATAAATTTCCAAATCCCCGACATGCTTGTCCTTTTTTAAAAGTAATGGAATTTTTATTTTTAAAAGTTTTGTTTTTGAATTTTTCCAAATTCAGTATTTAGACTCTAAATTTTAGAGTATCCTAAAAAATGCCGACCGACATGGTTGCAACTGTAAGACAATGAAAAAAAATTTTAAGCAGTTGAAATTTTCAATGTGTCAATGTGATGCTCACAAGCGTTGAAATAAAAAATTATCGTGGGTGGAGCCTAGAATGTTTCCAAAAAAATGGGACAGGTCCCAAATAGGGGGCTTGTCCCACTTTTTTGAAGACCAAAGATTCAGTTCAAAATTTCACTAGGCGTACAGCTACCTTCAAGCGGGCTGCATTAATGCTCTGCCAACCAAAGATCCAGGCAACTCTTGGGAAACTCGTGGCAGCAACTGGTCCTGAAAGGCTTCAACATTTCCATCAAACAAATTGAACGAAACTCTATCTCTTTGATAAACCAATCACTAATGTCTAGGGAATATATGAAATTGATGATTTCTACGGCCATTTTCAAGATCAGTTTGGTGCTCGGTCTGTAACCTCATCCTTCTACTAAAATCCTAACGATGCGTTTAATCCAATCCATGCCAAACGATTTACAGGTCCTCCATGCCCGGGAACCAGTCAGTTCTTAATCCTCCAACTTTTCAGGACGTTTTCCCATAGAAAAAATATTGAACATGGTCCAAATGTTCAGTGAGGGGCATTCGATAATTCATATCTACCATCTCAGGCTCGTGCATCGAAACGGAAAGCAATTTTCAGATGAATAATAAACTAATAACTGAAAATAATCATTAGTGCGAAAAGCAATTTTCTGAAAAACAAAAAACCTTCAACTATGAAAATTCGCAAATCCTCTCAAACTAAAACCACCACAAAAAAAAAAAAAAATCTTGATGGTTCATGCATGTGTGAAATAAACACAATATAATTCCGAAACAATTATTTATTTACGTGAAATTTAAACAATTTACAGACCTGTAATAAGGTTACGGTAGAATAGGTTCTACTGGCAGGTAAATTATGAAATGCCATGCATCACAGCTACCCACCAATGGCAGTCTTCTCTTCTAGAGCACACACACTGGCCGAAGGGTTTTAATGAGTTCTTTTTAAATTGCAGTTTTCTTTGTCTAATTGGATGAAACTCTGGCAGAGTGTCCATCATGGCAACCAACTTGGTGATGGTATCTGTCATAATCATATGGGCCACTCGCATTTGAAGCATTTTTTCCAACAAAACTTTCGAACATGTCCGCCCATGTAACGGTACACGTATCCATTAGTCATACTGCGACCATTCGACTGCGTGCATAGCACGGCAAATATTTGGTTTTGAAGCGATGTAAAGTTGTTTTTTTTGGAGGGGGAGGGATTGAAATGTATGATCTTTCGTAATAATCCTTTTTAATGTTTTCACTTTTGTCACCAATTGTTAGGTACTCTATTTACATCTCACTAGAGTTGCGTAATGGGCTATTGGCCATGGTCTTGGAAACATCCCTGAGGATTATCCGAATACATGCCACAGCAATTTTGATTCTCTGCAGAGGGGATGGCTACCTTGCTTTGATAGTCCGGCGACCTGCACGGGAAGTCGAGCACTTTACGGTAGAAAAATTTAACGAGGACCAATACCACGTACCCTGGGTTCTTACGCATGCTGATCAAAGTGGTCATTCACCCGCTTACTGACCGGACCGCAGCCAGTGATGCTTAACTTCGGTGTTCTATTGGGAACAGTGTCTTCACAATCAGTCCACTGCGGGATTGTCACCACCTGGAGAATCACTGTTACTCGTGGGTAATTTACAGAAGGAGGGTACTTGTTCACTTTTGCTGGAGGAAGGCACTGGTTCAAATTTGCTAGGTGAGTGACCACTTTGATCAGCCTGCGTAGGGATCGAGGGGTGCGGAATTGGTTCTCGTTAAACTGTTCAACCGTAAAGTGCTCTACTTCACGTGCAGGTCGTCAGGCTACCAAAGTAGGGGAGTCATCCCCTTTAAAGAGGATCGAAATTGCGATGGCATGTCTTTGGATCATCCCCAGGGATGTTTCCCAGACTGTCGAAAATAGCCCATTGTGCAGCTCTAGTGGGACACAAATAAAGTATCTACCTACCTCAACTTTGCTGGAAACACTACAAATCTTCTCAACTTTGGTGGAGACACTACGAGTCTTTTTAACTTTGCTGGGCATTTTGTCACTCGAGCAGGAAAATTTAATGTCATCAGCTTGAATCATTCACTATGTTTTGCCGCTCCGAAGCTGGAGTGTCTCGGCCAATCAACCATTTTCTTTTCATCATCCACAGCTGAAATCCTGGGCTTGGGTATCCTTTTAGGTGTCTTGGAATGAGGGGCCACCAAAACTATGGAACGAAACTTGGATTTGACTGATTGTGGAGGAATCACCATCAGTCAAATTCCGTGTTGGTGGAGGAAGAGAAATTGGCTAAGGTTAGAAGCGAGAAAGCGGCGAAATCATAAAGCATTTCTACCACTTCGATTTCCAAATATCATAATGCCATCGCTTCCGCAGCAATCCTGCCGGTGGCAAAAAAAGCGGAGTGGATGTTGCAAATAGATAAAGGCAGAAATACAATAAGAAAAAAAATTATGACATTTACAATAAGTGTAATAAAAAATCAAATACCGTTAATAATAAAATAAAGAAGGAAATGCTTTTTTTTCCGGGGAGGGGGGGAGAGAAAGTTAAAGCTAACGGGTCGTGAACATATACATAATACAAAACTCAATTTCTTTTTTTCTTTCTTCTGATCTTAGACTCTTAAAATAACCCTTTATTTTCGGGTTTAAAAATCAAAATAAGTTAAATATGGACCTATAAATTTTAGAATGAAGAGCAATCAAATGTTGAAAATCTCTAATTGTTGTCTTTAAATTCTATCAGTAAGTTTTCACAGATTAAGTACTTCATTTAACCAAAAAAATACAACGAAAAAAATTATTATTGTAAATTATTAAGTCCAAGAATCAGGATTAATCTGAAAAAATAAGAGAAAAGAAAAAAGTGACATTTACGGAAGAAGCATTTTCGTATGCACTGACTTGTTAAATGATACCATCAAATGGTTCCCTTTAAATGAGAAAATATATTTTCTACTGTTTGGAATTAAACTCTGAAGTTGGTGCACGTACGTGATAATCAGTCAATAGCGCTGGGCGATGTTAAGAGTTTGGCATCACTATGTATCGCCACTCTAACATCGCGATATTTAGCATTGCGATGTTTCGTTACACTGTTTTATATTTGGTATAGAGTAATTTTGTATTGTGTAATCTTGTATTTTTTGATTGATAAATTGAGGAGATAATATTCTTGTAAGAAACTCAATCTTCAGTTACCTTACACAAAATGTTATAAATTCGTCGAGTTATCAACAAATGCATTAAAAAAATAAATAAATAAATCTTAACAACGACACGATACATTAAAAATAAAAATTTGAATAACTTATGCAAAGAGGGTGAATTGTGATAAAAATTAGTACGCCGCTGCCTATGTCACTAAATAAGTAATTATGAATATAAAAATCAAAATGCACATTGAGGTCATTTATAAAAATCTTCAGAAACAGAAAAATCAAAACTTTGCTGATAAATTGAACAAGATTTAAAATTTAGGAACAGCTGACGCTAAAATGCAAGTAACTTCCCAGTCACCTCCTCCCCCCATCTAAAATGTAGTTCATTACTATCAATAACAAAAAAATAACAAAAAAACTCTTCGCGCGAGCTTGTTGTTGTTGGTTTCAAGGTGGGGAAAAGTGCTCATCGCGGGCTCTTGAAACCATCGTTGTACTATCGGAAATAACGCTCATCATCGCGCGTGTAGTCAACGATGCATCGGGAAACATCGCGCGTACCTCGGTGAATCGCAATTTTCGATGCTTCGAAAAATTGTCGATCCAACCATCGGATCAGCGATGATTACATAATATCGATATTTTCCGATGCATCGCCCAGTCCTAGCTATCAATTTATAAAATTTCTTAGCAGAGGTTGAAATTTTATATAATAGCACCTTTATAAAAATACTTAAAAATATCAAATTTAGAAAGAAAAAAGTTTAAAATTTGTAAATATACAGATTATAAACCAAAAACAAAGGTTCTAACAGAGTCAAACAACTGTACTCAAACTTTTTATCAGAAAAATTTTATCATCAGCAGCACAAGGTTAATTGCATGCAAAAATAATTTACTTATCTATAGTTACTAAATGATGATAAGGAAGCAAATCGTTAAGAGAGATTTTATAGAGGGAGAAAAAACTAAGTTATTTGATAACTTAGTCATCATAAAAAAATTTGATAACTAAGATTTATGTAAGATAAGATTTCATAAAAAATGGGAGAAATATTTTTTTTTCGAAACATAGTGAAAAAGAAATAAGGAGGGGAATTTATTTTCTCAGATCTATCCCAAAACGGCAGGAAATTTTTTTTCATAATTTCGATGCACAAATTTTTAAATCAATTTAATGCTGTGTAATGATACACTCATGGATTAAAAAAAATTAGCGCATCAAGAAATAATTGCGCCCACCCATCGACGCCTCCGTTTGGAGTTTTGCGGCGCACGAATAAACTGGACTGCAGCGGAATGGAACCAGGTCGTCTTTAGCTGCGAATCCAGATTCGATCTCAGCAGTGATGACAATCGTGTTCGTGTGTGGAGACCCCGTGGCACCATGACAGCCCAGCGGTATGTCTATGAAATCCTGCAATCACATGTGCTGCCACTCATGCAACGGCTCCCATGAGCCATTTTTCAACAATACAATGCTCGGCCTCATACGGCAAGGGTGTCACAAGACTGTCTCCGTACTGTTACTACCCTCCCTTGACCTGCCCGATCCCCAGATTTGTCTCCAATCGAGAATATCTGGGACGGCGAGTTGGGCATCCCACGAGTTTGAACGAACTAGAGGCAAGGTTACAGCAAATATGGAACGAAATGCCCCAAAACATCATACAGAACTTGTATGCCTCAATGCTCGATCGTATCGCATCGTGCATTCACGCTAGAGGGGGTGAAGGGGTCCAATGGAGTATTAACTCCTCCGTTCTTTTGCCTCTTTCTCTGAAATAAATTATCATTTTTCTTTGATTTTCTAATCATTTTCTTACATCAACGTAGTTATTACGTACGTAAAATTTCGTTTCATTTTGACGACTTCTTCTTGGTGAGCTAATTTTTTAGTCCACGAGTGTATATACTCGCTTTTTTTTTTTCGAAGTACAGTTTGTTTAAAAAAATTCGAAGGAAAAAAAAGGAAATCTTCGAAAAATTAGGGACCAGCGCCATTGAAGGAAAAGCAATTGCTTGTGCAATAGTTATGTGTTCAGATAAATGCCGTTGGTTTCAAGAGGACAGAGCTACTGTCCGCTATATGAGTCAACTATGTCTTTTCTTAATGAGTTTCTTGGTAACGTCCTGATTTCTACCACTTTTCCTCCACAAAATCTGTACTTGTCACTTTTAGACTATCTTCAAACGGAGATATTTAAAAAATATTGGGTATGCAGAATGCCTAACATTTAATGGCAGAACTGAGGGCTAAAATTGAACAAGTGATTAAAAATTTTCCCCCACAAATGTTGATTCATGTTTTTGAAAATCTTATTAAATTTTCTTAATTTGTCAATTGACAGATTACAGAAATTTAACATTTCTAGTAATATATGTTCAATTAACATTGCTTTCCTTCTTGGTTCAAGTTTTGCTTTTCTGGATTGTATTTTATTTCAGATATGTAGTATTTTAATAAGTGTTAACAAAGATTTTAAATTTACATAATCTTGAAAAGGATAAGCTTATCCCACCTGCTTATGTAGATTTAAAATTATTATTGAAGTCAGTGCATTTTGAAATGCAATTATCAGCAACAGCAAATAAATTTCAACTACACATTAATAATTATGTAATTAATTTATAATAGCAACCACTGAGACGTCTTTGTTTGCATTATGTTTTCAAATATCTCTGCATATTTCAGAACATAACTATAAATAGATGGTCTATTTGTGGGATTATATTTAATAAAAAATATATAAAAATTAAATTATTTAAAAAAATTGTAACTAGCATTTTATTTAAATTTAAACAGTAAACAAATGATTATTATATAATTATTAATATTATATATAATTATTATAAATATATTATATTTCTGATAAATCTTAAAAATACGGTTGAACACTGAAAAAGTTCCTAGAATGAAGAATAATATCCCCCTGAATATGTTTCCCAAGACTTGAGATCATACGGTTATGTGATACTTATATCCTGTATAGGGATATGATAAGTGTAAGTACTTACACCGGTATTTCTTTCTTTCCTTAAATTTGAATGCATTTAATGTACATTTGCTAGAAAATGAAGTAAGTTCAATTCAATTACTTGAATTGAACTTACTTAAAGCTCAGTTTTAACCACACACAAAAAGGGAGAAACAAATGAACAATTCAACATTTATTTCTTAAAAAATATATCAACACCACATAATAATAATAAAAAGTACAACATAAGAATTGTAGCTGGAATGAAATATTACAATTACATTAAATTGAATGGGAGGTAAGGACTTAAAAGCGCTTAGTTGACATATATATATATATTTATACTTTTAATTATCTGACATAATTAGGACAGGGTAATGTCAGAAAACTTAACTTATCGAACAACCTGGATGCATTTAGAAAGGGCCATATTTAATAAAACTTACTATGTGTTGAAATTATTTAAATATAATTTTTACATTGCATCAATATTTTTCTAGAAGTTGATATTTTAAATATAAAGTTCGACCTCATTTTTTTAATAACTATAGGAATCTTTAGATAGGTTTATGTTGTGTCAATTAACTGTACATGTCACATGGTCAGAAGTACAGCAAATCTAAACAAAGGAGTTACATAGACGTAACACTATCCCTTCAATAAAAGAAACATTACAGTTGATTTCTTCAAATTCCAAGGAGGGATATTTTTATTTATTGAAATTATTTTTCACAAAACTTTACTGAAATGTACGTAAGAATTTTAAAATAATTATAATAATATGAATATTCATTTCTTAATAATATGAATTATCAAAAATTAATTTCTTTCAAACATTATGATGATGAAGCAATCGTTAATTGCTAACTTTCGATATGAAACAATTTTTATTAATGTATACAGATATGGTATAGTAAACATCTTTACAGAATACACAATGAAGAACAAAAAGCAGTAAACGAATATGTAACTAAAGACCAATAAAAATGACTTCTAAAATAATAATTATTAAAGACTCATAAAAATATTGCATATTAATTGAAATGATGTAGGTGATGGGAAGATAGCATGGATAACTTTTATAAATTAGTCAAAACAGTTTACAAATCATTTTATCATATATAATATTTTTTTCATTATTAAATTTTAATTTTTAGCTTCATTTTGAAAGGTACACAAGCTAAGTTGGAGTGATATTTTATTGATCGATCTTTCTTTTTAAAGAAAAAGTTGTTTTATCCATGATATGAGACTAGTGTGGATAAGTCTTAATTTATTATCACTTATTTATAAGTCTTAATTTATTATCACTTGTTTTTTAACAAGAAAAATCAAATAAAATTAATTCCAAGCCAAAAAGTACATTCTTAAATAAATATTTATAACGATGTAGATTTTTATTAATGCTAGACCACATAAATAATTTTTTACATTTAAGAAGTGAACTTCAATTAAACTATGTAAAAATCTGTTTCGGAAACTAACTACTACATTAGAAATCTATTTTTAATATTTATTTAGTAGGAAAAAATATTACATCTTAAATAATTCAAAACAAGTAGTATTATAACAATTTAATAATAAAATGTCAACTAAGAGACAGTCACATTAATCATATGAACAAGTCATTAAGCAAATTTTGGAAGAACATAATTTGCTATTAACTTGCATAAAGAAATCATAAAATTTAACAGGCAATGAACATTTTCTATAAAAATAGAACTTGAAATACATTAAAGTATTAGTTTATATTAAAATTTTCATGGTATCAAAATAAATAAAATTTAGAAATTAAAAGCCTAATCATTTTAGGCACTAAAAGAGTAAAATTTTTAAAAAAATTAATTGGTTGCTTAACAAAATTAATCTTAGTTACATAACAAATTAATACTTTAATAAGTGAAGTGATGATTATTAACCTACATTACTAGAGAAAGCTTTATGTGGATACAACACCATGCCCACATCTATGTGTCATGTTTGTTTATTAAAAGAAAAAAAAATGCAATTTAAAGGTGACAATTTAAATTCACAATGAGTATAGTTATTCACAACATAATATCATTTAAAATAAGGAATAATATTAGTTGTTATAACTGAGAATTAGTAGGAGAAAAATCAAATTAAGAAATTTTTCTTCAACGATAAAAACATTGTTTTCGCATTCACTCTCGAATTAACTATGTTGCCAAGCAACATCACATCAAAGTGTAACACAGTTTTGTGAATATATTAAAATTCTTAGAGATATTTTGACTGATAAACTAAATGACAAAATTATTCCAGATGTTCACATTAAACTCCTTTCACCTACAAAAAACAGAATATTAAGGACCATCTCAAGCTGCCAGATTCTTTAAAAAAAAAAAAAAAAAAAAAAAAAAAAAAAAAAAAAAAAAAACACAAAACTAAGAATGAAATTATTATAACTTTAAATACATAATTTTTAGATTTTGCTTAATTTTTCGGTACTTTTCAATTAGCTGGGCGCAAATGTCGCCAATTCTGAACCAAACGCGAGTCAAGTCGCCAAGCGAACCGAATGACAAAACAGTCAATGGAATAAAAGTCGAAACTATAAACAAATATTAATGAACTAAGATGGAAGAAAGAAAGAAATTTAGATGGAAGTAAGAAATTAAAACGTGTTTTGTTATGAATGAATTTAGAGAATAGAGCACGTGGCCTCAAACCAACATTCCCCTAATGGTTGTAAGAAATTTGGCGGAAATCTACATTATTTGGCAATTTTTTGCTTGCGCCCGGCTAACGGAAAAGTACCAATTCTCCCCTTAGGTAGCACAATATAAACAGTCTTATCCCAGAAAATAAGAAACAAAAATTACTTTAATTAATACCACAGTGTACAAGAATAAGTTTCACAAACAGTATTTATACATATTTACAAACTTATGATCTAAAACCACAGAATATCAATTAAAATATTTACAAGTTTAACAAATATGATATTTGGCAGATACTTGACTAAAAAGCTAACACCGGGAGATTCACTAAGTTTAAATATCGCTATAAGGAATAAATACAATCGCTGACTAGGAATTTTGGTTTAAATATAACCTTGAAAGTCTTGCAGGTATATTTTTCTGAATTCAAACTAGATTATTTAAGGTATCAAATTAATAGTTTGAACTGAAAATGTAATACTATTCAAATCCTGTAATTATCACATATACATCTGTGCCAATTACACTCAATTTAGCTTAAGAAAATGCACAGTTTGTATTACATTTACCATTTCCACTTTTCAACAGAGTCTTTCTTTCAGTGATAAATGACTTGAAAAGGAAATAATCAGTGATGAGAATAAGTGCATTCTCACCAGAATGCACATCTCTTATTAAAATATAAATATTTAAACATTGGAAAGATTTAAAAGATACTTATAATTTAGAACTCCTAAATTAATATATTTTTGACACTTCAAAAATAATTTGTAAAAGAAAAATTTTTTTTTTTTCTCAGTGTACTAGTTCTCATCACTGAAAATAAGAAAATATAGACACATATTGAATTGAAATATACATTCATACATAAAAATTCACATTAAACAAGATATTTTGTTATGATCACCTGAAGAAAGGAACAATAAATAAATAAAAGTAGAATTTGTTTTAAACCTGAAGCAAACAAAAAAAATTGCTTAGAAAAAAATATTTAAAATGATGAAACACACTAATTTCATATTATTTACCTTTAGACCAATATAAATTTATTATTAAAAAATTAAAGTATGAAATAATGCATCATCTAATGTCCATTTGTTGAACTTAAGTGGTCTAAATATGTTAGAAGCGCAAGTCAATAAACTAGAAATTGTGGTTTCATAAAGCTTTACTCTAAATAATCATAAAGCTTAAAGCTAAATAATCGACAATATCTAAACATACAAATATTTTTTAAACACAGAATTTCAGGTTTCAGAAAGACGGAATTTTTTACTTCCTTGAGGTAACAAATCCAAGCAGAAACAGAAAAGTATATTTTTTCTTTTATATCCAAGTAAAAACTTAGAGCAACTTTATGCGGAAAAAAAGGTAAGACTACTCATTATATGAAACAACTAATATTACTGAATAGCATAGTTGTCAAAAACAAAATTAAATTCAAATTTCTTAAAAAAAATTCAAAATATATTTTAAAAATTAGTTACATGACTGAGAATAGTGGAATACAATCAAACTTCCAAGCACCAAAGGTGCAAATTAATAGAAATGCAAAATACCTATTCGTTTTTCTCTTTTAAATGTTTTTTTTTCCTCACGATTATTAGTCAAGATTAAAAATTTAAGATAATGAATGTCATAATAATAAAACTTGATAGATGAAGTTTTATTTTAATAGATGATCTTTTATTACCTTTTCAAATTTTTGC
Organism: Parasteatoda tepidariorum; assembly: GCF_982258835.1. Taxonomy (NCBI): domain Eukaryota; kingdom Metazoa; phylum Arthropoda; class Arachnida; order Araneae; family Theridiidae; genus Parasteatoda; species Parasteatoda tepidariorum. The sequence goes on from NC_141759.1 coordinate 43,361,487, forward strand.
AAAAAAACTAAAAAGGAATTTTTTATTTTTAATAAAATTTGTTAGAATTTACTTACTTATTAGAATTTTGCTTACTTAAAATTTTTCAACTTTGTAACGTTTTGTTGATCAGCGAATAAAAATGCAACGATCAACCTCAACTGAAGTTTCTTCTCAAATACTTAACAGGACTTTGTTCACCATAGAGGTTTAGTTTATACTACTTCCAGTAGTTGCGCAATACTCATCAGGGGCAGAACAGTCACAATGTGCATTATCAGCAGGGAATTATTACATATCTTTCTACAATATTAGTTGCAAGTACGCAATTTGTACATATTAGTACGCAATTTGTGTATATATATGGCAAGATATATATTGTACGCAATATACATATGGCCAAGAACTCTTTTCTTGATTATATTAGAAACCATAAAAACAATTTATGAGGATTTTCAAATATATTCAATATTGAGTCGCACATTCTATTTTTTAAATTAACAATTACTTTATTTGATTATGAAAAAAAAGAGTAATTTTAATTTAAAATTATAATTAGTCAAACTATAAATTAATAAAGCTATTGGTGGTATTTTTAAGACTTAAATAAAAGTTATTTATAAAAGTATATTCAGCAAAACATTAACAGGATCAAACAAAACATTAAATTATTGATCATACTGAATTTATAATGATATGCAAAGAATTTAGCAAACTAAGGAAACTTAATAAATTTATATTATTAGTGTGAATTAGTGAACAGCCTCTATTAAATTTTTATTAAAATTTGTTCAGTGTTTCTTTAATAAAACCATTAAAAAAAAGTTAGTAATTTTGGAATGCAAATACAATAAGTTTTGCAGTTAAACATTTTTGTCAGAAGTAAATTATTATATGATATTTAACAAATCTGAGATAATAGAATTTTTTTTACTTTAATTGTTTTTAAAACAAATCATTAAGAGATGTATTAAAGTTCTTTGGAATGACAATTCTGAATTAACACAAGATTTTTTACTGCATTTGCTATATGTTAAAACAATGAAAAACTTTCCCCTTATGGGTTTTTTTTAAAAACTTCGTCTTTAAGTAATATTAAGTTTTTCAATAAAATAACTTACGAGCACTGAAAATTTTACAAGTAATTAAGTACAATAAAAAGTTTAAAAATATTATGTAAGTGAACAGTTCTTTAGGCTCAAAATCTCAATTAATTATTATCTTTATTGAATTTAATTAATAAAAGACAGATGGAAATTTTAAGGCAATGAAATTTGTGATTGTTGCCTGCTCAAGACCCACATTAAAATAGGTTATTAATGAATGATCCCCAAGTCAAGTTCAAAGATTATGGTACTGATCTATAAATAGAATAGCACAAGAAGGCTATTGGCTTGTGAGTGACAAAGATGACGGTGCTGCAACAATGTTGAAATTAACAAGATAAATAAAATTTTATTTTGGTATTAGGGGAAAAAATTTGGCAATGTTAAGTTTTATCCTCATGATCAGACAATAATTTTTTGAAATTTTTCGGTTTGTTTTTAAAGGGCAGAAAACGAAGTCTGAAATCGAGAATCTCTTGCAAAATGCAGTTGAGTTACACATGAAAGTGCAAGAATTCTTCCCACTAAATCCAACTCAATGTAAGAACATGTGGATCTGCAATTATTTCATCAAATGTAAAATGAATGACGCTTTCATACACTATGGATCGTTGGTACACCAAAATGAATTGTGGTTTTATAAATTTAAAAAATGATGAAGCAAACAATTTGAAAACCACAATTTTTGCATGATTGGTGGCAAAAATCGACATGGTAAAGAAAAAGGGAAAATTAAGCAATCTTTAAAGACAACCTATGAAAAAAAGCCCCTCTAAAGCCTTCTTAAAAACAAAAAACAGTACCTTTAAGCACTTTTTAAAAACGCTATGTATCCTGTTTACTGTTTCTGAGAAGCAACTTACAATTGTCTGTTTGCTGATGCCAAGTTCACTATCTACAATATTTGTCTAGATAAATGTCTGAACCTGCAAATAAAGTTTCTTGTTTTTCTATGATCTCCTGAGCAGTCATATGCGTGAGCCAGACATGTTGCATCACAACTTTCTAAGTGTTCAGACAGACTTTTAGAATTACAATTTTTAACTTTTATTCTATATCAACGGAAGCTTGATTGAAACCATTAAAATTAAATAGAAAACAAAATGAACTTAAAATGGAATGGCAATGTATGTTTTGAAATGAAAAAATATCAATTAAACATATTTAAAAGCAAAATGATATTTGAAATAGATCAAAGGTAATATAAACTGCACAATGCGACTCATATACCAACATCTACATCTTCTTCCGAACTCATATGAGAATTGTTATCAGCAGCATTAGTTCTTAAAGGATTACTAGAATACATTTTGGGGTTGGGATGAATGCTTAACTGAGGGTCGGTAAAGTTAAACACATTATGCATTGAAGGTTCAATGCACACAGTGTGAATTTTATGAAAATAAGATGATTCGATTGGCAATGCTTTTGATGGTTCAATTCCAGGCTCATTCAGCCTGCTTTCCTGCAGATCAGTATCTTTTTGAATAAATCTTTCCATTTCTGAAACATTATTGGCGGAACTAAGGAAGGTGAACTTAGAGTTTGATTTTGAGTCGGAGGAGTTTAATTTTTGAAACGGGAGACTCGAATCGCTGACTAAACTATTTTCACTCACTTCACTGTCTCTTCTGCATACTCTCTCAAAATCATTTTCGTTCTCACTATGATTGATTAGAGTGAAATTGTTTGTTTTAGGCGCATCATCACAGTTAGGACTTGTATGGTCATGGTTTCCATTATTCGCAACCGCCTCTTTCTGTTCAGTACTCTGATCTGACTTCTTTTTTCTTTTGGCTGTTATGGCATCAGGAGATTTATCTTCAGAATGCTGTTTACGTTCTCGCTGCTTTTCATTTTTCCACCAGTTCTTTAGTGTGGACAAAATAATTTTAGGCCTGTAAAAAGAAACTTTTTTAGTAAATACACAATTAGAGATGCAAAGTGCACAAGTGAATCAATTTTAATTTCATCCTGATTACATGATTTTACTTTTTAGAATAACATCAAGTATAGGGCAAAATTAAGAAATTTTGCTGCTGGCTAGAGGTCAGTCGTAACAGTTTTAAGAGTAGTTACCTTTCTGAAATTTGAAAATTTTCCATGATTAAGAAAACTATTGATGTTAATATTGTAAGGTATTTCTAAAATGAAGAAAATCTTAAGTAGCATGCATGAAATAAAGTAATTTTCAGAATATTATAAAATTTTTATAGTAACTCCATATGTATTGAAAAAAATAAATGCACATGGGGGCAATTTTGACAGAAAAAAAAATGGTGATCGGGAAAGGATAGAAGGACAATTAATTTTAAATATCTATTTTTTATATTTAGCTGCCCTGTGGCAAATGGTGATCTTTAATTTTGCCCTATAGTATCAGGTGCATAACAAAATGTAGAGAACATAGGATCAGCAAATTTTAAAATAATTTAATTTTCTAATACTTTAGTTCAAATATTAATGGATAGGGTCGCAACTTTGTTGTTGCATGAATTTCCTTGAATCATTAATTTTGTCTTATTAAAGTCTGTAAACAGGGTTCCCACTCAATTTCAAGAAAAAAATTCCCTAACTTTTCCAGGTAAATCAGGAAAATTCCAATGAAAATCAAAACCATATTTTATATTTACCTTGCAATTTTTCATCAGACAACTTTGATTTTTTGATTGTAATGTCAAACATTAGATTTTGTGAGCAAAGAAATATCAATGAATAAGAATAGAAGCATGGAAGTTTCACTAAAATGCAAAATTTTTCCAACAGATAATTGTTATAGATGCCAGAATCATTTAACTTGAATCTCAATATCTGATTAATGTTACTGATAATTCTTGAGACTGGTTATTTTCCAGGTATAATGTAGGAGTTTTCCAGTTTTTTTCTTTTTTTTTTAAAATTTTAATTTTTACCTGGCTATTTCCTGCATTTTAGAGGCAAAATAAAATGTTTTGACAAGTCCAGGTTTTCCCAGTTCTAAATTAAAACATAGAACAGCCCTAATGATTTAAAAATTATTAAATCCTCGTTTGATTATTTAATCATAATTTATACAGTCAATTATGACTTTAATTCTTCTGTATAATGCACAACTAACTAAGCAATTTAACATAACTAAGCAATTAACTTTCTCTTTTATAGCAGAATCATAAAAGTGATTCACTGTATTCAAGCCCTTTATGCATCGATTTAGGTGAAGACTGTATAAACAGTACCTATAAATTATTAATAAGTAATACACTAAAAATTATCTTAGTAACTCTTACATAGCATTTATAACTTTTAAAGTCTAAAAACAATACATTTTTATCTGTACAGTCAAGGGGAACAATTATTTTATAGAAACGCTACTGATAGAACAGGTGCTAATTGGTACACTCTTTGGATAAACTTTTTCTGGGTCGTAGAAATGTTTATTTTTTAATATATAAGATTTGATTTTCGAAGTTTTAAAAAAAAATTACTTTATCTAACATAAAAAATCATAAATTCAAACATATGTATATCAGAACTATTAGTTAGGCTTTTAAGCTTTTAATTTTTTTTATTCACTGAATTTTCAGCAATGTTTCTGGCAATACTATTTTATTATTTTTACCTGATATATTTTTCAAAAACCATAAAAAGTTGTAAGTTATGTAATAGTAAAAATGAATAAAAGATATATAAAGGCATGAAATACCTGTTATTTGTAAATTTTCATATAATTTTGTAATGCTTAAAAAAAATAATTAGGTTCCCCCCTTTTTATTATTTTTGCTGATTTTAATCCTTCGATTTAATTTGTTAACTCTCAGGTTGAAATAACTAAATTTTTAAAAATGTAATATAATTTTATAAATACCTCTCTTGTTGTCTAACAGGTCCTTGATTTAAAATATCTACATACATTTGAAGTGTGCGTCTAGAGGGATTACGGCAACTGCGGAACCAATCTCTCATGGTAGGAAGCTCTTTAGTAGGATGAAATGTGAGACGTCCATCTGTTGGTCGGTCACTAGGAACTATTTCTGGAGCAGTGCCCTCTGTTAAAAATGTATTATTATTAACATTATTATTATTATTAACATTATCAATGTGAAATTATTATTATTATTAACATTATCAATGTGAAAGTATTATTATTAACATTATCAACCCTTATTATTATTAACATTATCAATGTGAAAAGTATTAAATTTAAAAAAAAAGATTGATTAATTTGATAATTAAAAATTGCATAAGTTTTGACCAGAACAATATTTTGTTAATGAATATTTATTAAGAACAATGTGCTTCAGAGAGAACAAGCTTTCCTTCATCAGATAGTTAAAAATGACAATAACTTTGTCATAAAATCAATTGCAAACCATTGTCTTTCTCTCCAATTTACTTTGCATTATCAATATTCAGATGCACAATCAATATTAAACGGCATCTATTATGAAAAAGTACATTAAATAAAAAGTAACAAGCAAATAGAATCATAATATCAAATTGTAATAAAAATTGAAACTGCTGGAAGCAGAATGCGTAAAATTGCACCAAAGCTGTCATATCACACAAGCCTTCTTCTCCTGACGTACCACCAAAAATATTGCTTATTTAAAATACACAAAAGGGTTAATCTTTTCATTGACTCATTCAGAGTAAGGTTTTTGTATTAGAAACCTTGTAAAACTTGTTGTTCAAAGTCACATTTATTAACTATACATCTATTCATTCATTTATTCCAGGAGAAAAAAACTACAAGAATGGAAATAAATTTTTTTTTTCAATTTCAATTTAGAAAGACTAAGATAGCATTTGGTATTTTAGAAACAATAAAAATAGAACTATGCAATTTTTACAGCAAAAACCTTACATTATTGCCTAAATCTTTGGGTAGAACTGCTTTTTATAAGGTAAAATTAACATACAAGGAAAGCACACAAGTTTTATAAATTATGCACATTCAAGGAATATTGAGGGTTTTCTTAAATAAATGTTATTGCCTTGTAGATTTAACAAAGTAATCTATTGTTCACTCTGTTAGAATAGTGATAAAATTACAAAGAATAATATTTTGTAGCAAACTGAGTGAAATGATTTCATATTTTGTAAATATATATACATTAAGTTATTAAGTACTAATATTAATATAATCTATCATTATAAACTTAACAAAAAGCTCATATACTGTCTTCATTTGGAAAACAATATAAAAGCAGTTAACTATATAAAAGAGCCATGTTTAATTTGATAATAAATTAAGATGATGAAATTACCTGGAGTTTGTTTCCTGTAGTTTAAATACCAAGTTCCAAACTCTTGACATTTCTCTTTTCCTATTTTCCCCAAATATCGGTTGTTAATAATATTTGATAGCATTGGCTAAAATAATATGTACAAGTTATTTGTTAATCATTGTTATTGAACATTCACATTTCAATTATAAAACATTACACAAGTACATTGAAATAGATACATATTGCTTTAGGTAACTTATGAAAAAGTTCAGTTTGTATAATATCAAAATTGTTTGCAACTTATTAAACAGTTCTCCAAAATTTAAAAAAAAAGTTTTTTCCCTAACTTTGTTTTATTGCATTTAACATTAATGCTAAATTTATAGTTGTAACAAATCATAGGCAGATATGCATAATACATACAAATGTTGTTTGCAAAAAATTGTCATTCTCTTGGAAAATTTTATAGTATACTCATTATATATTAAAAAGAGTTGAAATAGTATTTGACTGTTAGGCATCGAAGAATAAATTAGCAATTTTGATTTTTATACAAATATTTATAAAATATTTGCATTGGAATTTTCTGATCGACTTAGATTTAAGATATAGAAAGCAAAGGAAACCAAACATAAGGTAAAAGATGGCAAGTTAATAGCTAGTTTTATTGTTAAAAAACTGCTAAATTTAAAGAAATACGTGCTGGGATAATAATCCATATAAAATTTTAAAAAATATGCTGGGATAATGATCCATATAAAATTTTAAAAAAAAAATGATTAATTTTCAAAATTTTTTTGCTAAAATTCGGTTGACGAAAGGGTTGAAATTAGAAAAGTTAATAAATTGCTAGCAGATTTCTTAAATTAAATTTTTTTTTTTTTTTTAAATTTTGAGTTCACAGAGAGTTTTTTATTTTATCAAAGTCTGATCATAAGTTACCTGATACATGAAATTCAGTAGTATAGTGTAACTGTGAATTTTTTTGAAGTATATTGTTTTTTAAAGCAAAATAACAATTTGTGACAAATCTCTTATCATTCAAAGCTTTCAAAACCCTTTTTAAAAAATACCTTTTGAATAATAATGATATTCGTAAGACTATTCATACATTGCCTAATAAAGTGTGCAACTAAATAACCCTAAAAAAATATAAAAAGTATATCTGGTATGCCTAAATAAATTTCCTTTAATGAATATTTATATTCTTAAATTTTTATTAATGTGCACAAAAGATGCTTGGACATGCTAACTTTTTACTGGGGAAAGTATTTTGAATAATTTTTATGCATAGGATGCTCAGTAAGGCATGTAAAAGTCTTGGGAGTTTTTAAACTTTGATGCAAATTATGTTAACTATTATCCAAATAATGTTATGTAAAAACATTTATAATTTTTTTTAAAAATAATAACTCAGTACATTTTTAAAACACAATTTATAGTTATACTTGTTTTAGTATCTGTTTTAATGTATATTTCAAATAGAAATCTAAACAAAAGAATTTAAAAATATACCCACCTGAGAAAGAGGGCAGAGTTTTGCAAGTTTACTTTGAGACATTTCACGTAAAAGTTCAAGAACAGCATTTCTTACAGTTACATCTTTCCATTCTTGGGGATTATCTGGGACACTAAACAAAGAAAATAGTTACAATTTCAGATGAAAATTTATAGTTATACATAGAGGTTAATTATAACAAGTGCTTTGACAGAATATATTTAATACAAGAGAAAAATATAAATATTTTAGTCAATATTTTATTAGTCAAATAGAACAAGTAAGCGAGTGGCGAAAAAACTTAATATAAAAGTTCACTTGTTCATTGAAGGGGAAAATTAAAGTGCACAAAATGTAAGTGTATTTCTTTGGCAAGAATCCCTAATTCCGATATCTTTGCCTTTTCCTCTTTAATCGCTGGAAGAAGCTCAAGAGTTCTGTTTTACACTAACTTACACACCAAATTGTGATGGGAGACCTATATCGTGGTCAATATTTTAATTGAATAATTTGCCTATAGTTTTTTGATAAATGGTTAAATCAAAGAACAATTAACTGGCTTTTAAACTATCTCTGTAAAAAAATTTGTTAAATGGAAAATTTCTTGATATACTATATTTTGTTATTATTACACTACCAAACTCAAATAATTAATAATACACTTTTATTATAAAATTTATTAAATAATCTGCTACTCAGTAAATTTCTCTTAACTTACTTGTGTGCTTAATAACATAGATTAAATGTATTATTAAAAATTTGAATGATTTTTTTTGGACATAAAACTAAAAAATAATATTTCATAAGTGTAGCAAATATAATAATTTCTGTAAATAGTTATAGACTCCCTATAAGGCCCCAGTGCCTCACATTTGTCCAAAAACTTGCCAATGCTTCCTATGTTGGGAACTTATGTTTAGAGTAGGGAAGGTCAGTGACCTTTTGCATGATTACAAATATTGCTTCTATTTTTTGTGATATTACTGGGAAGACATTTCTTTCTTTTAGATCATTGCTTAAGCCCAATATTACAAATTAAAAGCACAGGGAATAAATATAATTTGCATAAAAATTGACATAGAATAAAAATTTACCTAAAATAGGTTGAAGGTGTGCAAAAGGTCACCCCTACAAGTCACTAATCCATATAACATGCATTTAACTGACTCCTAAAATTTGGTATTAAACAATGCTAAAACTTTAAATAAAATCACACCTATACAAGCGGATGTGAAGTGATGCCATAGTTGTTAAATCACCAAGAATATCTGCTACAGTTGCGTCTGGGTTTTCTGTTACTTGGTCAAAGGCAAGAGGTTTCCACTTCTTTATTTGAATGGAACCTTAAAAGAAATAAAGCATGAAAGTTACATTATTACATATTTGCACCACTGATCAACAATTACAGTTCCCCTTGACAATTACTCAGTTTTAGGCAAAGATAACAATTTTTAAGAATAGACAAAACTGCTTAAGGGGGGGGGGGGAAATCTTACTATTTTACTTTCATCACTCAAATTAACCATTACACTTTAACTTTTCCAGTAATTTACGATTTTAATTTTAATGCATGTAAATAATTATACTTTATAATTTATTCTTAATTTTTCTGACGATAAATCATCCAATCCTGTCTCACACTTAGTTTATGCATTCCAATGAATTATTATCAAAAACAAATTAATTCCATATAAATGAACTTGATAGAAATTAAATTAACAATTGGTTTTAGCAGTTAAAGAGTTAAGCATTTGGGCAAAATTGTTTAAAAATTTTGCTTCTGCACACTATTTTTCATGCAGAAAACTCTGCAGTTGCAAGTTAAAAACAAATTGGGACAAACAATCAAAGGAATGAGATATAAATTAGGGATACACAGCTCACAACTTGTGGATCAAATACATACATCAAATAGTTGTTGTGGGCTCTCCTTTCATCTTTTAGATGAAAATTTACAAAAAAATGACAGATTTTACTGCAACAGAAGAACAGTTATTAGAGGATGATCAAAATGTTGATAAAAATGACCATGGAAATTTTTGTTTTAAACCAAACAAAAGATATTTTTTCCTTGCTCTTCCCAGATATTCTGTAATAGAGAATCTAATGTACCATGTTTAATGCAAAGCTGACAAATTTTAGTTATTCTGAGAAATAGCAGATATATTCATATAAATATTCACGAAAGTTTGAAGGTTAACCCTAGAAATAGTATAGTCTTACCCTTAGCTCCAACAATTTGTGACCCAGAATAACCTAGTTTTCCTAATGCTGTCCTGACCAAGTCACTGAATAAAGTTTCGCAAGGAACAATGGCATAACTGTCAAGCTCAACATACTGACCACATGCTTGAGGTCCAGGGTTTTGTTCAATGATACAATGAACTGGCAAACTTTTACCTAAAAATAAATTTCAAGATAAAATTTTAATTAAATAATTTGCTTTACATTATATTTAATTACCTAGATTGAAAATGGATTTTTTTCATAGCAAAAGCAACGCTTGTGTGAAAACTTAAACATTATTTGTATCAGGAATGAAACTCCCATGTGTTTCTTTCGAGCATGGAATATATTCAACATGACTAGTGAAGGATACATTTTAAAATCAGATAATGAAGGTACATTTAACAATATAAATGTAAAAATCAAATGAAAATTTGAAAATTACAATCAAAAGAGAAATTTTTAAAAAGTAAGTATTCGGCCTAAAATTTGGCCGAATATTCAGTATTCGGCCCCATCACTATTTGTTACATCACTACTTATTACTAAAAACTCACAATATGAGACAAAAAATCTGGCAACTTACTTTAGTAAAAAAAATCAAAACGTAACCCAAACTAAAAAAGGAAAATTAAACAAACAAAAGGAAAAAAGATGACTTAGATGCTGTGGGATAGCAGAACTTGCACTTATTAAGAAAGATAACTTTCTGAAAAGCTTGAATTATATCATAAATCATTTATTATTATTTTTTTAGCATATAGTCTTCTTAATAATCAGGATTAATGTAAAAGTCAGACTATCCAGAGTAGAAATAGCTAAATATGATAAAATAAAAGGAGTTTTTGTAATTTCTTTATAAAAAATATTAACATTTAACAAAAGAAAAAATATATAAAAAACATAATTCAAATCAGGTTAATTTAATAATGTAACTTATGCAATGAAAGAACTTCAATTAGCAAAAATTAAATAAATTATTGTTTACCTTTTAAAGTAACCACAAGTAATAAAGGAATTTTTTTTAAAAAAATACAATTTAATCCATGTGGCAATTAAGTGAAAAGGACTTATCTATAGCAGCTACGGACTAATTAAGTTTGAGCCTACCAGTGACTAAACTACTAATTAAAATTTAAAATTTTCAGGTCTAATATAGTATGGCTAATTTAGTATGATTATATCGCTTCATATTGGTTCTAAGAAAACTCAAAACCTATAATTGTTTGTAAATTATTTCCCACAGAATGACATTACAAACAGAGAGAAAAAAAATTATTACAAGATATTTCAATTGTTCAATGTTTATTGTATTGTCTAAAATGGCTTTATCAGATTCATGTTACACTGTAGGAAATTGTTAATAAACAAATGTTTGTTTTTCAGAATTTTTTTTCTTCATCTGTACAACATAACGTTAACAAGGTATTAATTTGTAATAAACTAATGATGTTTTAGAACTTTTTATCCTATCTCAAGTTGCTTCTGGTATAAAATATGAACTCCTTAAGTTTTCCACCAGACGGCTCTGTAGTGAGTAGGGTCTCATTCATTTGTTCATAACTAATGCACTATATTTAGATGCTTCTTTTATAACAATAGCTGCAGTCACTTGAAAGTTAACAGGGTGGTTCCAGACTTTAGAGGGTCTCCAGGGTTGCAAAAAACCCACCTACTCAGTAAAACCCGCCAGGAACATATTGGGAGGGTTGAACAACTTCAGGAGGGTTTTACTGGGTAAAACCCACCCCAAAGTGGGTTTTTCTAAGATTGATTTCTTTTTTATCCTCTGTTATATTAAAGAGCTATTCTATTGAAATATATATGTAGTCTAGCCTAAAAAAAATTAACCTATGGTGAAAAAACTAACTATATAGGAGACTGGAGAGTCACCTTGCTGGCTAGATTTGACTGTATGGTTATTGATTAATCAGTGCCTTTGATTCGCTTTCTATGCAAATAAAAAATCTTCCTCAAATATTTTTTAAGACTAAAATATAAACAAAAAGTAATCCTGTGTTAAAATAAGTTTCAAATATGTGATGTATGTGAGAACATATAACATTTTGTATCGTGATGTCAGAAGAAACTCTTTTCAAACTTTTGCATTAATTATTAATTACCTATATGTTAAGTCAATTTATGAAATTAAACTTAATTACTAATATTAAAATAGGCTTTTTTTAAAAAAGGTACTTATCCCTGCTCTCTCCTTTGAAAAAAACTCCATTAAAACATGAAAAACCCAGAAAAGCACAAAAGAACCCAGAAAAGCCCACCCAGGTTGGGTTTTTCTAGAAAAACCTGGGGTTTTTGCAACCCTGAGGGTCTCCCATACACATGCAGAAAAGTTTAAAAAATAGTTAATTTAATCAACAGGAAATAAATCCAGTTTAAAATTAAATTGGTGAAATGAATTACACATGAATATATAAATATTTGTTTAGAAATGCTCAAAAATAAGATAAATTTAATACCATGAGTTTCAATAACTTTAATTTTAATATCAGCATTAGATGGAGAGTAGATAAGAGATTCAGGTGGACTTTGGCATCTAGAATTTTGCTTGTCTTCATTAATTACAATGCAGTCATCTTTCGGAATGTCTTGAGCTGTTGATGAAGGTGGTGGTAACGGTTGTGCTAGATTTGGAGGAGGTTGTGGTAGTGGTTGTGCTAGATTTGAAGGTGGTTGTGGTAGCGGTTGTGCTAGATTTGAACTTGGTTGTGGTGGTGGCTGTGCTTGATTTGAAGATGTGGAATTATTGTTAGGACCATTAATTAATCCCTAGAAGATTATATCTCATTATTATACAGAATTTGTTATTAAATTGTTGTGACTTATTTAGTACTATTTAAATAGTTATGATAATAACAAATGGAAGTGCTGTAAATCTAAACTAGCAAAAAAAAAAATTGCAAAAAAAAAAATTTTTCAAGGAGTTTTTAAATTGTATAGACATACAAGATTATGCTCAACACTGTAAAATTATAATTAAAAAAATTAAATTTTAAATAATAAACAACAAGTGCTGCTTCTAAATTAGAGATGCAACATACAAATATTTGGTATTTAGCCTATACTGCTGAACGCAGAATATTAATTTCGGACGAATAATGGAAGAAACGTCTGCCGAAGACAAAACTTAATTCGTTTATATCCATCTTTCTTGTTTTCTGCCCTGGAAAGGGTTTATTCGATTAACAAAATAATAATGAAGATAAACAAATTTGTGAAGGGTCCGATTAAAAGAAAAATCATTTTGTGAAGGGTCCGTTTTTAATTAAAAATATTTTGTGAAGGGTCCGTTTTTATGAAAAGATATTTTGTGAAGGGTCCGTTAACGGACCCAAATTTCTTCTAAACAGACCCCTGATCATATTCAGCAAAATGAAATTCACAAGTATTTGGATAAACTAAATTTTCAGCATAGTAAATGAATAGGCTGAATATACTGTAAATCGACACTAACTACTCTGTGTATTTAACAGAAAGCACTTAAATTTGTATTGTCTTATGTTAAAAAGATTATTAAGAAGATTTAAGAGAATATTAAAAAGATTTTTCTTTAAAAGAAGATGTCTAATGTACAAAACTGCTATTGTTTATCTTTAAAAATGTCTAATTTTTAGTATAATCTATACTATACACTAAATTTGGTTATAAATAAATTTCTTAATAATATCACTGCAGATTTTCAATAACACATGAAAATGAATACATAATATTACAAAAGATGTGAGTTTTCAAAAGTACAAGATTTTGGTTACTATTCAAAATATAAGTGTTTCTTCAAAATTTTAAATTTATTTTTTCTAGAACATATTTAGAAACACTATTCTTTAAAAAATATATAAATTTTATGTATTAATTAAATTTCACATATGAATATAGGTTTTTGACATTTTCGACATTTTTGACAGTGAGGTTTTTGACGTGACGGTTTAAACCATGGTTTAAACTGTCAAAAACTGTCACATGTCAAAAACCTGCCAACCCTGCTTTTGATTATTTCAAATTACAGTAAAGGATATTAATATTTTAACAAATATTCGTAGTAGAAGTAATGTCTTTGATTATTTCTAATATTACCGACTCAGCAGCTTCCGTCAGTGGTGTATGCGTATTAGCAACAACCCATGCTTCGGCAAAACTTTCCATAACAGAATGAAAATCCATTTTCTTATGCATCGATGACAAGTTTAAAAGACCAACTCACATACCATATTAGATGTAAAAATATCTCAATGAACAATAAAAGAAAATAGGCCAAGCAATCTTTCACTTCCACTGTAAATGAAGCTTTATTATCAATCAAATTAACAAAATAATAAGCTCACAATAAACAATATAGAATTTTTCGCAACCAAATAAACAAAAACGAATCCTGATGTTTTTAGAAAAACTTTAGAAAAACTGCACGGAAATTCAGTTCAATGCGTTTAAATATTGTCAAAAGTAACTGTAGGATTTCTTAAGTTAACGAACGATAATCAATTTAAACTTTTAAGTGTCAAATATTAGCTTTTACAAGCCTATCTCACAATTTATTGCCAGATGCAGACAAAACATAAAAAACAGTTAAAAAATAATATCCGTAAGTAAATGAGTATTTGAAGATGATATACTTTTATGTTGGCAACAGAAACAACTTATTTCTTCTGCTTCGCTGTCGAATTTGTTAAACATCGAAACAATACTTATATGTTTATTGTATTTGTTAATTACTTTAAAAAAATACAGAAAAATGAAGTGTCTTCTAAAGCCTATTTCTCTTTTTTCTTTTCTCATTATATTAAAAATGACAATTGCATATGAAATCAACGAAAAGGTAGGAGTATACCAATTTTAAAATTTCAAAAAAAATTTACCAAAAAAAAAAAAAATTGATTTTTGGTTATTTTTTGTTCATTTATTTTTACACATACCATTAACTACAGGCCTCTAAGTAAAACATTTTAGTATGATGTATGTCAGCTACATTAAATACGCAAGTAAATTTATTATAATATTAAGAGTTTCACTTCAGCATGAAAACAGAAATATTTTATTATTACGATTACAGAGGCAAATATAAAACTGTCGCCGATAAGTGTGTTTTCAGCATTCCCCCATTTCAGTAAATTTCTGGAGTTGATTTGCTGAAGATTATGTATTTTATCTAACTGACATTCTCAATCATTAATTTGATGTGTAATATTTACTTTGAAGCTTAAAATGTCAATTAGCTTTGAAAGTTTGAAATTGTCTTTGAACATTGACTTGATTAACTTTGAAATATCAATTTATTAAAGTTTTATAACTAAGTTTCCTTTTTTATAGCTTCTTTTTTTATTGATTTATCGTTATTTTCTTTTATTTCTGTGAAATACAAGAGGAATGTCATTTGAAGAAAACGTAATCAGTCATTTGTTAAGTTTGATTCCCTTTACATTTTATCTATTTGGTGTAGTGTTGTGCAGCCATTCTTTCGGAAAGGGCTGTGGAGTTTTTATTTCTTTATGCTTTTGGAGGCAACAATGAATTTAGTTATTTATAGGTATAGGTTACTACTAACAAAATTAATACATTAATCCTTAGTACAATTCAATTTTATGAAGACAATATAAATTTTTTATTTGAAAAAATTTTGGAATTAAGCATTTTTTGAAGCTTTGCACACTTTTTCTTCTTTAATAAAATTTAATTATAACATCTTTATTTCTTTACTAAGAATTTATTTCATTTTTTTTGTTGCAATAATCAGAATTTTATAATCTTTAGGGAGAACCTGGATATCTCACGATATTTTAAATTTACTTCAAGAATCAGAGAAAATTAGAATTTTTGCTAATAACCTTAAAATTAAAACAATTTTCTTTTTGAAGCTTTTTTACTTCAAATCATCAATAAAAATTTATTTACTGTAATGTTTGAATCATATTTTACGATGCATTTGTAACTTTAATGAAGATTTTATTAAGTTTAGGAAAGATAAAGTAAGTTTTTTTACCAAGGTTTGCTGGTGGCAATGATAAAATCTTTATAGAAAATATTCCAGTTCCAAATTACTTAAATCCAAAAGTTTGATTTGTAGGTGTATTAAGATAATACTGTAAAATGGAACCATAACAATGTTTTTGTTTTGATATTGTTGTATAGCATTTTTAATTTTATATGCTTTAAAAATTTTATCTGTGTTTTTCTCCTCCACTATTATTATTTTCATGTTTTTTTTTTTTTTTTTTTTTTTTTTTTTTAACTAATGCTTCTGCAATTTCAGGTAAAATTCAGGAAACTTTTCTTTCAAATTAAGTATGAATGCTGGGACAATACATAGATTACATACATTTTTAACTTTTGAAGATTTTCTTGAATTACATTTATTTTGAAACTGATTTTGTTGATGAAAAAATTCTTTAAAGAAAATCAAAATATCCAAAAACTTCAATCTTTTGATACCTTCAATCAATTCCTCTATTTTGTGGAATTAAGTTATATATATATATATATGTAACATAAAAAGCTTCAATTAATCTTTTTATGTTAGTTTCTTTTATAAAACTTCATCCTAATTAATTATTCTAATCGAAATACTTTCTCACACTTTTAAAAGCCACATCCTGTTCTTAAATCTATTTTTGGCGCAAGTATGCATTTAATTAAGAGCAGGACATTTTTCCCTTTGCTCTGTGTGGGAAATGCTCGATCTATTTCATAAACCAATAGCAACTACTAAGAGTTCCCTCTTTCCCTAAATTGAAACATTTTATGGATTTTACTTTGCAAGATTTTCCCTAACATATAACCAAGGAGCACAACTTTTCGTGTTCACTTTCACTCACTCTCATGACTGCTCTTGTCTAATAATTAATAAATAAATTTTGTACCCTCCTTCCCGACCTAAGACCTGTTTTAATCCTTCCACTCGGCAACGACGTTATATATATATATATATATTTATTGAAGTGTTTTTGAAATTGGAGTAAGAAGCAAATGGTTTACTAATTTCTCACCTTAAAATTTTCTTAATGTTTTTTTAAAAACAAAGCAATTGACCAAAAACTATTGTGTATATATATATATATATATATATATATATATATATATATATATATATATATATATATATATATATATATATATATATATATATATACTTCATATAACTAACTTTTCTCTGTATTTTTACCACTTGTTTATATTCTGCATTTTTAAAATTTAAATGTAATTTTGAGAAAATAAATTTTATTAAGTCGGTACAGAAAAGAGTACCACCAAAACTATGTTGGTATCTAACTGATCTGTTTTCAAAGAGGCTAAAATAAATTTTAATCTTGAAGTTAAACATTTATTAGTTGTTAATTACTTAACTTGGAAGTAGGGCTTGCTTTCTTTTTTTAAAAATCAGTTGCAAAATTGGCTAATTACTTTAAAAAAAAGTAGCAAAATCAGGGTTTATACTACCATTTTTTAAAGTGGTGTTACATTTTGCGAGGTAAGTTTTCTTAGTCTTTCTAACATAAACTGTCTTGTCTTTAGCAGTATGCACGTGGTGAATCTTTTCAAACTTTAATGTATTGTTTTTATGTTTGTTAAATTTAGATCCTTGTTTGGAATAATTTTAAGTATGATTCCCAGTTTGGTACTATTATTGCAGTAGCTATGCTAATTCACCTTTTGTCTGTTTTTTTTTTCATTAATTCTTTAGTTTTTTTTTTTAAATTTAAATATTTATTTTATGTATTTTGTTTCATTTATATGAAGAAATTTCAATTTAACAGTTTTCGTTTTTTAAGTGTAAAAGCTATATATAAGAAATGAAGCATAAATTATATTATTTTCGATATTTGACTTTAATTTTTTCGTTTCTTGTCAGGTGAGTATTTTCTTTTTTAATTAATTGTTTATTTTAAACCCCTTATAATCTATTTTGTCCTTTTAAAATGTTCTCTTTTTTTTCCTTTTAGGTCATCTTGTATGTAAATAAAGTTGGACCTTATTTTAATCCTCATGAAACTTATCATTATTATCAGTTACCTGTATGCAGACCTGAAAAAGTATGCTGATTTTGCAATGATATAAAATCTTTCTTTTTGCAAACTGTTATTATAAAATGTTTTCATTGTCTATGTATAATATATTTTTTCTTGCCTGCTATTGTATGTGGAGGATATTATTCTCTAGCTTTGTTTGAGAGAAATGTTTGGATATGTGGCATGATTGTGTTTCTTGTGGCATGATTGGGTTCATTTTAGCACATGGGTTTCTTTTTTCTTAATAATAATTAATGTTAAAAGCAACACTTAGTCAGACTTGTTTCATTAGAACAAATTGGATAAATTTCATTGCCAAGTAGTTGCTTTCCTGATAAATGATAAAAAATCAAGTTCTAATTAGTACATACGGTTTGAAACAATATATTTAAATTTGTTAATGTGTCACTAAATAATTGTTTAAAAACTATTAGAAGGGGATAGATAAAATTTAAAATTCTATGAATGTCTATCATTATACATTTTGCTGAGCATTTATGCTCATTTAAATTATAATTGGTGGCATTTTAGTGCATGGGTTAAAGTGCAATTTAAGGGACTCCCTCATTAAATGCATAATTATTTTATTGTAATGAAATTGTATTTTATGTTTTATACCATTTACCATGTTTACATTGTGTAATAAAAAATTTTTCCGTTAATGAATAAAACTTAATCCAAGAAAACTTCCATTATTGATAAAAGCTTCATTTCTGTTGTGCACCTGCTTAATTAAAATGAAATTTTTAGTACAAATATTTTTTTTTTACACCATTCTTTATTTTAATCATTATAAATGTGTTTTTCAATTTGAGGTACACCAAATTTTATAATAAAGGTTATTGTTGAGCAAAAAATAAGAAGACTTTTGTATAAGTTAATCTAATAATATCAAAAAATTTCTTAAGTTTAAAATTTTTTAACTCTCTATATGTTTTCTTTTTTCCTCAACAATTTGCATATTATATGTTATTTATTGAAAGATTTCTAATATCCATATTTTTTTTCTATTCTCTTATTTAGATTGAGCACAAAAGTTTAACTTTAGGTGAAGTTTTGGAAGGTGATAGGATGGCTATATCAATGTATAACATTTCTTTTAAAGGTATCTTATTATTCTTTAGTGTTCACAGTTAAAAAAATAAATGGAGATTTAGTAGTTACTTGGTAATTATTTATTATTTGAATAAAATTGCATTTATTAAATTATCATTTCAATATATAAGGTTATGTAAAACATTAATGGGTTTATAAATAACAAAATGTTTTTATGAGTTTCTAAATTTAAAAGTTGTAAGTAATCCTGTATAAATCATCATTAATATAATAAGCTATATTTTTTTCACAATAATAGCAACAATATATTCCATAATACTCAATACTCTTTGTAATTGTAAAAAATTCATTAGTTATTATGTTCTAAAGTAAAGATAGGATCATTGCATGTTCTCAAAAAATTAATTAAAACTTTCCTTTTTAATTTGTGTATTAAAATTTTATTCTTTAGATATAGTTAGTCATTTATTTTTGTAAAAAAAAATTATAAGTTTAATATCACATTTTAGGTTTAGTATTTATTTTCCCCTTTTTTCAATATAATTTATCTTAAATCTTTTATTACCTTAAAATTTCATCAAAATTCTCCTTTTTTATTTATTGTTGTTTTTATTTAATCTTATTGTAAAATTATTTCACATTGCATTCGAAAATTAAACCAGATATTATTTAGATAGATATTAGTATTAGCACATTATGTGAATCTATTGGGTAAATCAATAGATTCACATGATCTCATCTTTCATTCTATTAGATATAATTTCAGTTATTATTTTGGTTCATTGCAAAGTATAAACGTACATCTTTGTACTGTTTAGTTAGACTTTTGTTCTAGTTTATGACAACTCATATACAGTCAAATCTTGATCATCATTCCCCCATCTTTCGTTTTCCCATATGCATTGTCCTGTCTTAGCAGTCTTGTCAATTATATTATTCTTATAATGCCAATAATTGAAGTTCAGATAAATTTTCAAATTTGTTCCCGTGTCTGTAGTTCGGAAATTCTACCATCATGTTATTTTGTTTTGTGAAGAAAAATGATAATTCTGATGCCAATGATGCACTCAATAGGGCTTTAAATGATTATGCATTATTTGATGAAGACGTTGAAACTTGAAGTGTTGACTATTCAAGAAGTGGTTAGAAAAGCTGAAAAAGTGTTAGGTGACGTCGATGAGGATGGCAAAACGGAACCACAACAAATGCAAGATTTCTGGATAGCCTAAAAACCTTTGGAAGAATAAGGGACTTTCTGTAATCACGAGAACTTTTAAAAAATGTACAGCAATTCTTTAAAAATGTTTGCGATACAAAGAAAAGAGAGTGTTCAAACTAAAATTTCCAAATATTTTGCATAAATGTGTTTCTTCAGCTTACATTTGCATAGTAAATATTTCTGCATTAAATACATACTTTTTCTTTATTAAAAATTTTTTTTAATTATTAATTTCCAAGTATATTGCTTTTTTATTACTTTTCATACGTTTTCAAGTCATTATTTGTTTTTTTATTTTTGCCCACGTTCATCGTTTTCTCGTATCTATCATTCACAATGAATGGTCCTATGGGAAATGATATATCAGGGTCCTATTGTATAAAAGACACCATGTAGATCATTGTTAACTTATAAGAGCATTAGAAGACTTTTAATATTTATTAACAATTTGCTATGAAATAACTAAGAAGTCTTAAAATTGAGTATATTTTTCTTATCTAAAAATATTTTACTTTTTAGTTCCTTTGAAAAATGAGAAGCTATGTTCACTAACCCTTAGTGATAAAGATTTAAATCAGCTTAAAGACGCTATAGAAGATCTTTATTATTTTGAATTTATAATTGGTAAGTAGTTCTATAAACTTTTTTTTAGAATGTTTTCTTTAACAATATAACTGTTATTTTTCATAAATGTTTTTCAATGTTTTAGACGATCTTCCTCTTCATGGTTTCATTGGTCACTTGGAAGAGAAAGGATTTTTGCCTCATTCTCATAAGATATATCTTTGGACACACTTAACTTTTAATATAATGTATAATAATAACAAGGTAATTATAATCTTTAATATTATTAGGTACAGTAGAGCGTCGATTATCCAAACGCCGATTTACCAGGTTTTCCAATTATCCAGATTGTTATCCATCTCCCCCCTCCCCAAAAAAAGCAATTTTTTTTGCGAAAATGCTTCTTTATTTTCATACTATCTAAAGAGGGTAAAAACATGGTTTCCTTTTATTTATTTGATAACATTGAAAAAAACCTCTCATTTGTTCTTTAGTTTATAAGTGGGGGACAACTGCCCAGTAGTTTATAGTAAGGAAACTCATTTCTTCTTTTTTCCAAGAATAAGAAAAAAAGAGGTGAAACATGCTTTTAAGTGTTCTCTCTCTCTCTCAGTTTTGAAACTGATTTTGATATGTAATTTTGTAAAAAATAAAATGTTACAAAAGTTAAATCTTTTAAGTATTTAAGTTAAATCATTTTAAGGCTCTATCATAGGCTCTACTACTATTGCCAATCCTAAGCCTACGAAACATGTGAAGAGAAGTTACTCTATAATATTTTCATAACCGTTTTTTTAAACGTTGTCTAATTATCTGGATTTTTAGCAATCCGGATCGGCTTTGGACACATTTGGTCCAGATAATCACCACTCTAATGTGTTTGCTATTCAGCCTGTCCTCATTAAGCCTAACTTTGAAATCTTAATTTTTTAATATTGTGAAAAAAATCTTTATCCCCTATCTGTTCAGTATTCTGACAATTAAAAAAACCCTCTTTCAGTCAAATGCATTTCTTATTAACCTTTTCTTTAATGAAATATTTTTGCTAATTCTGTTTTTGATTGATTTAATGAATTGTGCTGAGGGTTTATCTTTGTTAGATTTATACAGGCTCCAGAATCTCAAGGAACCATGATGATGTTTCAACTTTTTTTCTCTCTTGTTGTTTGACATCATTTGTAGGTGACCACTTTGATCGGTCTGTGAAGGGGCTGAGGGTGTGAAGTATTGGTCCTCATTAAACTGTTCTACCGTTAAATGCTTGACTTCACACGTAGGTGGTTGGATTGCCAAAGGAGGAGAGCTATCTCCTCTGTAGAGGATCAAAATTGTGATGGCATATCTTTGGATCATCCCCAGGGATGCTACTGACGTAAATAAAGTATTACTATTACTACCTTCTATATGTATTCTTGCAAATTTCTTGCTTTGAGTTTGTGCAACATATAGCTGCATTCTGGCTTGGGCCTCTTTATATGATACATTCATTCTTTTTTATAGTTAGTGACTAAATCTCAAATTTAATAAATTTGAATTGTGATATTGTATAACATTATGCTTGAAAGGCATTAATAAATACTGCTTTAAGCTTGTGTGCAACATTTTTTGTTTTGTTGTATATCTTACAACTTCCAATCTTATTGAAAGAAATAACTCATAAATTATTATTAAAAAAATTTCAGATAAGTTTATAAAATAAGTGTTTTAATTTTCATGATTATGATTTATTTGAATATTTTTATTTTAAGATCATTTCTGCAAATGTATCTAATGTTGGGAGTCCACCATTTAGTTTGAATGATGTAACAGCTCCCATCTCTGTCACTCATACTTATTCTGTTAATTGGGTTGAAACTAAGTAAGTTTAATATTTTCAAAGTATTAAATGTAAATATTGATTTGAGTCCTGTAAAAGTAGATTAAAATCTAAGGATGATAAGAAATAACTTGGACACAAATGCACCATAGTTTTAAATCCTGATTATTATAAAACAGCTCAACTTTCAAATAATTGTGAAAACATTATGCTCAATTACCTATTTATATAAAATTTTAAAGTGACCTCCTTTGATTCTAATGCTGACCTGTATGCTAGTCACAAAATCTTTGTTCATCTTGTTATATTTTGCCTGATTCCTTTCATTAAGATTTTTTTTTAATATTTAATGTCTTACAGTGGTAATAATAGCACATTATAATCAAGGATGCACATCCTATGGATTATGGAATGAAAATAGCTCCTAAAGTTTATGACTTGAATTGATACTTAAAATGAACTAATAGAAAATTTATTAGAAAATATTTATGTTTAGAATAATAATAGAAACTATGTATATACATGTTTTTCTCAATTAGAATATAAAATTGTGATCGCATGTCTTCGGCTCATCCTCAGGGGTGCTTCCCAGACCGTCGCCAATAGCCCATCGGGCAGCTCTAGTGCGACGTAAATTAACTACAACAACTCAATTAGAATATAAATTTACCTTGAAGTTTTACTATTACAGTTTTACCTTACATATAGGGTATTTTAGGTTTTGTGACCTGCTGTTAAAACAGGTTTTGCATCTCTGATTATAATCAACTGAAGTCAAAAAATTTTATTAAAAAAGTTGCTACCGAAAACTTATTTGTTCTGAAAAATTTTCCCGCATGAAGTTTAATGAAAACAAAATTTCTCCTGAACTATTAAAATTGTACACCAATTTTGAGGCAAATGTGAGAAGATGATTTTTTTTGGTACATTTATAATCGACTTAGTATACATTTTGACATTTATTTATCTCCTTTTTAGAGAAACTTATAGTGAACGAATGCAAAAATCATTGAACTCATCTTTTTTCCCGAAAACTTTAGAGGTAAATAATCTACATAATTATACAATTTCACTGAATTATGGATGAAAGCCATAAAAATTAGTGTTTGAAAGAATGAATGAATGTGTTTATTTATTTTTTTTTTTTTTTTTTTTTTTTTTTTAATTAAAATGTTTTTTCACTTTGCCAGCTAAATGTTAGGAATTTTATGTCCCATGAAGCTGTTGCCATAAAATTTCCAGTTTCTCTAATTTTTATTTTCCTAACATTTTATTAGCTATTTAATTTAAAAAATAAATTTTTCCATAACTACTGTCTTAAAACATCTTTAAGATTTACCAGTAGAAGAAATGTTTAAAGATCTAACTTTCTAGGAGGATTTTATATTTTTTTAACTTCATGTAAATGCAATTAAAGAACTAAACACAATTTTTTTTTACCTGCATTTATGAATATTTAAAATCAGTTTAGTATCAAAATACAACAACATTCATAAATATTTACCTAACTATTGCCATTTTTTGGATCATATTAACAACCAGACTTATTTTCCTTTTAAGAAAAAATTAAACAATAAAGCATTTTTTTAAATGGTAGAACTTCTCACACCTATTATATTTTTCAATAAATTTTTTTTTGGATTGTAAAAATTTATTTAAAAAATTATAAAAAATAATCCCTAGAAACTGAAACGGTCAAATATTATTTGATGAAAACCTTTATTTGCTTTGAAAATTCATTTCATTCATCTCATTCACATATATCAAAATGGATGTCTATTTTTGAGCACCTTAATATATACACTACAATTTCCAATTTGTTTTATTTTGAAGTGAATGAAGTTTTTAATCAAATAAGATAACTTTTATTTATCATGAGTTTGAAAGATCTGCATTTTGTTGTTTTAGCATCAATAAATAATTTTTAATTTTGTTTTTACAAAACCAAATAGAAACACATTCTTTTCATACCTGTAGTTAAGCGTACAGTTAAGTTTTTTTAATATGGATTTGATACAGTGCAGATGTATGCAATTTGTGGAACATTAAGTAATACATTTAAAATTAATACAATATAATTTAGCTGTTCTAAAATGTTTTGATTGCATTGATATTTACCTTTAAAATGAGCATAATTATGTTAACTAATGAACCCAAATTTTAATTAATTATTATATTTTTGTAGATTCATTGGCTCTCTGTTATTAACTCTGCCGTTCTGGTTATGTTGTTGACTGGATTTGTTATAGTAATATTAGTAAGTTGCTTACATTCTTATTAATTTGGACAGTTTTTTATGTCATGAAAAGGAGTTTCAAAATTTGCTGTGATATTTTGAAGTACAATATATATATACAGTGAAACATCAGTTAAGTGGACACTCTTGGGATCAAAAAATTGTCCGTTTAACGGGAAGGGTACCCTAATAACAAAGTTTAACACCGTAAATTGTTCTTAGATTGTTTCACATTTTCAATCATATAGAAATAAATTAAGTAATCTATAATAACTATCTAAAAAGATATTTATTTATGCTTTAAAAATATTTTTTTCTATATAAAAATAATATATGAAAAAGATTGATATAAATATGTATTTCTGGATAGAGCTACAGATTATTGAATATAATTTTCCTACTAACACAGATATTAAGTTAGGCATATGATACTGAATAGGATCTTTTAGTCCTCAGTTGGTTTCAATTATTATGTTTACATCCCTTAACACCTACCCCTAACTTGATATGAAACGTGGTTAGTACCTCCTAGATAGTAAACCTTCTGCGATTCACAGAAAACAAAAGAAATCAATGCTTACCTGTAAGGTATGAGGACCTATGGAGTTAATATATTTTCAACTAATCAACTATCAAGTGTCTGAATAAATGTTTCATTCGTATGAATCCCTAAAAGAATAAATTTCTGTTCACTTTTTTACCCTAGCTGTGTTAATACAGTCTTCAAATTTATAAGAAACTGAAAGACATTTTCAGTGGGGAAGAAGCATTGAGATAATTTAAGACGTCATTTCAGCTTGTGGAGTCTCTTAACTTGTGTCGTTCAGATGAGAAGATCAAAAGATACCGCCGTCCAAATGAGCAGTATCATTTTCTTTTCTTTCTTTACAAAGCTAAGGCAATGTGCCTGGAGAAAGATTTTTTTTATTTCTAATGGAAGATTATAAACAGTTACAGCAGAAAACAATAAAAGAAAGAACTCAGAGTACGGCAAAAAATGCTGAAACAGAGTTCATTAATCTGGCATATCTCTAGCCCCCAAATAATGTTTGGCGAGAAAAGTCTTGCCTGGAGCAGGACAGTAGAGTAGATGTGCAGATTCCATGACCTCTCCAGTGCTGCACAGAGTGCATATCGGGGAAGAAGCAATTTTGAGTCTATAAAGAGGTTTCTTAAGCAGTCATGTCTGGTAGCTAGGTATCCACTGCTCTGCGCCTTGTTCCGTTACACAAATTTCGGATGGCATTCTTCCAGGACTTTCTGAGCATTGGCTTTAATAGATATTTTAATAAGATTTAAATTGATTCCTTTGTAGTGAAATAGATTAAGCTTAACAAGATTTTTAGTTATTGATAAGGAAGAAAATTTACATGCTTTAAAATTAGTGAGAAGTTGCATACTTTTTTCTTGCAATTTAAAGCAGATATTTTTTTCAAATTTAGAAATAATAGAGTTTGATTTAAAGAGATAGAAAATAACGTTTCAGGGCAAAGATGACTGTCCGTGTAATATTACGGGAGTGTCCCCTTTGTGGAGAATAATATAAGGGTTTATTCATAGAAGATTCATGGGGAATTAGAAATATGTATGTGTATTGAGAGGCGTCCGTTTCGTAGGAGTGTCCATAACAGGAGGTTTCACTGTATATACATGTGTGTATATATATGTTTGAATATATGCATGTTTCTAAACTTGAATATATTCAAAGCCTGATAAGGGTTATAATTTGTTTCAATTGTACTTTTATATTTTAGGCAAGAGTTTTGAGAAATGATTTTGCTCGTTATAATGTTGATGTTGACGATGTGGATAGTTTAGAATGTGATGAATATGGATGGAAAATCATTCGTGGAGATGTTTTCCGTTTCCCACCCTGTAGAAGTCTTTTCTGTGCTATATTAGGTTTGTAACAAATTGACATTTTTGTAACAGTTTACTGGTTACATTATTTAAATTGAGAAAGGAAATATTTTAAGAAACAGGTGAACATTCTGACAAGATTAAAGTTTAGGTTTTATTTTATGTGTGAATAAAATATTCTTAAGATATTGAGACTCTAAATTTACACTTAATTAATAAAACTTATGTTTCAGTGTGGGTGTTTGGTTTTTAACTAAACTTTTTTCAGAAAATATTAGATGAGCTAAAAAGGTAATTCAAAAACTTCACATTTGTTAGCCCTTTCTAAAAATGTAGCATCTCTGAGTAAGATAGACTCATTAAAAAAAGACAAATTACTTTTATTGGCGTGTTAACAACATTACCTAGTTATACAGTAGTTTAGTATATACTTCAAATAATTACCATTCTTATATTCTTATAATAATTCTTAAAATAACTTTAGTTTGGATTTGCCCGAGAATTAAAAAATAATTATGACATACCACCAAATGAAACCATTAACTGGGAGAGTTAGGGCAAAAGATCCAGAGACATAGGTAAAAAGATCCTTAAAATGCAGTCAGCCCTTCCAACAGTCTGTCCTTGTCTAAGAAGGCAGTAACTCACTGGAACCTGAAACACGAAGAAACAGGCAAAACCTTGCAAAATAAGTGCTGCAACTAAACTGCCAATCGAGCTCTCTGGTAATTGAGGAGAATCTGGCATAGAAGCTAGGTCAAAACTTTGAATAAATTAGACAAGAGAATAGCGAAAAAATATTCTTATCCATGATTATTTAACCATTCAAACTCACTATTATTCGATAAGTACTCAAGCTGACCATTATTTCATCATTACTCGACCTTATTATTATAAGCTCTCATATTACCTTAAGAAAAAAAAATCTTTATATTTTATTGGAGCATATAGGTTACTATACAAAAAATGCATTAATTGTCGAATTTATTGACACTAAACCATTATGCAATTGTGTAACTATCTGATTAAGAATATTACCATGATTTTTTTTAGTAATTAAGTTTTTCTATAATATTTTCTTTTGCATAGGTGTCGGCAGTCAGTTCTTATCTATTGCATTGGGAATTGTAATAATGGCATTGCTTGATTTATTTAATGTGCACAAACATGGTGCAATGAACACTATTGCATTTCTTCTTTATGCTTTAACATCTTGTAAGTATATATTGCTTTGAATTCAAAATCTATATTTCCTTCATTTCACAACATAAAAAACAATGCCTGGACTTATTTTCTGCAATTTTATAAATTTTTTATTATTATTATTTTTTACTTTCAAACCCATCATTTTTTTAAGTTTATCTTAACTTTTAAATATTTATTATGTCGTAATTTTTCCTAATTGACAACAATTATTACAAAAGTTTAATTTTGTTTTTATCAAATTTAACTTTTGTCTTTTAATTTTAGCTGAATCATATGTATGTATTAATACGGCATAAAGAATTTCAAAATATGTTTGCTCTAGTTTTTAAACTAATGCATTGTTAAAGTTATGTTGCCTAATAATAGTTTCAAAATGTTTAATTTAAGGTAGCACTTGAAGCAGAAAATAGTTATCACTAAATACAGTGCAGAACCCGTTATCCGGAAATCAGAAAACCGGAAAACCAAAAAACCGGAACGAAATTCGATAAATTTTCCCGCTATTTAAAAAAAATTTTTTATAAGATTTTAGGATTTTTCTTTCTTTTTTGAAAGATGTTTACCTTACCATCATTTTAGAAATAATCATTAGTGTATTACTTCATCGTTTTTTCTTCTTTTTAAGATTATTTCTAAATATTTTTCTCTTTTTAGTTGGGTTTAACAATAAAAAAACGGCTTTTTGTAGCGATTCAGAAAACCGGAAAAATCAGTTATCCGGAATAGCGATGGTCCCGATCATTCCGGATAATCGGTTCCCTACTGTATTGTGAAACTCATTATTATCATTTTTTTAATGTAGGACCAGGATCAATTGGCTAATATATATATTCATTCAATATTAATGTAGTACTTTTAATTAAAATTTTATATTTCTAGACTTAAATCCTATCTAATAAATATTTTAAATTCTATAATTATTAAAAACACTTATGTGATTTTTGACCTTATTTTCTTTTACACACTAGCAATTGAACATATCATGATTAAAAATGTTATAAAGTTTATGTTTTATGCTAATGTTATAGATTATTCATTAAATTACTAAATGTTTCTATTAATTATGCACTTCATTTTATATCACATAATGTTCCTACTTCATAAAGGGTTGATATGCAAAAAAAACTTACTTTTTCTTCAATATTTAACCTTATTTTTTAAAAAAATAGTAATAAATAAATATCTATTTTTTTGTTAAACATTTTTTTCAACTTCCACAGTCTGTGTAAACTTATTTTTTATAGCAGGTTCTTACATTTCTTTTATAGGTATAGCTGGTTATGTATCTGCATCCATGTATAAGAAAATGGGTGGTAAACTGTGGGTGTGGAACATTAATCTAACATCATTTTTATTTTCTGGTAGGTTATGTTTTAGTCAAAATTATTTCTGACTTGTGTGAAATTCAGTAAAATTACTAAAGAAAATATGCTTATAAATTATTTTTGTTACCCCTATTTATATTTTACTACCATTAAACATTTTTAAATAAACAAGATGTTTGTCTTTTTAACATTGAAAATCAACTAATGTTGGATAATTAATTTTTTTTTAAAACTTAGTTTTGCAAGAGGACTTACTTGTTTAGTGACCTAGTCAGTTTTTTACCTCAATGCTAATACAATCTTGTACAACTAAGATTGACAATTGTTCAGTTATCAAATAAATTCTTCCTGAGGTTCTCAGTTATTAACTAACTTTTTCAAAGCCACTCAGATATTAACTAAATTTTCTTTGACTACAAAGTTATCATCTGAATTTTCCCAAGCTTTTTCATTATTAAATTAAATTCTTCTTATTCTAATTCTTCTTATTCTAATTCTTCTTATTCTAATTCTTCTTATTCTAATTCTTCTTATTCTAATTCTTCTTATTCTAATTGTAACTCAGTTATCAACTTAGCTTTTTCTAAGCTGTTGTACTATCAACTAAACTCTTCTTAAGAATTTCAGTTATTTCATAAATGCTGTCCAAAAAATTTACCTTGAAGTGTCTTAAGTCAATTCATTTTCCTAAATCAACACAAAATTTCAGATTATATACATAAATATTAAATACTAGTTATTGCTGATTTCTGTGTTTTATGATTGTCCAGTGTAATTAAACTAAATTACTGATTTACTTTTATATATTAACATTGCAACCAACTTTTACAGATTTAAATTTTTATTTAATTTTATTAAGTTAATTTTTATTTTTAAAGTAGTAGCAAAATGACAGCTACTACTTTTGTTTCATTATGTAGGCATTCACATAATTTGATTCTTAACTAATTCAAGCTATATTTTTTTTTAAAATTATTTAATAAAAAAAATTGTCATTTAATGTTTATGGGCAATTCCATATGTGACGGAATGACATTTTGACTTGCATGATGACAATTAATTGAAGTTTTTATGCATTTAATTTCAAATAAACATGATTTTTTCTCATGCATATCATTATTATTGGTATAATGTGATTCATAAACTAAAAAAAAAGAATTTTGTATTTTTTTTATTTTTAATTTTATGAACTTTTTACTTGTGTGACGGAATGACATTTTGGCAACCAAGCTTTCGGCATGCCGCTTAGAACTGGTAGTTTCTGTGAATTTTGCAATTATTATTTTCCTGAACTATTTTTTACTTTTAGTATAATGTGTAAGCAATGTAAATTGTGAATTTGGAAAATTAACCTCAGGTTGGCTAGCAGTTATTAACATCTATTTGCTGTGACAGAATGACCGTGACGGAATGACAAAAAGTTTAGTGGAAGAAAGTCTTCATTTAAAAAATGTTTTATTAATATGTAAATGATAAACAGAATGTAACAGATAAACAGAATTGATATTTACGTAAGAATCAGTTAAAATTTCAACAATTTGAAAATTAGGCTGTCTCAGAAGAGGTTTTATATCTAACTTGCCAATGTCACATCTTATCTTCGTTCTCAGGAAATTTATGCATAAATCAATTTTTGTCCCATGTTCTTTAAATACTTTAACATCTAAATCGTCTTTGCTTATCAAAGTAATTTGCGCTGCATATAAATGTGCCTTCTTTTTTTCGCAGTATGGGACAATGATTAAAGAGCCGACCGCATACTCCTCAATCATATTTTTCATTTCCTCTTCAAAACAGTGGCTTTTCAAATCATACACTTGGTTTTGGTTAAAATTAGAAAGCATTCCAATTTTAATGATTCGCTTCTCAACTACATGAGCATCTAGTGCAGGTCTCTTGTTCCTGGCAATGCTAATGTAGCAAGTGTCTAGCTGAAGTCATTCTCTTTTGCCCTCTCTTAAATAGAATAGCTGGACAAAAACAAAACTTCAACGATTTGTTGCTTCGACTTTATGAAATCATATAATTCTTTTACATATTATGTGCCGTTTTACAGTAGCCAACATCTTGTTTGGCCTTTTAGAACAACATCACAATTACATGGTATTTATAGGTGCATGTGCTGTGAGGTATTAATGAAATACACTTAACAAAAATGAGAATAAGAACAAAAATGAGATAAGACACACTTTACATCAATGTATGCTTCTTTATGAAAGGCCTCTTTTAAGGCCATAAGTATATATTGCATCTGCACTCTTCGTTACTCTGTCAGAGTTTGTATTATGACTGAATCCTTCATACTTGGGGGCTTGTAACTAACATCATCTTGACAGTAAAATTTTTTTAACCAAATTAAACAGCTCATCAACATTACTTTTCTCACTTAGTTTCTTTTGAGTTCGATGTTAAATACTTCTCACATAAAGACTGAATTAATTTTTTTACCTCTATTGGTGATTTTGGAAGTGAGTGTACAATTATTTTTATGGTGAGTGTACAATTTTTTTTTTATGGCTTTACCAAGACTCTGCAGGAATTTGTATAGCGAATTTAAATTATTTGTATGTGAAGAGATATCTCTAGTAGAATTTGATTTTTTCTTTGTTTACACAATCTCTGCACAACAGCGTTTGCACTTCTGAGTTTTATAAGTCCAACTTTTGTCGCGGAAGCTTTCTTCTCTGCCTTTCTTTCTCTGTTTTTTTTCTTCATCATATCATGGGGATCTTGGTCTTTTTCAACATTTTATCTGTCTTTCAACAGCTGTTTTAGCCATTAGGTTAATTGAAAAAAAAAATTCCCTAGTTTTTGACTAAGCTTCTCAAGGACTCGTTTTGTCATTCCATCGCCGAAGATGTGTCATTCCGTCACGCTAATTATTGGAAGTTAATAATCAAATGCATAGAATTTTACAATTCCTCATTGATTCTTATGCCACATCTGCTTTATATTCCAAAATATACACATTTTCATTCAAAAACGCAATTGCTATTTAAAAAAATATACTAAAACATGTGACGGAATGACACAAAAAAAAGTTACTTTTATTTAATATATTAAACTTAAAATGACTTAAAGGCTATGTTTTAAATGTTTAAATTTTGTACTATATGCATATTTTTATCAAAATATTGCAAAAGAAAGATACATTTCTTTTATTTTATAAGTATTTTTCAAGAAAACAATTTGAGCACAAATGTGAAGAATTCACTTGTCAGCCATGTGATTACTTTAGAATGCTGCCAGATTCAAAAAACTTAAAATTATCAAAAATTAAACAGTAATATGTAGACTTCGGCTATTTTTGAACATATTTTTAAAATTAAAATATGCAATTCATAAAAAAAAATTTCACTTAAAAGTTGACACTTTCGTGGAATTGCCCTTATACCCATAAAAAATTAATGCTCCCAATCTTGTGATAGTCATGTAATAAGGCTTCTGTTGTTCTCAAAAATTAAAAAAAAATTTTTTTTCACTAAGTAAATATGTATTTCAATGCTTTTATAATTGTTTTAGGGCCATTTTTTATAATTTGGAGTATTCAGAATAGTATAGCTTGGGCATACAACTCAACTCAAGCTCTTCCTTTTAGTACAATTATTTTACTACTGGGAGTTTGGCTGTGCAGTAAGTTTAATTTTTTTGTCTTTGTCAAATAGCAAGATTTTTGTTGACAATAAATTAAATTATTACTTTTCTTCTTTTAGTTGGTTACCCTCTAAGTGTCCTTGGAGGAGTTTTAGGAAAAAACTGGACTGGTAATTTTGACATACCATGTCGTACGAAACACATTCCACGAGAAGTGCCCCCTGTGAAATGGTATCATTCTGCACCAGCACAGTGTGCGATTGGGGGATTTTTACCCTTTAGGTAAACATATTTTATAAGTTACTTGTAAAATTAAAATATAGGTCTCAAAATCTTTTTTCACTTAATATTTGGTACAATGTTTAAAAATGTAAACCCTATTGCATTAAGCTGGGATTTTTATATGAAAAATTTTATTTGATAATCATTTTGTCTGTGTAAAATAATTTATTTATAATCACTTGTTTAAATTCAAATTTTAAGATAGCTAATTGTTTTAATAACTCATAGCTTCTGTTAAACATTATTCATTCTGATTTGAATTTCAATAAACTAATTTATCTGCAAAACTCAAGGAAAAAAATTATTGTCCACATATATAGTTATAAGTTTGTAATAAACAAATAGATTGTAAAAGCGATATTTTTTATAAGTAAAACAAAGAATCTTGTTAATAGAAAAGTTTCTTATCTTTCTACCTATTACAGAAATGCATTTTGAAAAATCTTTAATCAAGCAAATCTAAGTTTAAGTGTAGGAATTGGATAGTTTTTCCTTAATTTAAATGCAATTAAAGAGATATAAAGCAAATATAGTTAAAGTTAGTAATAATTTTTTAGTGTTATTTAATTTTTTAAAGGGTATTAATGTTTTCTTATTTTTGATATTAATGGTATTTTTGGTAATGATATTAATGTACTTTAATCTTTTAATGTTTAACTTCCAAGAAATTTCGATACACCAAGGTAAATTTTATGCATCTTTTAAGCTCTTGTTGAAAATTTTTAAATTATATCAAATGGTTATGTTATCAAAAATCTTATTTTTGTTGGACATAGCTCAAAGTGCACATTCAAAGAAAAAACAAATACCTTGATGCACGTTCTAAATTTTAAGTATCTGACTTTTTTTGAAATTTAATTTCTCAGGAACTATTAAAACAATTTCTCTCAAATTTGTATTTTGTTGTATAAAATTACATTCTTTAAAAGGATACCAAAAATTGTATACCTTACAATTTAAACTTTTTTCTACCATTCTTAAACGAAATCATAAAAAATAATATATATTTACTAAAAGTTATTTTGGGCATAGAATTATCTTTGGATCAATGAATTTTATGATTGTGTATAAAAAGTTTTCTATTCACTTAAGAAATTCTCGAGCTATAGCGAAATATGCAAAAAATAAAATTAACATGTTCAAACTTTAGAGCGCTCTCCTGACCAAACTTTTTGGTACCTACCTTCTATATTTTGGGGGTCAGAAATCTGAATCTGTGGAAAAAAAGATATGTATATTCAGAGAAAGTACGTTTTTCTGTCATATTTTGCAACTTTAAATATTGCCTGCACTTATTAATTAGTATAATTGAGGACACCGCCTTGAACTATTAAGATTGATTTCTAGAATGGGAAAATCCGATCATTAGATCAAGTTTTTTGTTGGCCCACTGTACATATACTGTTCACAATATAGTCTATTCTAGCTTTTGTGCCATTCAAATCAAACATGTTTTATGTTTTCACTATTTTCTATAATCCTTTTATGTATTAAAAAATTATTCAAAACACAATTTTGAAATCACATGATTTTTGTAGAAACATAAAATTAAATAAATATATAATTAAATAAACATAAATTGTTTAAATTCTTCTTGTATTTATTTCTTATACTAAAGTTGTCATTAAATTTGTTTACCCATTTATTATAATAATTTTAGAGAATTTTAAAATTGAAGAAATTGAATGTACCCCTTTATTTTACTTATGTGTATTGTATTTATTTTTCAAAAAAATGTCTTTATTGTTTTTTCCTTTCTACTTTAAAAAAGTTTTATTGCATATGAAGGTTTTAGGTCAAAATATTGATAAGCCCAATTTTTTACATAAGCCTTTACATTTATTACTATTTTTACATAAAACTGTTCCTTAGTATTATTTCTATGTGGGAACTTTACAAGTTTTCAAACTTTCCGCTAGATAACAGCACAATGGCCCTAAACACATTGTCAGCATA
Organism: Parasteatoda tepidariorum; assembly: GCF_982258835.1. Taxonomy (NCBI): domain Eukaryota; kingdom Metazoa; phylum Arthropoda; class Arachnida; order Araneae; family Theridiidae; genus Parasteatoda; species Parasteatoda tepidariorum. The sequence goes on from NC_141759.1 coordinate 43,396,632, forward strand.
AAAATTTTGATGTTTTATTTTATTTATTTTTTTACCCAAAAAGTTTTCTTTGAACTATTTAAAAATTGGATTTATCATTATATTTCCTAAAGCTCTTTATGTGTTCTTTGTATAATAAAGTTGGCTAAAACAATTTTTTAATAACCCTGTTGACTTAATTGTCTTAAATAGAGATAAATGATCGTTAAATTTTGTTTTTTGTAGTGCAATATCAGTGGAGCTGTATTACATATTTGCTACAGTTTGGGGACGAGAGCAATATACGTTATATGGTGTGCTATTTATTGTTTTCTTCATATTATTGAGTGTAACTGCTTGTATATCTATTGCTCTTACCTATTTCCAACTTTCTGCTGAAGATTATAAATGGTGGTGGAGGTCTGTAATTAATGCAGGGTAAGTAATCTGTTGATTATCATTAATCTATCATACTGTTATAAATTTATGCATTAATATTATAAATTTATGATAAATCTATCATACTAATTATTAATTTATGTTAACTTAATTGTTAGTTCTAGAATTTTCAGAACTTTTAGATGCAGGCTTTCTTGCATCAGAAAATCAGTTTTTACCTTGTTACTCAATAGGATTGTAGTGTGTAACGGGGAACTGTCCATAGAAATTTATCCAGACATTCAACGATTGGAGAGTTAATGTCAGTATCAATAATCTATGATATTCACTTAAACATTTTTTTTAATTTTGAGGGAAGTTTGTTACTATAGTACTCATTTTTTAGGAATACCTAACCTTCACAGCTATCTAACAATCTATAGATAAATTTGCAATTTAAAAGCAAGAGTATTGATTTTTCACTGAAAATTATGTTTCTGAATGTACTTCAGGGTTTGTAGGTGTCCTGATTTTCCTGATTAAAAACATTTTGTCCTTATTTGTCTTGTTTTTTTTCTTTTCCTCTTGATATCCCTGATTTTTGGAACATTCCATTTTCCATTAATCTAACAACGGATTTTAAAATAATCGATTTGAGGAATCAAAAGAGTTAGATTTCTGATTCGTCTTTTTATTTTAATAATTAATACTAATTAATCGAAATTTGATGGTAATAATCATCCGATAGTTTTATACATGGTTCATGCATGCAGCCTAGGATACATTGTTTCAAATTTTTTGGGAATTCAGTAATTTTATGCTATAGAAACTCATTTAACAGTTTCCATCTTCAAATTTTTATGGGGAAGAAGTCAGGTGTCATACCCTTATTTATTATTTTAAACAAATGCTATAACAAATCTTAAGTGGAGTTTAGTAGTTTCAAAATTATTAATTCATGTGATTTTAGAAATAACCGATTCCAATCATTTTATAGCATTTTTTTATGGGGAATTGAAGTATCATTCACTAAATTTTATACAAAAATGTATAGTAGCTTTATTCGCTGTGTTTTTGTTACTGAGACTCTTTAAAATTATTTGATTAAGGAAAACTTAAACTTGATAACAAATTTAATTAAATATAGGTGAGGGAATAATGCCTAGTTTATGCTAATTAATTTCTTCTATAAAAAGTTATATATATAATTCTATAAAAAATTTTGATACATTGATCTCAAACTATCATAAGTTGCTCAGTGCTTTCTTAATAAAATAAAGCGGGAAACTGTTGAAATTATCTGTTCTAAATAATGTCAAAATTATATTTGTGATAAGATTTGAGTTTTTTTAAACTTAAGTTGTGCATATTGTGTGTTTTTTAGTTTGTCATTTATCTTTTTTCAAAGTAATCTAAGGTGTACATATACAGTGAAACCTCCCATTACGAGCACTCCTACGAAACGGGCGCTTCTCATTATGAACCATTATTTTAATTCCTAGTGAATCTTCTATGAATAATCCATTATGCACCTTCTCCAGTAAACAGACACTCCAGCGACCGAACGTCGACTGTCATTTATGCCCTGAAACGTTTTTTTTATCTCTACGAACCGAACACCAATTTTCTAAATTTGAAATAGAAAAAACTGTTTTTCCTTTAAATTCTAAGGAAAAAAACATGAAACTTTCCTTCATTTTCAAGGAATATTATTTTTTTTATCTTATCCACAACTAAAAATATTAAGCTATTTCACCACTAAAGAATTAATCATTCTCCTTTCACCTTCATTTATCTTTACAAAGAAAGGAGGGAAACAGAAATCTAGTCATCAAGGCATCCATATAAGTGAAACATTTATTTAGATTTTACAGATGATCAATTGTGAATAGGACAACTCCATAGAGCTTCATGCTTTATAGGTATGCATTGATTTCTTATTTTTCTGTGCATAGAGGGAGGTTTAATTTGAAGGAGATATTATACCACAGTTCTTACCAAGTGCTGGGGTGGTGTAAACCTAATAATCAAACCATCTGAGGAAGTAACGTGGGACTAAAAGCGTCTATTTGGTATCATATGACTAACTTGAATGTCTGTGTGAATAGGAAGAACATAATCATTTCTCTGAAGCTACATCTGGAATTATGTATACAGGGTTATTCACAATTCCCTCCGGGGTTTTGAAGCGTTATAGTAAAAAAGCGAAGACAAATATGACAAAAAAGAACATATGAAATTATTCTGAAAGTATTCAAGTTTTAATTTAAGCAGTTGCCTGTAGATTGCAGTAACATGTACCACTGAAGCCAGTTGTAGTAAAGAAAAATGGCATTTACAGGCAGAGGGAATTATGAATAACCCTGTACATATATATCAAGAGTTTTAATATCTATATTTTTGTATTGAAATTTTTTTTTTAAAGTTTAAATGAATATCATTGTAAATAATTATTGTAGATTAGTTAGTTTTTTCTATATAAATGCAATTATTCTAAAAGCAATTTAGGGCGTTAAAATTCGTTATTAGCCTACCCTTCCCGTAAACGGACAACTCTCGTAAGCGGACAATTTTGTCACTCCCAAGAACGACCATTTAACAGAGATTTCACTGTGTATATATACATTTATATATTAAAAAATAAATTAAAATGATTAATTAAAAATTTTACTAAAATGACATAATAAATTTTTTTTAATTGTTATCGAAAATTATCACAATAATTTCTCGTAATTATAATCTGACGCTTTTTGTAAAATTTATTCACAAGGTGCACTAGTGATATTTCATATTTGATTCCATTTTTTTCCTTGTTTTTCTTTTATATTTTCACTTTACAATTCTGTCTCTTTTATTTGTTTACACATTCTTCTTTTCTTTTCTGATATGTTTGTTTCATTGTTCTCTGAGTTGTTTTGTTTTTAATCTCCCTTTTTTTTTCTTCTCATTTTTACTTTCTCTTTTGTATACTTTTCTTCATTGTTTTCTTTCAATCTTTTTTTTTCTTCTCATTTTTCTTTCTTTTGTTTTGTTTGTATACTTTGTCATTATTTGCTTTTATATCCTCATTAATTTACCTTTTGTTTTTGTTCTTTTTCTCTTTTGTTTTATTTTTCTTCTTCTATTTTTTGTTTCATCATCAGACACAGTTTATAGCAATGTTTTGTGTACTTTATAGTGAGTATTTATTGTAGTTGTAGCTGTATTTAGTTCTATTGCCATTGATTTCAAACTAACAATTTTTATAATTATTTCTTTGTTTTTACTGTGAGATAAGAAAAGAAAAAAAAAAAACGACTGGTACTTCTCTTTTTTTAAACCACTATTTTTCAGAATATTGATTTTCTCTTACATTGTTATTGTGTGGCATATGCTTGGTCAGATGCTTTGTCATTTTAGTTTATAGCACATGTAAACATTAATTTTAAGGATCTTATAAAGACAGTAAAAAGTTGCTTCCATAATATTATACAATGCTATATTAGATACTTAAATCATGCAGTGTTTGAAATGTGATTTAATAGCATTGAAAATTATGTTATCTTCATTTTCCATACTACAACAGAGCTGCTGACACTATTTAAAATGTTGTAGTATAATAATAATTGATTTAATGAATTTGTTTTAAAATTTAGCAATATTTGCATATATCATCACATGATTATCAAATATATTTTATACATATATGTTTGAGTTTTTTATTATATCACATAGTAGTCAAAATCATTTTAAATAACACTTATTAATCCAAAAATAAAATTTTGAAACTTAAAATTTGTTTAATCCTAACGGGTTTGCTTCTCACAATATTTTATATAACATTAAAAGATTGAATAAGATGTCAAATTTTCTTAAAAATTCGGCTTGTATTTATCTGTAGCATCTCATGATTATCAAACCTTTTATAGATATATACATAGATTTAAATTAATTTTTCTTGTAGTGCTCAAAATCTTTTAAAATCAAAGTTATAAAATCAAAAATGAAAAGTTATAAAATTCAATTTATTAAATACAATTAACATGATCCTAGTTTTTTTAAAGGAAATTTTTAATAAGTAGTTGATTTTATGTAAAAAAAGACTTATGCTAAAACATTGTTGCAATGAGCTTATCTTGCATTCAATAAATAATTTTTTGAAAATTATTTTATTTATAATGTTGGGGAAAAAGTATAATACCATTGCAACATTATTTCCTGTTGTAAAATTTAAAAACTTTCTTTTAGTTTCATTTTTTCAAAAATTGTATCAAGGTAATTAATATGGAGAGGCAATGTGTGTTCCTCATATATTTTGCCATAAATAGAAAATAGAAGGTGGTAATTACTATAACTGACAAATGATGTTGCGTGAACTATTAAAGAGGTTACATCAGTGGCGTACGCAAGGGAGGGGTTTAGGGGTTTAAACTCCCCCCTTGAGCTCAGACAAAATGGTGTCGTGTTTGAGACAATTCGAGAATTTTGGAGTTGCGGTGAAAATTTATATAAAAGAGGGAACGGAGAACAGTGGAGTTAGTTAGTCAGACTAAGAGTTATCTCTGCCGTTTGTCTTTCGGAGCTCGTTGCTAAATCTGATTTGTTTTGTCTTAACAAAAAGTTAATTCAATCGCCGAACCCGTCGTCGTCGTTATTTCGACTAGTGAAGAAATCAGTAACAATACTATTGGAGATACTGAGCTCGTTGAAGTTATTCATTCCAGCTCGAAACTTTAAGATCGTAGTATAGCATATATTTCTGTGCTAATATATATATTTGCTGTTCTTGGACCTGTAGGATATCAAAACGCAAAAATTTAACAATTTATAATTATTTTGAGAAAAAATCACGACCTGAAATTAATGAGGTTTCAGCATCTAGTACCAATGTAAGTTTTTCTGTTGAACAGAAATGTGATACTTCCGTTGAAGAAAACGTTTCTAGCACATCAAAATCTGATGAATGAGAAAGTGGCCCTCAAAGTGTTACTTCCCACCCATATGACATTGGACTTTTTTCAGAAGATATTACATGCGAGAAGATATTACATTATACTCTTAAACTTAAAAAATCAAATCTAAATTTAACTAAACAATGTTGACTAAATAAAAAGTCATATTATCTAGCTGTCTAAATTAGGGAAATAATAGTGCTTTATTACATACTCGAATTTCTTTTAGTAGTTTCAGAAAATCATGAACACCCCCCTTGAAAACATTCTGGGTACGCAACTGGGTTACATACCACTGACTGTTTATGTTGCCATTATATTGTTGCTCATTAATATGGCTAACGTTTAGTGTCTTGAATAATGTATGTACTCAATTAATTTTGATAAGTTCTTTGCAAAAATGTAAAGATCAAGAACTGTAGCTTTCGGATTAAAAAGCTTACATTTTGACATTTATGACGAATGGAAATTGTGTAGTTTTAATTTGCTTTTTTATTTGGAAATTGTACAGGAAATATTTGAAACTTATAAATTTTCTAAAATTTTTAATATGAGTTCTGAGACTTTTATAAGCATTTTTTTTAATTGACCAATAGATCAAGAATAATATAAAAATACTTTTATTAAAACAATGCAACGTTTTGTCAGTGAGAAAATAGACGCATGAGCATGTTGAAGAAAATGAACGCTGCTAAAAATGCCTGTTTAAAAAGATGGATTTATCTATTTAAGGAAATTGACACAGCATTAGAAACCGTTTTTCAATCTTCATTTAAGAATTTTTTTTTTTTTTTAAAGTATGTACAAATGGATCCAAATAAATTTTTTATGTGATGTCTCATTTGCCTAATTCTCTTAGAACATTTTTATAAATTTATCTTTTTAAAAAGACTTTAACAGTCAACAGTTGTTTTTACACGGTATTCACAAATCCTATAAATTTATAGTTTTGTTATTATATTTATGTTGTATGAATTTAGATTTATATATCCAGCCACTCTTACTCTAAAGTTAGAGACTTTGCTGCATAATGGTTAAGCCTAGTGTTTAAAAAAGTAAATACAAAATTCCTTATTTAGTTGTTAAATTTGTGTTTAAACATCAAATTTCTCATTTTTCATGGTATCCATTTATTACACATGCATTTTATGATGTGTCCATTTTCTTACACACACATTTTATGCTATGTCCATTTTCTTACACGCATTTTATGCTGTGTCCATTTTCTTACACGCATTTTATGCTGTGTCCATTTTCTTACACAAGCATTTTATGCTGTATCCATTTTCTTATGCACACATTTTATGCTGTGTTCATTTTCTTTAACATGCTTTCTGAGATGTGACCATTTCCTCTAAAATGCATTTTGAGTTACAGAATGAAAAGCTTATCTCCAATTTAAAGGAGTTAATTTTATTTCAATCAGTGGTTACAGTTTGTAATTCCATAAAAAATATTTAATAATTTTCCTTAGAAATGAAATCATGAGTCAATATTTGACCCCCTATTTTGCAATATTTATAAAATTTAGAACAGTGAAATAGAAAATAGTAAAACCAGATTATTATTTGTCACGATTACATGTTTTAAGTAAATCATAAATGGGTTTATTTAGAGTTTTAATAGCTATTAAAAAATATTGAGCCTTTTAAAACTAAAAATGTAAAATATTCAATTATAATCTTTTTAAAAAAATTCTTGAAAATATTTTTTTCAACTAGAATATTTTCCTAGACAAAATTCACATAATTCATATGAATATATAATTCATATAATTCTATCAATAACAAAATATATTTGTAAACGTTGAAAGCAAAACTGAAACAATTTTGAAATTTTAACTTTTTGTGAACAAAGTTTGAATTTTTTCTAACTATTTGGTATTGTTTTTTTTTCTCTTGGTAATATAAAGATAATATTAAAAGATTTTTATTTTTATGTCTTGTAAAGGTTTTTGTTTTGTTGCCAAAAAAATTACGCAATTCATATACAGTTAGTCACAAAAGTTAGCATTCAGAGCAATTTTAGAACCACTTATCAAATAAAAATAAATACAATTTATTTACAATAGAAATAATATTTTATTTCAATGTTGGCAAATTAAAGTTAATTTAAAAGTAAAGACAGTCACAGAATTTTACCATTTTAAATACTCTAGACAAACACTAACTTTAAACAAGATGCAGCTCACATAACAAAAGTAAGTATCCAAAATGAAGCAAAAAAGATAAAATTATAAAAAAATGACAAGTTTCTTTTGTAAAAAGTGTAAATTAGTATTTTGTAGGATAACCTTTGGATTTTATTACAGATCTCAATATTGATGGCACTGAATTAACAAAATTTTGGGTTACAGAAGGTGATATCTTTTGCTATTCTTCCAAAACGACTTTTATCAGATCGCTCACGTTTCTAAATTTGTCGGTCAAGATGATCCCACAAATTCTCTTTGGGATTAAGATCTGGTGACTATGAAGGGGTTTTGAGTAGTTTTCGAGCATAATATACTAGCCATTCCTGAATACTTCGAACAGTATGTTTTGTATAATTGTTTTGCTGGAAGATATATGATTTCTCCAGTCCTAATTTGGAAACACTTGGACATTGTTTTCGAGTATTATATAGAAGCCATTCCTGAACACTTTGAGCAGTATGTTTTGGATCATTGTCATACTGGAAAATATGTGATCTCTACAGTCCTAATTTGGAAACACTTTGACGTTGTTTTCGAACATTATATAGAAGCCATTCTTGAACACTTCGAGCAGTATGTTTTGGATCATTGTCTTGCTGGAAAATATATGATCTCTCCAGTCCTAATTTGGTAACACTTCGACGTAAATTATTTTTCAAAACGTTCAATTAGCTGTACTGGTTTAATATGCCGTTTATTACCTCTAAATGTCCCATTCCTGATACAGCCATTCAGCCCCAAACTGAAACTGATCAACCACCGTATTTCACAGCTCCTTTCATATTCTGAGGTTCAAGCTCTTTATTGGCCTTTCTCTAAACTTTTTGGTTTCCATCTGAACTATAGATGTTGAATTTGCTTTCTTTCATCAGATAATATTACTGAATTAAAGAAATTTTGATCTTCCCTTAGATACCGCTTTGCTAATTCGACTCTCTTTTTATGATTGAATTTACTAACGTATGTTTTGTTTCGCATGCTCCGGCCATGGTTACCTGCATTTCGTAATACATGCCGAATTGTTTCAGGATCACACGACTTACCTTTCATATTTTCTATATTTTTAATTTTGGTGCACTTATCTTAGGATGTCCTTTTACTTTTCTCACAATAATCCGACTTTCTCTGACAGTTAAGGTACTAGCTCTAGCTGATCTTTTTTTTATTTCGAGTGCTGCCGCACGTTTGAAACTTTTAAATGAACTTTTGCACTTTTGGCAGACTTATGCCCATTATTTTAGCAATCTCTCTTTGAGATTTTTTCTCTTTGAGATTTTTTCTCTTTAAGTAATTTTCTCTTTAAGTAATTTTATTATTACGTCTTTCAAATCTTGTGGAAGTTCCTCTCCCCGAGGTGCAACCAATAATAGTTATTCACACTTCACAAAAATACTTATAGCAATGTCAATATAATTTTAAAAAAAACTCATAAAAGTTTTTTTACAGATCATATGATCCAGATTTTTGGAGTGGATACATATTTTTGTGATCTATATTTTGACTGGTATAGAACAAAATAAGCTTTACGAACAATAGAGAATATAGTCTTTTGTAATTTTTAGTTATTTAAAAAAACCTATTCCAAACCAGTAATTGACAATCTCTTGCGAATTTTCTATTTGTTTTTCTTTGAAAAAGCGAACTTTTCATATTGAGATATAAAATAGATACTTACTTTTGTGACTAACCGTATATGTGTGATTTATATATATTAGATCGTCCAGAAAGTTTGCGCTTATTCTATAATATTAGATAATGTATGTATTGGCATGAACTTTCCGGACGACCAATATTATTTTACAAGGAAAAAGAATTTTCTGAATTATTCCCTGAATTTCAGTCTCAGAAGTATATTTTAAAAATATTTTCATTTTCCAAAAATATTTTGTTGAGGATATTCTCACCTTTCCTCTCTATTTAAAACGTTAAAATAACGTTTGTTTGAGGTTACTTTGGCCCAGGTTTTTAATTAAATGTGCATTTGCGTCGAGTTTCATATATCAGAGATGCCAATAACTGCTCCGAATTCGACAAAATGTTTTAAAAAGCGGTAGAGAACTAATTGACCTATGGCCACTGCTGTCATGTTACAGATTGTTAAATAGGTCTTAAAAATTGTTATAAAGGTCTTGACAAAAACGATTGGAAAAAATTTTTTTTTTTAGAATTTTTGAACCAAAACTACGATTAGGGCGCCATTTTGAAATTCAACAGAATTTACGAAAATGACGCAACTACAGATAGTGGCTCCTATGTTAAAAATATCTTTTCTATTTATGAGCTAATTTTCTTAATTTTGGTGTCATTAGAAAGAAAAAAAACAACACTGTAAATTAAGCTCTTTGTTAACTAAGCTGAATATTTATATAATTTTTTAAAATTTTAATTAAAATAATTTGTGGGGAATTTTTTGTCAAATTTTAAGAATTTTTTCCTGGGAAGTAACAAATATCATTAGGTGTTTTTGCTTTGAAAAAATAACCTTTTCGGATTTTTAACCTTTTTCGGAACAGCAAGTTTCGTTTGAAAATTTTAGTCAGATAGCACAGTGCTCCGGACAGCAAATAAATATTTTCGAGTGGTAGTTTATTAATTGTGATTCTTTGTTTAATAAATTCAATTTATTAGATTTTTATCCACCACTGTTTCTAAGTAATTCGTAGGCTTACATATTCACCACTTTATTATAGTTATGTCATGTTAAATCTTTTAAAAAATTAGCAAAATTATTCAGATATTTGCAAATTTTAGTTTGTAGTTATTTACCGTTTTTTAAATTATTTAAGCGTGTCCGGAGCAGTTGGCATCTCTGACAGAGTGACCAAAAGCCCATAGCTTTAGGTCATTTTATTTATATACGCTTGAGAAACAAAACTTCTAGGATATTTTTTGCATCTATAAATTGTCAGTCTCAGTTCCAAAATTATAACATTTTTCAGTATAATTATATTTCTTATGCTGTAAAATTTTTAATAAAATTGTGCAATTCAAAGAATATAAACTATTAAACTAAAACGAATGAAAAAATTATTTTTTTTTAAAAAGCAGAACATTATAATGCGTAGAGATTGGTAAGGCCTGCATTTTATTTACCTGGAATAAGACCTAATTTAACGTAACGTAGCTAAGCAAAATTTTATGCAAAATTCTAATTCAATTTTTTTTTATTTATACTTTTAAATGGACCATTTTATTAATTGAAAAAAGAAAATTATTGGAAGCATCCCTCCTAGTAGTAAAATATAAAAGCGCGTTTTTCTAATACCGTAAGTCAGTGGATAACTTTGAAACTAATGGAAAATACATTTTTTTTTTTTTTTTAGAGTAATATGTTTTGATTATTTACTATTTCTTTATACATAAATCAATAGAAATATTTTGTCTGATACAAACTCTCCTACCCCAATCGTTCCTACTAAAATTTTTCCTAAAGCTAAAAATAAAAAAAAAATTTAAAATAAAAAATTTCATCATTTTTTTAATCAAGTAAGAGAAATATTATTCAAAGAGAAATATTATTTTTTGGCTACAAAAATGTTAATAAACTTATTCGATTTCATTTATTTGTGTGACTTTTTATTTATTTATTTATTAATTATTTTAATTAGAAGTGTTTTGCATATAAAATATTTTAATACGGTGTTATTGTTAATTTGATTCGTCTTAAGTTTGCATTTCAACTGAAAAAAATGTGTTTGCTGAAATTTTTTCTCTTCTAATTTTGGTCATTCTAAATGATATTTTTAGATTAGATCTGATTTATAATTATATTATCTTATTAGATTAGATCTTATTTATAATTATATTATCTTATTAGATTAGATCTTATTTATAATTATATTATCTTATTAGATTAGATCTTATTTATAATTATATTATCTTATTAGATTAGATCTTATTTATAATTATATTATCTTATTAGATTAGATCTGATTTATAATTATATTATCTTATTAGATTAGAGCTGATTTATAATTATATTATCTTATTAGATTAGATCTTATTTATAATTATATTATCTTATTAGATTAGATCTTATTTATAATTATATTATCTTATTAGATTAGATCTTTTTTATAATTATATTATCTTATTAGATTAGATCTTATTTATAATTATATTATCTTATTAGATTAGATCTGATTTATAATTATATTATCTTATTAGATTAGATCTTATTTATAATTATATTATCTTATTAGAGTAGAACTTATTAGATTATCTTATGGATTCGTCATAATAAAACTTAAGTAACAATTTTTAACTTGATTGCCAGAGCTTAAAGCATATAGATATTTGTTAAGCTCTCATCTTTTGAGAACTGCCTCTAGATAATTTATTTAATGTTTTAAATGTCTTTGTCTCTTATTTGTTAAAATTCTTAATAGCTGTTAGGTATATTTTTAGCTATGGCTCTGCGTAGCGTATTCTTACCTCCACTAAACGTTTCCACCCCCCAGTAGAGTTCATAACTTGGACGTATCAGAAAGATATGAATTCCCTCCAGCTGTAATGATATTGCGCAACAGCTGGGATTTGTACCCCCGCCGGAAGACCTGCAGACTATATGCGAGATATCATTTTTTTTTTCACCAGTTACTGAAAATAAAGTTTCTTTTTTTTCTGGTTGATATGTGAGGAAAACTCAATTCGACAAAAAAAAAAAATATCATTTACTGTAGTCTTACCTTTTAATATTTTAATTGCGCATAGTTTCGTTACATATGCTACAAGCGTTTACGCCATATGTGTCACTACGTAAGTACTCTCGTAAATAAACGCTTAGCACATTTTCTGTGTGCTATCATTCGTATTTATTTTATGCTTGCAGCTCATTATTATTCTTTTTTTTTTTTTAAAGCTGAATTTCTTGTCATATTCTTTACCTTTGTATCAGAAGTAAAGTGCACAGTGTTCGTTTTTATGAAATTGAAGTTATATGAAAGTTATTGAAGTTATATGAGCTTATGAAATTGAATTATGTCTTAACACATTGCTGACCGGCCACGAGTTAACTCGTGTTTTCGTTAGCAGTGATCTCATAGTGACTATTTTAAAAAGTGGACGTAATTTTCATTACTTTTCAAGTTTTACTATTTAATTCTCTACCAATTTATTATAACTTTATGAAACTTGATATATTTGCAAAACTTGTGATGTACCATTTCTCATAGGTGATTTTTAACTTTTTATAACACGGCATTAAAAATTACATATTTTTAAAGTTTATTTATATTGTTTTACTTTCACAATAGCCGGGCACATGGGATAATTTTCAGAAAAGTTACCGGTCAGCAATGTGTTAAGCCAAAAAATAACTGATTTAGCTAGTTAGAAAAGACTATAACAGTTTAAAAATATATATATTTGCTGTCCGGAGTAAGTTGGCATCTCTGCTATAATAGTATGTTGAAAAAAAAATAAAATTATGGCTAGAAAAAAAAAAATTATTTAACTGGTTCTGAATATTTTAACATTTGTGGAATAGTTCCTTTTACCTCTGATACGCAGATATGTTGTTTTTATTTCATATAATGAAGCATTTTTTACGTGAATATTTAAATAGCATTTTAAAATATTCATTTAACGTTGTTTTTCGAAGCTCTTGTTATCAAGGAAAATAAAAAGCCATGTTTAAGTGCCTTCCTCTTGAAGCAATGCGATGATCTTAAACAATATATATCCGTGAAGAATTATCTGGGCTTTAGAACGGAAAAATAACTTAAATATTTTAAAGGTTATTAAGCTTTTTTTAAAATCGCCAAATTGGCGACATTTTCCACCTAGATGGAAATTATCAAAATCACTGCAGTATTCTCAGTTTTTGCAAATTTTTATAAGCCCGGGTAATGCAACATTGGAGTAAGTTTTTAAATATTAAAAAAATTAGACTACAAACACTTTTCCTTTTCACAAAACTGTGGCTTTTCTCCATTTTGAAGTTTTGCGCCATTTTCAAAATAAGTGTAGACATCGCTGACTTTAGATAGGCTAAACTTGACCTAACGGTCATGTGAAACGGTTGCAAACTCACAGCAGTTATAAAAATAGCATATTATTCGCAAGAAAGGATCCTTTCATATTACGACGGAGCCTTCGATTCGTATGTCGTGATATTACCGTAGTGTTATTTCCTTTTGACTAGTCTTAATTTCTTTAAATATAAATAAAGAAAACAAAAATTATCTCGTTTTTACTTTGTATTCTAATGAGCTGAATGATTAACTACAGGGTAACACGGATTTGAGTATAGTTATCTAGTGTTGGAAACACCGTGCCTGTCGGTAAAATTTTATTTGCACGTATTGGAACAAACAAAAAAAGGAGATCAAAAAGACCTACATTATTCGAAATAATTTTGCCCTAATTACAATATTCGGATTAAAAAGTTATGATTTTTTTAATCTCTTTTTACTATTAAGAGGCCCTTCCTGAACTGTCAAAGGGGGGAAATAGAGAGGAAAATTCTTAATATGCTTTACATTTAATTTCCACAAATAAACTGATGGTGGATATTTACTCTATTTGGCATAATTTTTCGATGCATATAAAATACAAGATCATCACCTAATCAGAGCTTGACATATAAAGAGTGCTGTAATTTCAATTCTTCTTTTTTATTCTTTTGACAAAATCATACCAAAGCTTGTTTTGCAATTAGTACTTTTTGAAATGTAGTTAAAAAGTATGCATTTGCCTGTTTTTAAATAATTTTTGATAAGTATCTTTGTTATTGTGCAACTTATGTTCTAAGAATCCCACATATCTGTTTTTATCAGTTTAGACTGTAATGAAATTAAATTTTAAAAAATCTAAAAACTGTCAAATGTGTAATGTTAAATTATTGATTCAAAACCACAAATCGCAGATTTTTAATGTTTAAAAGTTGTGAAGAAAATCTTATAGAAAGTCTGAAAATTATCAAGCTCTATTTTTCCTAACGCGACCTCTTTTGAAGGATATTGTGTCGTTAAAAGCTTCTTAAATACAAAGAAAAACGAAATACAAAAATTCAAGCTGAAATTCAAGATGGCGCGGGTTCTTAAGTTCTAAAAATAGAATTTTTTTTAAGTAGGGATACAGTCTAAATTTGATTTTAATCAAATCATTTAATTAATGACTTTTTGTTTATTAGGTATAAAGATATTTTATTTTAAAATTAACTTGCGTCCCAAATAGAGTTACTCTTTTGCTCATTTTTACTTATAAACCACTTGTTAAAAGCAGTTTCTGAATTATTAGCTGAATTCGTTGATTTTCGAAGTTGATTTCACTGATTTATATTCCTTGGTAGGATTGTAAGGTTTTCTTCCGCTACTATTCACACTGTTATAGTATATTTTTCTTGCTCATACATCATAACCCTTCTTTTTTGCAGAAGTCTAGAGATTACACTGGTTATAATGAAAAATAGGTGAAACAAAAGAAATTACAGATTTCAGATTTCCTTAGTAAAACCAAAGCAACCAACATCACCTACCAACGAAATTTTAATCACATAAAATGATAAATTCTGTGTAATCGTGCATTACAAAGAGTGTTAATTTATTATTTTTAATTCTGATGACCGTGTGTATAGCTGAATTAAGACAGCATATTGTTTAAAATAAGGAAAGAAAGATCTCTGTGCTAAATTATGTGTAAAAAAACTTTTCTGCCGACTTTGATTAATGAGGTATTCGGGTAATTAAGGTTCTATTAACTACTAACTATTAACTAATTTAAAAAGTTATTTAAACAATGACACTTACATAAAATTTCCTAGAACAATCTATCCATATAGCTGTTATACGGTTAATTAACTCATAACTCAAAGCATAATAACACCACAGTTCAAAAAACAAAGGAAATTAGTTTTTAAGCTGTGGTGTTCTGTCTTGGTTTCATCAGGACAAACATACGTTTCTAGAGAACTGGAACTTAAACTACCCTTATTCCGTTTTCATGAGAGTAAACAACGAAATTACTATGAAGTTGCTAATTCGATTGTAATTAGCGAGACTAAAATTAATTTCCAATAATTCCTCCGTAATGAGAAATAGTTTACGTTAGTGAGAAAAATAACAGTGCAATCATTCAAAGAGGAGGTATAATTATCGATGATATCCCATGAAAGTTAATAATCCATAATACAATTGAAGTCTCAGGGCATTGTAATAAACCACATTTTCAAACTATTCAAGAGAATGTTTTCTGATCGTTTTTTATGAAAAATACCACGATTTCCATGTGAGCAATAAAAAATGTTTGTGTTTTGTGTTAGTATCTAGTGGAAAGACCGGAAGCTTATAAAGTACCTATCTAGAACTAAACTAAGGAGCAGTTTGTTGTAACTAAGGTCACCTTTGGTAATCGTGTTTTGTGTTGGTATCTGGTGGAAGGACCGGAAACTTATAAAGTACCTATCTAGAACTAAACTAAGGAGCAGTTTGTTGTAACTAAGGTCACCTTTGGTAATCGTGTTTTTTGTTGGTATCTGGTGGAAGGACCGGAAGCTTATAAAGTACCTATCTAGAACTGAACTAAGGAGCAGTTTGTTGTAACTAAGGTCACCTTTGGTAATCGTGTTTTGTGTTGGTATCTGGTGGAAGGACCGGAAACTTATAAAGTACCTATCTAGAACTAAACTAAGGAGCAGTTTGTTGTAACTAAGGTCACCTTTGGTAATCGTGTGACTTATTAACATATACCTCGAAGCCCTTCAGTTTCGTATCCTCACACACACACAATTGTGAACTAGCAGGTTTTTCTTTATTTTAAACTAAATTTGGTAATAAAAAAAGTTTGAATCTACATTACATAAACATATAGCTTCGAAAATTGATGAGAAAGTAAATTTGAATAAATTAATACTGAGACTCTCAGAAATCAAGTTGATAATTTTTTTCAATAAGTCATAACTTCTCTTTTTTCTTTCTTTCTTTTTGCCTTTAGAAACGCAAGTTCAAGTATTTGCTTCACAGTTTTGCTAATTTTAATTATTATTATTATTTGTATACCCATGTATCAGTTTTATTATGATATTGCGGCTCTCAGTATTTTAAATGTGTACAAAAAATATTTTTTAAAATCGAAGGCTATTTGAGAAAAACTTGCATTTAATCATCGCAACTATTTGCAAAATGTGTTTTAACTGAATAAATCTTTTACGAGGTCGTCGAGTTCCCATTTATTTATCATTGATCAATCAGATATTTGACGGTCACAGTGTCCTTTTTTATATTTTATTTCTTATCTATTTCTCACATTTAATTCCATTCTTTTTCTTTTCTTCTTTTCTTTGCAGATCTACAGGTGTGTTTGTATTCATCTACGCTTCTTTCTATTATCTGCAGCGTTCAAACATGGACGGTCTTCTTCAAGCTGTTGAATTTTTCGGCTACACTAGTCTCACGTGCTACGTTTTCTTTCTCACTTTGGGCACCGTTTCTTTCTTCTCTTCACTTCAATTCGTCAAATATATCTACAGAAACGTCAAAGTGGATTAAAATGCATACGATCAACAAAGAAATTTTTTCAGAGAGCGGAACAAATAATGACATTTTCCAAGTTTTGAAAAGAAAGGTGATGGTTTATATAAAAAGGGTACTTTTTAGGTATTTCATATGAAAATGATCTCGTTTGCGATTAAATGTCATTTAAGGCTGTTCTTTGACGACTCTGTTTGCTATATAAAATTCTCTTTTCATCAAAAAATAAGTTTTTTTTTATAACTGTTATGAGCTAGTAACAGTTATTCATGCGTGCTAGGTTAAATTTTGTCCATCTTTATTTGGAGCCCTCCATGCTTATTATAAAAATGGCTAAAAGAAAAAAAAAGCCGCAATTATGGGAATAAGAAAAGCGTTTTTGGTCAAATTTTTTAAAAATTATTCCAACTCTGCCTTATCGAGCCCATAAAAATTTGCAATAATTTAAACTTGTTCATTAATTTTAAACAGTGCTTTTCGATACTCTTTCGCCATTGTTCCTTAAATAATTATTCTGGCTTTAAAACGGACCAATAAATTAAATATTCTATGTTATAAGAACAGAATATAACTTAAATATTCTGTGTGTCTGATAACTTAATTACTGTGGTGTAATTTTTCAACCTAGAACAAATTGCGCAAACTATGAATAATTCTAAAATTTTAAAAAAAATTTATGTGCCCAAAAAATACATCGTTGGAGTAACCTTTGAAATATTAAAAAATTAGATCACAAACCCTTTTCAATTTCACAGAATTGCACCATTTTTAAAATTAGCATTAAGGGCTCTGGTTAAATATAGGTTTAACATGACCTAACAGTGATGTTAATAATGAATAATTCTTGCAAAGTCGCAGCAGTTAGGAATAGACCACTTAATTCGGAAAAAAAAGAAAGGGAAAAAAAAAGTTTTTTCATGTGATGACAGATCTTTCAAAACATTGCCGATTTTCATTTCAAAAACTCGCCAAGTTGGCGATTTTTAAAAAAAATATTTTTAGCTGTTTATTTATTATAAATTCCATACAATTCTTTTCAGCAAGGTATTTAAAACCAAAGCTTTGTTTTGTTTCAAATTTAGAGCAATCGAATTGTTTTACTTGTTTTTCCACCTTAAACGAAAGAGCTTCGAGAAAGAAATTACCTGGGGTTGCTCATAAACTTTGACAGTCTATTATAGTTGTGGTAAAATGTTTTTGTGGAACATCTTTGCTTTTGTTTGTTTTATTTACAATATTTATAAAAAAATTGTTATAAAATTATAAAACTATTTAAAAGTTGTAAATTTGATATGCTCCATGAAACGCTGGTAAATTTTGTCTTACGTCGCACTAAACTTGTATTAATGCTGAGCTAAGAAAAAATTTAAATTGCATTTTGGAAATAATTTTTATGTCCCTTCATCGATCCAAATGATTTTAAGAATAGACATCTTACTGTAGTCAAATGCAATTTTACGCATATGCTACAAATGAAAAAAAAAATGTGATTTTTTTTTCCTTGAAAATTTTTATTATTTAGGATTTTTGATTATTGTCTAAATGAATTTAAAAAAAAACAAACATATTTTATGTGAGGGATTTAAAAGATATGATTTAATTTTATTGAATATTCAATGTAAAGTATACAAATATGTTTTGTATATATTTTTTTCAAAAATTCCATTTCAGATTATCAATTAACAAAGGCCAGCGACGTAGAATGATCACGCCATTATGTAATATTTGTAATATGTTACAAATGTATAGTTCTGCATATATGCTTCTTTTTCTTTTTTATCTTCTACAGATTGACTGTAATTAAAGTTACGATTTCAAAAATCGATAATTTTAAAACTACTTGTCAGAATGACCTGATATTTTAACAGAACGATCATGAGGCAATGGAATTTTGTTTGGCAGTGCTAATGGATTCGTTACACATAGAAATGTTGTTAACCGAAAGGAAACGATAGAGTTCAGAGGTTTACTAAAAAATTATTAGCCGAAAGGCAAGAATACATGTTTTCAGCGACAACAGTGATATTGTCAACAACAAAAAACAGCTTCATGGAACTAACATCTTATTGATGATTAAGGCGTAAGTTGTTCGATGTTCCCTCCGGCTTGTTGCGCTTGTAATTGGAAGCGCAAAACGGCATGCTCCACAACACATCGGAGGGTATCTGTAATGATGCAATTGATGTGGTGTGTGATGCTTACCTTCAAGTCGGCTGGATTCTCAATCTGCCAGCTGTAAACAACATTCTTCAGGTAACCCCTAAGACAGAAATCACACCGGTTTAAGTTGAGGTAACGTGGGACCATGTTATTGGAAAATGGTAGCTTATGATCCTATCATCTCCGAAATGAGCACTCAGCAGCTGCTTCACAGGAGTGGCAATGTGCGGAGGAGCTACATCTTGCATGAATATTGTGCGATCCACACACTAGTTTTAAAATTATCGATTTTTGAAATTGTAACTTTAATTATAATCACCCTGTGCATTACACTGTAAAACAGTTTTGTTTCCTTGTTGCTTGAGATCTTATATACTATCGCTCCGCGGGTTTCATATCTACAAACGGTTTTTCTCTACCATCTTCAGTTTTAATGCAATTTAATAATATAGTCCGAACCAGGATTTTTTTTAAAAATTACTTGATTGATGATGTCCCCACTTTTTTCTTACGTAGATCGTGGTAAAAAACATGCGTTAATACATTTCAGTTTATACTGCACTACGTTTAATGTTTCTTTTTTTCTTTCGTGTTATTTTCAAAGGAGCAGACAGGCACAAAACTAAAAATATTCCACTGACTGTATATGTAATTAAGAAAGGCTTTTTAACATTTACAATACCGAAGAGTGTCCTCTTTGGCTGTACGGAAATTTCTGAAAAGCCTTTTGTAACTATTTCTTGAACTTATGAATTAAATGATTTACTCACGCTTATGAATTAAACCAAGCCTTAAACCCGTGAAACCTTCCCCTCTTTTTTTTAATTGCATTATTGAGTGTTTCTGTGAAATTATTCAATATGATAAGGGAATGACGAAATAATTCGAGGTTTAACTAAATATGGAAACTTTCGAGGGCAATAGCATTTTATGAGACCATATTCTTACTTGAGCTGAACGTTTTACTTAATATCTTAGCCCATAGAAATTGTTTCGTCTCTTCTGCATTGTTCAGATAAATTTTCTGTACTTAATGTTCGGTGCAATTTTTTTTAAATCATAATACAAATCTGATAAATCTACAAATTGCTCGTAGGTTACTTAGATTCTTAATATAATGTGAATTATACCTTGAAGTATTTAGTTTTAGATTTTTCACAGTATATACTTCTTTTATAAACTAAGCGTGGTATTTAATGTAATGTCCTCTACTAAGTCAACAAGAGTGCCCTTGTGGTTCTGAGATAGAATAAATTTTTTCTAGCTTTTATTCTAATTAATGAAAGCAAAATCTGAATTCTCTTGGACGTTAATGAAATTGAGAAACCCATGTTAATTATTTAAGAGCTCAATAGTTTCAATGATAATAAATAGACAAAAAATTTTAGCACTGTTTTAAAGTCGGCATTTTTTAAATTTTTTTTAAAAATTTAATTGAGCTTTATGAACAAAATTTGAGATTTTGTTCAATTAAACCACCGTCCCAGTTATACTAGTCAGTATTATCGTTTTTTTTTTCTTCCTGAAATTAAAGAAGGAGAAAAATACACTCATTTATTCAATATCTTAAATGTCATGCTCATGATATCTTATAACACATCATGAGTTCACGAATCGTAGTAATATTGTTCCTAATGCAAGAATTCGCATTTGCAACTAACTTATGCTTTACGGGAAGCTAACTTGGCAGCATTGTAGGCATTACCTCGATAAATATATAGGTAGCGCAAACTACTTAAAAAAGTGAATCAATTAACGATAAGCAAACCTCTTAGAAAATTTAATAAAGGATAATGCCCTATCTCAATATTTATATACCATTTATCAATATCTAATAATTAAAAAGAAAAATAGGAAAATAATTTTATTCTCCAGCGAAGTTTACTTTTGGATCTATATTTGCTACTACTTTCATTATTCTTGTATTTGCACGTGTATACCAGTTGGCTTATGCGTAAACCAGTCATTTTTTAATTTTTTTGCTCATACTTTTTGCGTAACGAACGGGGAGTGGAAGATGCTTTTAATACTTCATCTCATAGATGGCGATTTGCGCAGTGTTGCATCAGTTGAGTTTCGATTTCAGCCATTGTAACCTAAACATTTATTCTACTTGGTATTTAACATATTTACTGTTATAAAGCGTGTGATTTGATTAAATGCAATACTTTCTGAAATAAAGGTTCACTCATCAGAAAGAAATTTTGAGGTTGGTGCGGCCATGCGAATTACGATATTCTTAAGGTTCATTCGTTTAATTTATTTCCTATGAGGGGATTTGCTTATGTGTTGCATTTAATCAAACTATAACGAACATACTCTATAGTTAAAAATATATTTATTAACAAGTAGAATGCATATTCAAGTTATAAAAGCATAATCGAATCTGAGCAGCAGTATGTAATGTCCCAAAAACTAGAGTTATTCTTTTCCCGATAGAAAATAAGATTCGATAGAAAATAACTGATACGCCTTGCCAAGTTAAACTGACGTAAACCATCGTGTGCAAATGTTTTATTATTATTTTTATTAATATTTCAATGACTGATGTTTAAAAAAAATGTCTGTTTCATTATTCATGCTGTTTCTCGCTATGAAGTGTTTTTTCATATTTATTCAAGAACTTTTTCTTATTTGCGTTTGAAAAACCAAATTGAAATTATGTTGCTCGTTAACCATTCTTACTTATTGTTAAATTTGTACATTGTTTTTTTCATAAAGTATTTTTATAAGTATGTGGATATACATATTAAAATGTATTGAGTTTTTATGTTGTTGCTTTGTTTATTACTATATCAAATGTTGTAGATTAAATTTGTATAATAAAAATGAATTAAAAATAATAATATGTGTACTGTTACCTCCATGGTTGTCAACTTATCTCAAACTTATTAAGTGCTTACAAAATATCGGCATATTATTAGAGAACTTTGTCTTGAATTCATGGTGGAGACAATTAAGTGCTTTAAAGTAAATCAATTTGGCGAGTGAATCATTCATTTAGAGTTGTGGTACACAACTTGAATCTTAATAACAGACCACTTTCATGGGTGCAACTTATCAGTCCTAGAGACTGAATTCAGTCTTAAGCTGACAGTAGGCTAAATTTCATCAATTAATATCATTTGTGTTTTAAATTAAAATTTTCTTTTTTCCTTAAAAATGTAACAAATATTTTTTCTTAAAATAAATTATTACATTTTAATGAAAACGTTGTTATCTTGCATAATTATTGCGAAATTATTAAGTAATGTTGTCTCACGGCAATGAAAGAATAGGATTGATTGAACTTTAGATCCTGCTTCCTTAAACAAAATTTGTACTATTGTTGCGTTTAAATTTGCTTGAGTTTTCATTTTCTCCAACATTTTGAAATGCTGGGCAAAGTTAGGATTATTTTTAGGGGAAAAAAAAAAGAAATTTATTGAGATGGGGTAAAAGATCAATAATTGTGAAATTAAAAATATGAATAGCTTCATGAAAAAATCAGTGGTTTATTATTTCAGTTATTGTTGTAAAAATGAATTAATAAAATGAAGAAAAAAAAATTTTTTTAAGAAGAAATAATTGAATCAGTCATTTAATATATAAGCCATAATTTTGGCAAGGTACGTTTTGAAATAATTGAGCTTTAAATTTTTGTAAATTCTGGTAAACAATGTTAGACCTTGTTAATTAGTCACAAAATAAGTTCACTCTTGAAACTTTTAGATTGGCACACATGCAATTTTCCTCTTTATTTTTATTTGTAGGCGATTATGCTTTAATACTCGCTCTTTCAAAAAAAAAAAAAAAAATGGGAACTTAAATCATTTCATTTTTTTTGTTGCAAATTTCAGGCATTTTAATGATGTAAACCATAATATATTATTAAAATTAATTCCTTAGTATCGATGTTGAAAAATTTTAATGCTATTTTTTAAACTAAAAGTAATGATTAATTATGGAAAATATCCAATTAGTTCAAGCATAAATATCATACAACTTTCTTTTAACACGTTGAATGATTTCTAGTTTTTTTAAAGGCTTAGTGTGAGATATCTGATAAAAGTGGTGAATTATATAAGCCCACGAATTGTTTAGAAATAGCGGTGGATAAAAATCTACTAAATTGAAATTATTAAATCTAGAATCGCAATTAATAAATTACAACTTGAAAATATTTATTGGCTGTCCGGAGCAAGTTGGCATATATGTGTATATAAATAAAACTATTTTTGTGTGTTCTAGATTGCATTAATTTCTTCAAGCCATTTTAGTAACGATAATAATATAAAAAAAATAAAAATTTACTCGAATTATGTGTTTCTTAATAATTTTGGCTTTACCGGTGACCCCCATGGCATTCAACGTGTTAAAGGCATTTTTATAGTTACTACAAATCGATTCATTTACTTCAGTGTAGGGAATGGGTTAAAAAAAAAACAACAGATAATTAGATGACATTTTATATTATAATCGGCGTTAAACAGCCGATTAATTCTGAGTTTACGACTGTCAATGTTCTTGCCTTGTAATTTTGAACCCAACTATAGAAGACAAGGGACAAACTAGCCTTCGTGGAGGAATTTTTAATGGAACTAACCCGCATTTGCGTCTGCCACTGAGGGTATTTTACATCAGCACTGTGGTCGATGCGAGCTAGGAGCAGAATTCGTATCAACCAGAAACCGCTGGGATTCAAACCTGGATCACCTCGTTGGGAGGCGAACGTCCTTTTCCCTAAGCCAGGGGCCTCCCTGGCCGAGCGGTATCGCCGGTCCAAACGCTCTGTTAAGCGTGGAGGTAGCGGGTTCGAATCCCGCCGTAACCCTGGATGTATTCTTTGTGATGTCTTTCTCTGAATTGTTCTATCTGTATTTTCTACTTGACAATGACTTATAAGCCTATATTGAGCACACAAGTCAGCAAATGTATGTAATTTCAATAAAATAAATAAATAAATTTTCCCTAAGCCACTGCGGCTCCAATGGCATATTAGATTTCATGTTCCAAAAACACTAATGTTGCAACAAACTTCTGAAGGAGTAAGGGTGCATCATCATGATTAAAATTGAAAATTCCATGCCCGGGAATGACTTCATACGCCGCTATGGGAACTTCACCATCACCTCCTACATCAGAAAGCCTCCACACGATTTTTTTTAAGTAGTCTGCGCAGACTATTTAAAAAAGTAAACCAGTGGTGCGCATGAACTCAAATTCTATTTTAAAAGTAAGTGAGAGAAATTTATCATATATATTTGAGAATTGAATTTGTAGTGGTTGACAAGTAAATAAGACAAACCAATCATATTCATAAATTAAACAAATATTTACACATGTATTTGCTACCACTTTCTTATATTTACTAGATTTTCTATTAAATGGCTCTTTCCTAAACTGGTTTACTTTCATTGTGGTCAGATTGGAGTACTAATAAGAAACCGTGTGCCTCTAAGCAGATCATTATAGGAAAATGCTCCTAGCGGCTTTCCCAGGAGTGCCTTCTTATGCAGTTTTTATTCTGATGATTTCAGACTGAAATCCCCACAGACAAATTAGGCAAGATCAAGTATTTGTATACAACATAAAGTTTCTTTCCAAGTGCTATCAAACGATTTTTGGGAAATCTTAGATATTCTCTATCCAAGCTAATATATGCATATTAATAAATAAAAGTCAACGTGCAGCGGAAATTACAAATATAACAAACATAAAAATAAATCAGATTAAGTTGTCAAGCATGCTATATGTAATTATTTGTATAGAAAACCAAGTATTACTTTTGCCTCCCAGAAAATCTTTTAATTACTATTTTAAATATATGTCAAACAATAAAATGTATGAAATAATGTCAAAATGAAGGCATGTTTCTAGTTTTTAACTTAAAATTTATTAAGATCTTGGTAATTATGTAATCTTTATTGTTTATCTTGGAAATTAGCCTTCTAGTCTTGTTTCCAAAAAAATCCACCGTAATTTTTATGAAAAACTTAAATAGGGGACGAAATGAGAGTATTTTCAAGATTAAATATTTAAAAATTAATTTTTTTTTATTCTTTCCTATTTGTACCAAAATCAACAACGCGTTAAATAGTTTAAAATATACAACAACTGTTTTTAAAATACATTCATTTTTTTTAAATGCATTACAAAAAGGGAAAATATTTTTTGATGAAAAAAAATCCAGAAAAAAAGACTGTATATCGTAAAATAACGAATACACATCGAGTCATAGCATTAAAAAAGTCATTCTTCATTTTTATAAAAAAAAATTTATATTTGATTAAAAAGAAAATTAAAGAAGTACAAAAAAAATTAATGTTTCGATTGTGAGCCCCAATTCCAAAGTGATGTTTTATTTTTAAAAAATTTCCTCTGTTTTCATAAAATTCACAAGACATAACACATTAAATTGAAAAGAATGAATGAAGAGTTCACATGGTCTTTCTCTAAATGCCCTCCCTCCGATATTTTTGTCTGGCATTTACTCTTTGTGAATATTTCGTAAAACTTAACCCCATCTCACCCCTTGGAAAATGCGGAAACTCTTTCTATTCTAAGTCTAACATGTAGCTTTACTGCTGCACGCTGTTCTTTCCATCTTTAGTAAAACTTATACTCATTGAACTTTAACCTTATAGAAAGTTTTTTTTACCCCCTCCAATGCTCGCCTGGTGAATGACCTTTCGTCATACAGGTATCTGAGGGGCAGATTTGATGGCCACTTTTCCACGGGCACCACGTTAGGTGGGCCAAATTGGCTCATACAGTAAGGGCAGATAGTACAGAGAATGAAAGACCATCCATGCCTTGCCGGGATTCGAACCTTTCTGATGCAAGGCCAGTTCCCTGACTCCTACACAGGCCGGTCGGCACCTTTTAGAAAGTTAATCTAATATTATATAATTTTTAGAAAGTTAATCTAATATTATATAATTTTTAGAAAGTTAATCTAATATAATAGAATTTTTAGAAAGTTAATCTAATATTATATAATTTTTAGAAAGTTAATCTAATATTATATAATTTTTAGAAAGTTAATCTAATATAATAGAATTTTTAGAAAGTTAATCTAATATTATATAATTTTTAGAAAGTTAATCTAATATTATATAATTTTTAGAAAGTTAATCTAATATAATAGAATTTTTAGAAAGTTAATCTAATATTATATAATTTTTAGAAAGTTAATCTAATATTATATAATTTTTAGAAAGTTAATCTAATATAATAGAATTTTTAGAAAGTTAATCTAATATTACATAATTTTTAGAAAGTTAATCTAATATTATATAATTTTTAGAAAGTTAATCTAATATTATATAATTTTTAGAAAGTTAATCTAATATTATATATTTTTTAGAAAGTTAATCTAATATTATATAATTTTTTAAAAAAAACAACAACCTATAAATATATTTTTCAAAAAAGTTTTATTGGCCAAAATTGAATAAATAAAAACTTTTGAGAACATTAAACCTAAATTTAGTTCGGCGCCCCCCCCTAACCTGGCGCTTCGGGCAGTCCGCCCACCCCTTTCACAGACCCTGCACTTTTCTATCTGTTAGCTTGCCACCGATTTCCGAATCATCAATTACTAATCAATAAACAATCGTTTAAAAAAATATCAATTACAATTTTGTAAAATCAATTACAATTGTTTTAAATCAATTTACTTAAAATTAACGTAGACATTCTTTAAGTTGATATAGATTTAACACTTATTGTTTTTGTTTCTTTTTTTTCTTCCTCCAAACAGAAATTTTTATTTTATTCTATGACTCAGTCCTGCAAACGTGAAAGGAATACCTAGATTACCAGCTGCGGTCAGTTCAACACAATTCTTCGACGGGAAATCCCAAGGCCACTTTCTTCTACTGTTACCGTCACTAGGCCGACTGAAAAGCTAAACCACACCTACAGATTTAAATTTGCAAAATAATAAAAAAAAAACTGTGACAGACAGATATTTCTTACATCCAATTCAATGGAATACAAACTACTCCTCCAGTCTAGATGCTTTAAGAGATAGAAATGATACTTTTATTCTCATAAAATAAAGAAAAACAATAGCATCACTTTAAATTCAGGTTTATATTTATAAGATTACTATTCTAATACAGGCTCCCTTAACCTCTGGCCTTAAAAAAATTAGATAGCTGTTGCAAAATTTTGATAGTAAGTAGCACAGCAGAATTCTCGTTTTCAAAATATCAATTTGTAAAATACAAGCAGGCAATATTTATATATTCTTCGATAAATATTACTTTGTGCTGATCGGAAATTAATTAAAGTAACGATGTTTTTGTCCCCAATTTTTTGAATCTTTAACCCTTTGGGGACGGGTGATTCATAAAAGCATTTGTTCAAAATCAGAATCAGGATGTAAATTTAAAAAAAAACAAACGGTAACTTAAATGTAGGCGTTGCTAATTTGACAAGACTTACTTTGCTTTTACTTTAATTATTGTTAGTTTAATCATATATATAATCAATGTTACTTCAAAGCTTGGCCTAAGAATACGTGCTCTTTGTTCGCCAAGGTTCAAAATATAACTAAATAATTTCATTTTGAATTAAGTAATGGTGAATTAAATAAATCATACAATTATAACCCCGCCCACAAATTAACTGCTAAAGGATTACTTTGGTTACCAGTTTTATCGTTTTACCCTGATTGATGCGCTTTTATGCTGGCACGTATTTGTGACAGTCGGCGAGAAAGGGTTAAGCGTACTCTCCAACATTTCTGGTTTCTGCGAAATATTTTCCTGTAGTGTAACTACGGAAGTTCGGTAGTAATTGAAGGATATGTTGAAGGCGATATATGAATAAATCTAATTTTGTGTGAACAGGTATAAATTGATTGTATCGTCAATACATTGTAATAAACTTCGCTCAAACAAAGCCGTCAACTTTCTACGCTTTTAGTAAAGATTTATTCAAGTGGTAGCTATGTTTAAGTTGTAAAGTCTTATTTTTTATGCATTTAAACTTAATTTCCACACCACTACAGATATATGATTTAAAAGTTCATATGCAAGGCCACTTCGTTGGAGCTATTTTGTGGTGATGCTTTCAAAACACTAGCAAAATTACCGAAGATTCAGAAAGTTTTGGTTTTCAAATGTTTACCACTCTGTAAAATATTTTGCAAAAAAAGTGTAGTATTTGGCAGGCCTGCTAATACCTTCAATTTGAAGAGTTTTTGTATAAACAAGTATAGGTCATACTCATACCTGCCAACTTTTAATCCTTTTGAGGATGATTTTCCCCAGTGGTAGTAAAATGTAATTTAAATTGCAATTTTATGCAGAAACATATGCTGTATTTTGAAGAATCTTCAGCGGACTGCCACAACAGTATTACATATTTATAAATATGTTTAATTTTTTTAAAAATAGTGGTGGTCAATTAAATTATAAAGTAAGTTTATAAATGCTAGGAGTATACAGAAAGCATAAATTTTGCTACCACTTTAAATATAGAAATAAAATTTTACGCCAAATGCGTAAAAGTTGGCAGGTATGCATACAGATCATAAAAGTAAAATTGGTTGCTTTTATATTTCCTTTACAGTCCTCAAAAAATCCTAGAAATATGCATAATTTATAATTTTAAAAAAATTAAAAACTGTCAAATTGATGGTCTTGGTAGTTCTAGAGTAATACAATTAATCAAACTAATACAACGAACTTCATAAATTGAGTTGAAAATAATAAAAAGAAAACAATAAACAAATTTATCTCGTACTTAATCTAACTAGTAGTTAAGCTCCTTACCGTAGTAAGGAGCTGGAATCATTTGGATGACAGTTTAACCTTTATCAGGGTTTCAGAAAACAATTTTTAGTGGTAGTTACACAGAAATTAAACTATCGACATTTGTTTAATTTTCGTTACCACTTCTTAAAATTTACCAAACCCGCGGGAAACCTGCTTATGCTACCCTTAAAAAAACGGGTTTTTTTTCCACAAATGCTCTAACATAAAAGTGGAAACTATAGATTTGTCTGTGGTTGCAGATCCACAAATTCTTTTTGTAGATAGATCAACAAATCAAGAATTTCTTTCAACAAATGTCTTTATTGCATCGAAATGAATTTAAAAAATGATATTAAATTAAGTCCCCAGTTTTTATCTTTCTGAGGAAGTTTTGGAGGAGTTCAATATTTTTATAGGGTTATATGCATCATATTGCATTTTCGTTTTTTCCCGTTTCGGTTAAGAAACTTAGATCTGACATTTTGTTATGCTTACAGCATTCGTTAGAAAATGTTTTGCTTTAATAAAACTTCTTGTCGACACCTTGAGAATGCAAATAGAACTCGCTCGTCTTGGAGAGGTTAACGACCAGACTACTTTTTGTTAGCATGACAGTATTGGTCGTTCATAAAGTTCGTACCTATTTTCCATTGGCGGAGCTCATGAAGATCCGCCAAAAATATTCATTCAAGTGGTGGCAAACAACTCGTCAAAGCATTTGAATTGAATACTTCACAACCACTTCAATTTTGATTATATTCATTATCAGACTTCTATGTATGTAATAAGTTTCCAAATCTTTATGGTGAGCATGAAAATTTAAAAAATCGTTTTAAAACATGTTTAAAATCACAAATATATTTTACAGTATAAATTCTGAATTGTTTTAGCAGACCTTTCGGAGCTCCGCATTTCGAAAATCCGTACCAGCCAACTTTCACGCATTAGGAGTTAAATTTTATTTCCATATTTAAAGTGGTAGTAAAATGTATGCTTTCTGCATATTCCTTGCATTTATAAACTTTTATAATATTTTTGAGGACCACTATTTAAAAAAAAAAAAACTAAGCATATATAATAATATGTAATACAATCGTACAACCTTTCGTACAATCTTACGTAGTTCGCACAACCTTTTTCAAAATACAACGTATGCTTCTGTCTTAAATTGTAATTTAATTCCATTTTACTACCACTGGGGAAAATCGTACTCAAAAGGACTAAAAGTTGGCAGGTATGAAAATCGGTACGAATACTTTCCGGATAACTCAATAGCTTAAAAAGAGCAACACGCAATCACAAATATATTTTACAGTATAAATTCTGAAATGTTTTAACAGACCTTTGGGAGCTCCGTATTTCGAATATCCGTACCTGACAACTTTCACGCCTTTGGAGTAAAATTTTATTTAAAGTGGTAGTAAAATGTATGCTCTCTACATATTCCTTGCATTTATAAACTTAATTTAGAATCTTTTTGACCACTACTATTTTTTAAAAAAATTAAGCATATATATTAATATGTAATACTGTTGTGGAAGTCTGTTAACCTTTTTTATAATAGAACGTATTATACCTACCAACTTTTAATTCCTTCGAGGATGATTTTCCCCAGTGGTAGAAAAATGGAATTTAAATTACAATTTTAGGTAGAAACATACGCGGTAATTTGAAACAGCTTATCTAACTAACTAACTAATCATATTTTACAGAGTGCCTATCCCCTAGGGGATATCTGCTCTTTCATCGCATTGAAATAAATAATGGGTGGGGCGGAAAAGGGGGGTGCCTAGTCACTAATGACAGTATATTAAAATAAAGAAAACAGTGTATACTCTGGGTTAAGTACGTAGGTATATCGCAATTGAACATATTATAAGTACAAGTGAAAATTAATAAATGAAACAAGTGAAAAATTATTTACAAAATATTTACAAAGATTATTTACAAGAGAGATGCACTCCCTTCACACTCCCTCGCCTCCCCCCGGCAAGCCGGGCTTCGTAGGTGCGGAGTGAAAAGTTTGTCCATCGATTACGAAAAATGCCTAGAAAGTACGCAGTCGCTAAGAAAAAAGGCGGTAATCGGGCTGTAATTCCTATTATCGTCTAGGTAATCAATGTCTAGTAGCTTATTGAAATCGCATGTATCGCAATTTTTGGCGCCCTTAAAAAAGGCAGTATTTAGTTTATAGATGTATTCGTCAATTTTCGGTATTTTTAAGTCGTTATACAGTGTGTTATTTCTAACAAACCAGGGTGCCCCTGTGATCCTCCTCATTACTTTATGCTCGAATGTACGTAATCTCTTCCTTTGTTGATTTGAGATTGTTCCCCAGGCCGGGGATGCAGAGCATAGAATCGGCCTAATGCACATTAGATATATATGTCGTTTGGTGTTTAGTGCTAATTTGCTGTCATAATTGAGTAGCGGCTTAAGTGCTTGAAATGAAACAGCTTATCGACAGTTTTGCATATTAGTATATATGCTAAATTTTTTAAAAAATAGTGGTGATCAAAAAAATTATAAATTAAGTTTATAAATCCAAGCAAAATATAAAAAGCATACATTTTACTACAACTTTAAATATAGAAATAAAATTTTACGCCAAATGTGTAAAAGTTGGTAGGTATGAACGTACGTTTCTGCCTAAAATTGTAATTTAATTCCATTTTACTTCCACTGGGGAAAATCATACTCGAAAGGACTAAAAGTTTGCAGGTATGAAAATCGGTACGAACTTTCCGGATAAATCAGAATAGCTTAAAAAGAGCAACTTGCACCGAGATGCCAACTTGCTTTGTTTAGTAAAAAGAAAAAAATTATTTTCTAGTGGCAATGAAATTTAAGTTATTTTTAGTTTAAGGTTTTTCATTTCAAATAAATTTTCCACCAGCACAAATCAAAAATTCGAAGTTTCATATCAAATGCAACTTTATTGCAATTATCTCGAGGTGTCACTTTTAAAGAGTGGGCGTAATTATACTACAAGTTTAATTATTCAATTCGATTGAAGTATCGTCATTGAATAAAGGGTAAAATATTTAAGAATATTGCTTACCTTAATTGTTATTATACAAGAACTTGAAAGATTCATTCAAATAATTGTTTTAAGAAAATTATTTTTGGTATCACCTTTGATTTTTTGAGCGATAAATAATAGAAATATTCCATTTGTGTACTCTAGCCCCATGTACACTACCCCATCTTCCTGATATATATGTACATTTAAAATATCTGAAAAAGAAATAAATTAATTGTATGGGAATTTTGATACAAGAATATCATAATGATTATATGCGTTCGATGATAGTTAATTGCACTCCTTCTTAGTCAATTTCAACCAATTGGAGAGCAGCTCAGTTAGCATCTTCAGAAAGGAATTTAAATGGAATGTGAAATAAAACATTATCTAAAATTCAATTGAAGATCTCTAAATAGGAAACATGCACACCAGTGTCTCCTTTGAATAAAGCCATTGAGGGGGGGGGGGAGATACGAAATGCAATCAATTGAAAAAAGAAACTTTATTTATGGAAATTTGGATAGAAGTTTCAAATTCAGTATCATAATAGTTATATGAAGCTGAAGATAACGTATTTACTTCTCCATTATTGATTTCATTTTATTAGGTTAACTCAACTAAACTAAAAAAAATAATAATTATTATTATAAATTTAAAGAAACAAAAAAAAAGTTTTTTTTTTTTTGAAGTAGGTAGTGCCTCTTCGTAATACGCCACTGACAAAACCTAAGTAAAGCAGTCGCTTCTAGAACATTAAAACAAGGTTTCTTTTAATGAAAAACAGAAACGAGAAAATATAATAAACTCTTTTAAAATAAATTACCAACCTATATTTAAAGCGGTAGAATAAATTGTAAATTATAAACCGAATCTATAACTTTGGAAGTAAATTTCAATTATATTTAGATAACAATTAATATAAAGTATTTCATTCTCCACTTATTGATTTTATTTTGATAGGTGAACTGAGCAAAATTAAAATAATATTAATAATAAAAAATTTATTTTTAAGTAGGAGTAACTACACCACTGACAAAACCTAAATAAAAGAGTCGCTTTTGAGACATCAAAACAAGGTTCCTTCGTTAATAAAAAACCGAATCGAGAAAAAAATTAACTCTTTTAAAAATAATTACCTACGTTTATTTAAAACGGTAGAATAAATAGGAAATTAAAGAAAAACCGAAACTACAAATTTGGATTCAAATTTCAATTATAGTATGATAATAATTATTAGAAGTATTTTATTATCCGCTGTTTGATTTCATAACTCAGCTAATAGGTGATAATAACTTCATAAAAGCAGAGATTCCAACTTGCTCCGGACAGCATTATTTTAAAGTGGTAGTTTATCAATTGTGATTCTTGGCTTAATAAATTCAATTTAGTATATTTTTATCCACCACTATTCCTAAATAATTCGTAGGCTTATATAATTCACCACTTTAAAGTACTTACGTAATGCTCTACCTTTTAAAAAGCAAGCAAAAATAGTCAAATATTTGCAAATTTTACTATGTAGTTATTTACCGTTTTTTTAAAAATTATTTTGGCGTGTCCGGAGCAGTTGGCATCTCTGTAAAAGGTGAACAAAAAATTTAAAAAAAAAAAAATAATAATCAAAAATTTATTTTGAAGTAGGTAGCAACACCATCAGCACCTCTTCAGAGTACACCACTGACAAAACCAAATTAAAAGAGTCGCTTTTAAGACATCAAAACAAGGTTCCTTCGTTAATAAAAAAAACCGAATCGAGAAAAAAATAATCAACTCTTTTAAAGTAAGTAACCTACCTTATATTTAAAACGGTAGAATAAATAGGAAATAAAAACCCGAATCTACAAATTTGGATTCAAATTTCAATTACAGTATGATAATAATTATATGAAGTATTTTATTATTTAAAAAAAAAAAAATAATAATAATAATCGAAAATTTATTTTGAAGTAGGTAGCAACTACATCAGCGCCTCTTCAGAATACACCACTGACAAAACCTAAGTAAAAAAGTCGCTTTTGAGACATCAAAACAAGGTTCCTTCGTTAATAAAAAAACCGAATCGAGAAAAAAAATAATCAACTCTTTTAAAGTAAATAACCTACCTTATATTTAAAACGGTAGAATAAATAGGAAATAAAAACCCGAATCTACAAATTCGGATTCAAATTTCAATTACAGTATGATAATAATTATATGAAGTATTTTATTATTTAAAAAAAAAATAAAATAAAAAATAATAATCAAAAATTTATTTTGAAGTAGGTAGCAACTACATCAGCGCCTCTTCAGAATACACCACTGACAAAACCTAAGTAAAAAAGTCGCTTTTGAGACATCAAAACAAGGTTCCTTCGTTAATAAAAAAACCGAATCGGGAAAAAAAATAATCAACACTTTTAAAGTAAATAACCTACCTTATATTTAAAACGGTAGAATAAATAGGAAATAAAAATCCGAATCTACAAAAAGATGGAAGAAAGCGATAAACTCTTCTAAAACACGTGGGCGCTCATCGCGAGTGTGACATCCTACTTTCACTCCCACCTTCTCCATCCCCCTCTACTTACCTCTGAGTTTCCTTTGCGTGAACGAAAATATATTGTCGACCAGCTGTTTGGAACCGCGCAGATTCGGCGCATGTCTCAAGACATTCGAATTCTGTCATTGGATGTCCTACGCGCGCCTAGCGCGTGTGTTAATCCTCCCCTACCCCCTAAACGGTGTGTCACATGTGTTTCTGATTCAGACCGTCATCAGAAGTCTTCTCTCGGTTGGAATATTTTTCACCTGAGGTTCACCTCTCCTCAGACAACATTACAGAAAACACTGATTGTGATACAAGAAAAGAACTGTGATATTTTGTTTGTTTATACATCGTTTTTTATTGACTCATCTTTTTAATAAGTTCGTTTGCATTCGAGCTTTTTTTGTCGCAATTCTTTCTTTTTTTTTATACTTATTATTTATAGAATATTGGTTTATTTATTGTTCGGTCTGGATTACTACATTGACGACGATATGTCGGACATTGAGCATCAGTTGATGACTACGACAAATATTCAGCAAAAAGATACCACATTGACGAAAATATTCGTCGGGGGCTTACCCTATCACACCACCGACAAGTCTCTGAGACAGTTTTTCGAAGCTTTCGGTGATATAGAAGAAGCTGTTGTCATAACGGATAGACAGACCGGAAAAAGCAGAGGATATGGTTTCGTAAGTACCCAATTTCCTATTTTAGTTCTTTACTTCCGATATAACAACAACAACAAAAAAAAAACATTCAATTATATTATTTTTAAACAAAAAAATAATTTTGGAATGCTTTTCTTAGAACAATCTGTTAACAATATGTAAATAATCGCAACAAAATAGACATAGAAAACCGCAAGGGGGGGGGGGTCAAAGGGGTACACTTGTACGAATCTGGAAATACAATAAATGATAATTAAATTCTGTTTTCGAAGCTGTTTTTTTTAAAGAAAATAATCGTGTCATATTCTATTTAAACTACTCCAATTTGCATACTGACGGCAAGAGGTAGATTCATTTCTCAGCAATTTCTTGAATTTAATAACATAACTATTATAATTTTTTGCTACCTTAAAGATGCAGTGAAAAAAAATTAGCAAATTTTTTTTTTCTTTTGTGCTCATATTTATTTTAAAGAACTTAAATAAAAGCGCTTTTAATTAATTTTTATGTTTTATAAAGTTCAAAAGTTGTGAAATATTAAAATTTTTGGTCAAACTTTGTTGGTTTTAAAGTTTATATTAAATTATTAGAATTGCTTGTAAAAATTTTCACCACATACAATTATAAAAATTTTACAGGGAAGAAAATAACGGTCTACGATTTTTCCAAATGCTATGACTTTTTTCATTGCAAGATTTAGAGAAAATGCTGTGGAGGACCTTGAGAAAGCAGATAAATATAAAATAATACATATTAAATAACTTGTTAGTGAAGAGATGTGGGAAAGTGTGATTCATATTTCAAAATCTTCCGACGTTTTTAAAATGATGAAGTATGTGGTACTTTTAGTGTTAAATTAACTGCCAAAACTCTTCTGTTATAATTTATCTTTATAACTAAACTTACGTTTTAATATTTTTTTTTCTTTTGACATAAACTTCTTTCGATGTTTCATTTAATTATTATTTTCAAAACTAAATTAAAACCTAAAATTGTGTTAGCTTTAAACATAAAAGGACTAATCAGTGTTTATTAATGTTCGATCATAAAAAATGGTCTTCAAATGCAAATGTGAAAAAAAAGTAGTTGTACCTATTTGTTTATTTCGAGTGGATATTTCTTGCAACTACTTACCTAATACTCGTCCAAATATTTCAGAATATATTTTTCCTATTGGTAGCAAAAGTAATTTATTAATATTTTATTAAATTAGAATTAAAAAATCTTGTCCACCAGTACATTAAGTAATTAAAAAAATATATATAAAAGCTCAGCTGCAGCACTGCCAAATGCTAATTTTGTAGTAAAAATTTTTTTTGAGTGGTAGTTTTCCCAACATTTTAAATGCTTCACCACGTGAGGGAAGTATTTCAGTGACTTTTTATTTAAGCTTTCGAATCATTTATAAATAGTGGTGAGAATAAATATCTTTTAATCAAAATTAGGGAAGAAAGCATAAACTTATTTACCACTAGAAGAAATTTTTTTAACAGCGTAGAAAGCTGGCAGGCCTATACTTGTTGCTTTGTAAAAAAATATTTTATAGTGGTAACGAAAGCTATTATTAGTCTAGTATTTTTTAATTTTAAGCAATTTTTCCACCATTACACACCAAAAATTCAAAATATTATATGACATGAAACTTTATTACAGTTAGCTCGTGGTGACTCTTTTAAAGTGTAAGCGTAATTATCTTTATTCTACAAGTTTAGTTTCTGAATTTGCTATCAATTTATTAAAACTTTTGCAGAAAGCGAAGCAGTTGGCATTCTTTTCTGATAGTCAAATGACCATGTTTATAAATTCCGGTAAAAGTGTTATAAAAATTCTAATTGTTTTTGATCTAGTTGTTTGGTCTTGTTGTCGTGTTGTTAAAATATTTTACATTAACTTCATATGTTGAAGGGTGCGGCAATCATCACTTTTATCTTTAACGAAGCTCTGTGCATTTGATTTCAGATTCAAAAATAAATATTTGTATTATTAATTTGTAATGGTGTGTAGAATTTCCTGGAAAATATTTCCTTATCGGGAGACATTTGTTTTACCATTTTTTTTATGTGTTGAAAATTATAACTGTAAACTAAAGTAAAAATCAAGGTGAATAAAGCACAAATGAAAATACATAAATTGACATACTATAGTATCGTTCTATCTACAAGAACCTTTCTTAGACATTTGATATTATGTATTTTCAATTGTGCTTTAAGCTGTCTCAGGTGAACACTTTTCCTTTTCGATCAAGCGATATCGCGCGATGAAATTCTTTCCTACAGTTTCTGTTAATAAAACTGATCAGGAGGTAGCAAGTATATTATTATCTGACTATTGTTGTAGAAAGTTAAAGTTCTCAAATGGCAATAACATATTGTTCAATAAAACAAACTTATTGTAAAATTTAAAAACTTCAATGATATATATTGTATGACTGACAATGAGAGTGTTAAGGTACACAGAACAATCTAGTTTCTGGAAAATAAGTGCTAATTATGAAACGCTTGAGCTTAAATATTTTTTTTAAGAAAATGAAATGAAATAGTCGTTTTTTTTCCTTTAGAAAATGCTAGATCTAGAGGCTGATTTTCTGATTTCCATTTTATTTATAAATTGGTAACAACACGCATACGTTAATAAATTGTATCGTTGTTTAACAACGTACATTGATTTTGACAGCCACATTACATACATACACAGGCCTACCAACTTCTACGCTTTTTTGCAAAATATTTAATAGAGTGGTATTTGAGAACCAAAGCTTTCAGAATTTTTAGTAATTTTGCCAATATCTTATAAGTCTCACCGCGATGGAGCTGGAGCAAAGTGACGTTGTATATCAACTTTTAAATTATTTATATGTATTGGTGTGAACAATAAGTTTAAATGATTAAAAAGTTATGCATTTAAACATAATCATAGCTATACCACTGGAATAAATTTTTACAAAAGCGTGAAAAGTTGGCAGCTCTTCATGATGCATAATGTTGCATGCATGATGCATACATTATATACAGTTTTACATTGCATAAGAACAATAATATGTAGAATGAAGGAAATAATTTAGAAATTTAATAAAAAGTGGTAGCAAGATTTTCAAATTTATTCATTGGGTAAACTTATCAAATCGTGCTGACTGACTCACTTTAAAATTAATTCGGATCGCCTAACCCTGGGGAAGGGGGCTATCTGCTCCTTCATCTAAGATGAGATCATTAAGGCTGTTCTTCTAAGGCTTCGTCGTAATATGAAATGATGCTTTTTTGCGAATAATATGCTATTTTTATAACTCCTGTGAGTTAGCAACCGTTTCACATGGCTCTTAGGCCAAGTTTAGCCTATCTAAAGCCAGCGTTGCCTTTGACTGTTTTGAAAATGGCGCAAAACGTTAATATGGAGAAAAGACAGAGTTTTGGGAAAGTTAAAAGCGCTTGGGGTCTAATTTTTCAATATTTAAACTCTTACTCCAATGCTCCATTACCTGGGTTCACAAAAATTTGCAAAAACTGAGAATAAAGCAGTGATTCTAATAATTTTCATCAAGGTGGGAAAATGTCGCCAAATTGGCGATTTTAAAAAAAGTTTAATGACTTTTAAGATATTCGAGTTATTTGTCTGTTCTCTTCACGGCAAGATTATATATATAGTTTAAAATTATAGCATTCCTTCTAGTGTAAGTCACTTTAAATATGTTTTTTTAATTTTATTTATTTATTTATTTTTATTTTATGGCTGCTTATTTTTTATTGTTCCTGAAATTGTGTTTTTTTCCCTTTAACTATACTAAACTGCAATGTTTCTTGACAATGGAGAAATATGCTGAGGGCAAACGAAGAAAATAGTTCCCGGCACGATGTCTGTATTTCGAGGTAAATTACGCATTTCACAATAGAAATATGATACGTTATCTTAACCCACACATATATAGCGTTAATTTGCTATAATTTTCTTAAAATTTTATATATTTTCAGATTTACGAGCGGCGCATCGCGGAATGGTATCTTTATTTAGTTATATTTCTTCTATATAACGACTGAACTTATTTCTCCTTCTTCCTCCGCCAGCCGTGACGTCATTGTCAAGAAACTTTGCATTCTAGTATAGCACGTATTGGAAAAAAATAAATAAATAAAAAGCTTGCAATAATTTTTCTTGCCTTGAAAGAAATATGCTTCTAAATTCATCATCTATTTTTGCTTCAAAGAGCTAACATAAGCACAATACTAACATAACGTTAACTTGCGAACTTTTTTGCTCCAATATTGCTTGATAGGTCAGCTCTGATACTATAGGAGCCTTACTTCTAAAGACAAACATTAAACTTAGCATGAATGTTCTTGTATCGAAATAACACTAGATACTATTTAGATTTTTTTTAAATTAAAATAAATAAATAAAAACTGGTACCACAACTGGTTTATTATTAGTTTTTATCTTGTCGTAACAAAATATGAGTTGCCATCACAATAGAAAAATAATTAAAAGATTTTAAAGTCATATTTTATAACTGTCGTTAAACAGCCGAACCAGTTTTGGGCTTACGACCATTAATGTGCAATTCCGTAGCCTTGTAATTTTGAACCCAATCAAGAAGACAAGTGAACTACGATCAAGTATTTGGAGAAATTTGCTTTCGCGGAGTACTTTCTGATGGAAGTAACTCGCATTTGTGTTACTTGGCGAGGAAAACCACGAAGACCACCGACGGTCAGCCCGATGGCAAGGCGACGCTAACCCATAATCCGTTTACATCTGAGGATCTATTACGTCTGCACTGAGCTAAGAATTTTCAATCAGGATCTGTAATGATATAATTATAAATTTTTA
This sequence comes from Parasteatoda tepidariorum, assembly GCF_982258835.1. NCBI lineage: Eukaryota > Metazoa > Arthropoda > Arachnida > Araneae > Theridiidae > Parasteatoda > Parasteatoda tepidariorum. The sequence continues at coordinate 43,436,516 of NC_141759.1, forward strand.
GAAAATTTAGTGGTAATACATACACATTAATATACTATCATTTTTTTCATAATAGCACATTCTAATAATAGCATTTTTTCATAATAGCGCAATTGCCCAGACTTCCTTGCGAAACAAACAAAATTTTTATTAAGAAGTTAAGTAATGGCATTGACATTATTTCACTATTCACATTAATCTTGGTTAAGCAAATCATTTGTATTCAACAGAAAATATTTATAATGAATTTTTTTGCATGCATTTTTAAATTGTGCGGGCGTTCTTTCTTTTCTATATAAACTGGTTTCTAATGTTCGCTCATTTTAAATGTAAATATATAAATACTTTTTTAAGAGGGAGCATTTTCCACCTGATTTCAGTATGAAAATTATGTGTAAAATACACAGGGTTCCCGCCTGTATGACGACATGGAGATAATTGTCTCCTAATGTTTAACAAATGTCCCTAAAATCATACGCATGGGCGACAAATTTATCACTTTGAAATTTGTTTCCAATTTACAAAATAGTAACGAAAAATAATTTTATTCATCAAATTGCCAGCATTTAAAAAAATGTTGATTAATTTTATTGTTCTACGCGTGGTATGGAATTCAAATGTGTGGTATTTAAATGGTATAACTGAAATCGTCTGGTATAAAAATTTTTAAATTTAAAAAATGAAATTTTAAATGTACACGTTGGTCTGTGCTTTGCATTCATGTACTGACAGTATAATTGTTCACCAACAAATTATTTTATGCTCTTTTAGAATAGGCTTAATTTATAATTTTTAGATGATGAAACTTTTATGTAATATTTTGTTAGATTTTACCTTCTCTGTTTTCCCTATTTGTTTATTTAGTCTCCACATTTTAATCTCTGTGTTAAATCTATTTATTAATATTATTTTAGCTTTTTTCACTTACTTTTAACATATACTAATCTTCAGTCATTATGAGGTAATGAATCTAATTAATTTTAAGGGTTATAGATGGTAATTAATAATTTTTGATGTGTACCATAACATAATTTATGTAATTGTGAAGTTTGTCTGCCATATTAAGCTTTTGGACCATGATTAAATATCTAGGGGATCCTATTGGGATAATAAACTTAATTAGTTTTAGGGTGTTATAGATGGCAATTAATAATTTTTGATGTGTACCATAATATAAATTATGTAATTGTTGAGTTAGATTTTCTTAAGTTTGTCTACCTTATAAAATTTTTGGACCATGATTAAATACCTAGGGGATCCTATTGGGATAATAAACCTAATTAGTTTTAGTGTGTTATAGATGGCAATTAATAATTTTTGATGTGTACCATAACATAAATTATGTAATTGTGAAGTTAGATTTTCTTAAGTTTGTCTACCATATAAAGTTTTTGGACCATGATTAAATACCTAGGGGATCCCATTGGGGTAATAAACCAAATTAGTTTTAGGGTGTTATAGATGGCAATTAATAATTTTTGATGCGTACCATAATATAAATTATGTAATTGTTGAGTTAGATTTTCTTAAGTTTGTCTACCTTATAAAATTTTTGGACCATGATTAAATACCTAGGGGATCCTATTGGGATAATAAACCTAATTAGTTTTAGTGTGTTATAGATGGCAATTAATAATTTTTGATGTGTACCATAACATAAATTATGTAACTGTGAAGTTAGATTTTCTTAAGTTTGTCTACCATATAAAGTTTTTGGACCATGATTAAATACCTAGGGGATCCCATTGGGGTAATAAACCAAATTAGTTTTAGGGTGTTATAGATGGCAATTAATAATTTTTGATGTGTACCATAATATAAATTATGTAATTGTTGAGTTAGATTTTCTTAAGTTTGTCTACCTTATAAAATTTTTGGACCATGATTAAATACCTAGGGGATCCTATTGGGATAATAAACCTAATTAGTTTTAGTGTGTTATAGATGGCAATTAATAATTTTTGATGTGTACCATAACATAAATTATGTAACTGTGAAGTTAGATTTTCTTAAGTTTGTCTACCATATAAAGTTTTTGGACCATGATTAAATACCTAGGGGATCCCATTGGGGTAATAAACCAAATTAGTTTTAGGGTGTTATAGATGGCAATTAATAATTTTTGATGTGTACCATAATATAAATTATGTAATTGTTGAGTTAGATTTTCTTAAGTTTGTCTACCTTATAAAATTTTTGGACCATGATTAAATACCTAGGGGATCCTATTGGGATAATAAACCTAATTAGTTTTAGTGTGTTATAGATGGCAATTAATAATTTTTGATGTGTACCATAACATAAATTATGTAACTGTGAAGTTAGATTTTCTTAAGTTTGTCTACCATATAAAGTTTTTGGACCATGATTAAATACCTAGGGGATCCCATTGGGGTAATAAACCAAATTAGTTTTAGGGTGTTATAGATGGCAATTAATAATTTTTGATGTGTACCATAATATAAATTATGTAATTGTTGAGTTAGATTTTCTTAAGTTTGTCTACCTTATAAAATTTTTGGACCATGATTAAATACCTAGGGGATCCTATTGGGATAATAAACCTAATTAGTTTTAGTGTGTTATAGATGGCAATTAATAATTTTTGATGTGTACCATAACATAAATTATGTAACTGTGAAGTTAGATTTTCTTAAGTTTGTCTACCATATAAAGTTTTTGGACCATGATTAAATACCTAGGGGATCCCATTGGGGTAATAAACCAAATTAGTTTTAGGGTGTTATAGATGGCAATTAATAATTTTTGATGCGTACCATAATATAAATTATGTAATTGTTGAGTTAGATTTTCTTAAGTTTGTCTACCTTATAAAATTTTTGGACCATGATTAAATACCTAGGGGATCCTATTGGGATAATAAACCTAATTAGTTTTAGTGTGTTATAGATGGCAATTAATAATTTTTGATGTGTACCATAACATAAATTATGTAACTGTGAAGTTAGATTTTCTTAAGTTTGTCTACCATATAAAGTTTTTGGACCATGATTAAATACCTAGGGGATCCCATTGGGGTAATAAACCAAATTAGTTTTAGGGTGTTATAGATGGCAATTAATAATTTTTGATGTGTACCATAATATAAATTATGTAATTGTTGAGTTAGATTTTCTTAAGTTTGTCTACCTTATAAAATTTTTGGACCATGATTAAATACCTAGGGGATCCTATTGGGATAATAAACCTAATTAGTTTTAGTGTGTTATAGATGGCAATTAATAATTTTTGATGTGTACCATAACATAAATTATGTAACTGTGAAGTTAGATTTTCTTAAGTTTGTCTACCATATAAAGTTTTTGGACCATGATTAAATACCTAGGGGATCCCATTGGGGTAATAAACCAAATTAGTTTTAGGGTGTTATAGATGGCAATTAATAATTTTTGATGTGTACCATAATATAAATTATGTAATTGTTGAGTTAGATTTTCTTAAGTTTGTCTACCTTATAAAATTTTTGAACTTTGAACCATGATTAAATACCTAGGGGATCCTACTAGGGTAATAAACCTAATTAGTTTTAGTGTGTTATAGATGGCAATTAATAATTTTTGATGTGTACCATAACATAAATTATGTAACTGTGAAGTTAGATTTTCTTAAGTTTGTCTACCATATAAAGTTTTTGGACCATGATTAAATACCTAGGGGATCCCATTGGGGTAATAAACCAAATTAGTTTTAGGGTGTTATAGATGGCAATTAATAATTTTTGATGCGTACCATAACATAAATTATGTAAGTGTGAAGTTCGATTTTCGTAAGTTTGTCTACCATATTAAGCTTTTGGACCATGATTAAATACTTCCTATTGGACTACTAAATTTCCATCGCTAGTGTTAACCCTAGAAATACATTTGAAGTTTATTTTATTAATTACTTTATATTACAAAATTTAATAAAAAAAGTATTGCTTAAGCTAACTTCTGATTTTTCGAGAAAGATTTTGCTCACATTAATTTGTGTTATGCTTTGATAAATGTGCCATACCACCAACGGCGGTTCTTAATTTCACAAGTATATGATTAAAGAAATAATTAACTTTTTCATTTATAGGATAATTTGAATGACGTATAATATGAAGCACTGTAATTTACTGATGTAATCTCAAAATAGGGTGTTATTTCAAAGCCATTCAATAATTAGTTTTTAAACTAGTTCTTAAGCAATTTTTTCTTAATGAAATCCCGTAAAAAATTAAGTTTGAAAAAAACTTCATAATTTTGAATCTATAAAAGTTTTTATACTTACAATTCTAAATATTTTCCATCATTATATTAATTACTCTTACAAATTATTTAATACTCTTTGAAAATGGGGGCTTGGGTTTTTTAAAGAGCATTGGGTTAAAAAATGATATGCCTAGTTGCCAAGTACTGGTGTTTTAGCTTTTTCCTTTCTTTACAGTATTCAAAGTGTTAATGAAATTATTTGTTAATGATATTGATTTTATAATTTCGCTAGACAATTATATTTTCCATGGCTTACACTTCTTGATTATTATATTTTCCTTAGGTAGTGTTTTAAAGTAAAAGTTTTTTAAAAAGCTACCGACATAATTATTTGCCAGTGTTGAATCGATTAACATTCAGCCTCACATTTGTAGCACATTATTTTTAATAAGTTCGAAAGTGAAAACAGTATTATGTAGGGATACTACAGGCAACTAAAAATGTAAAAAGTGGTACAAACTAAATTCATTTTTATTAATTTATTACCTCTTTAATCATTAAATCGTATCGACTACTATGACTTATATTTTATATTATTTATATTTAAAGCAAAAACTTTTTTTTTCCACTCACTTTTAATAGCAAACTGAAAAAAAATGTAAGGATAAATTACTAATATTATTTAAATTTTTCTCAAAAAAAGCAATTGTTGGCAGTTGGGAATTTGGCCATACACTTTAACACTTTAATATATATAAATTAATTGTTAGTCGTCCATCTCAAGTCAAATTTATGAAATTAAATATTAAAATAGAATTTTTACAGCCACGAGGAGGAAAAAAACTTTCGGTATAAGGGAAATCCGTAGCAAATGAATGTTATGTTTCATTTAAAACAATAACAAATATGCAGGGGTTTATTTTATAGTTTTATAACCGCCGTTGAACAGACTACCAATGTTCAAAATCATAGTCGTGTAATTTTGAATCCAGAATGCAGGGGAACTCCTGGATCAAGTATTGGGATAAATTCGTGAAGGACTTTTTGATTGAACTGACTACATTTATGTTACATGGGGAGGAAAACCTCCCACGGTTAACCGGACGTCAAGGGGTCTCTAACCCATGATTTATCTACCACTGATAATATTTTACGTAAGCATTGTGGTTTGTGCGAGCCGGGTGTGGAATTAATATTTACCAGCTATCGCTGGGATTTGAGCCCGAGTCACCTCATTGGAAGGCGAGCATTCTATCTCCTGAGCCATTGCGTTTCAATATAAAGGGGTTAGACAAAAAATATGGAAACACTTCTTTACTTATTTTGAGTGAACAATTTTTATTTTAGCAACTAATATTTTGGATAGTTTTGCATCGCAGTCTATTGACAACATTTGAAAAATCATGCTTTTATTTTTTAGAAATGGTGTCATTTTTACCCATGCATAATTCTGATCGACAAAAGCAAGAAGTCAATAATTTCTTTCAACTCCATAGCCTTGTAATTTTGATCTTAATACGGAAGACAAGGGAACTCCTGGATCAAGTACTGAGAGAACTTTGTCTTCGTGTAGGATTTTTTGATAAAACTTACCGGCATTTGTGTTACATGGAGAGGAGAACAACGAAAATCTCCCACTGTTAGCCTTATGGCAAGGGGACTCTAACCCATGATCAGTCTATCACTGAGGATATTTTAGGTCAGCACTGTGGTTTGTGCAAGCCGGATGCGGAATTCGCATCGACCAGCCATCGCTGGGGTTAGAACCTGGTTCACCTCATTCGAAGGCGAACGCTCTATCCCCAGAGCCATCACATCACGGCTCATTGTATCTGATTTTTTTTTTGATTTTATTTTATAACGGTCGTTGAACAGTCGACCCAATTTTTGGTTTACGACTACTTATGTTCAACTCCGTAGCCTTGTAATTTTGAACCAATCCAGAAGACAAGGAAACTCCTGGATCAGTACCCCCAGAGGTTTTGATTTGTTATGGGGACATGGAAGACTTTGAGACTCGACAGATTTAACGTGCATTAGTCACCATTTACTACACGGGGAGTCTTCGGCGAGCGGGGATCGAGCCCACAACCTCTTGGACATGGGCCCAGTGCCCTACCAACCAGACTATCGCGACCCTATTCTATATGATTTTATAACCGTCGTCGAACAGGCGCCCCAATTTTATGGGTTTACGACTACTAATGTTCAACTCCGTAGTCTTGTAATTTTGAATCCAATCCAGAAGACAAGGGTACTCCTGGATCGAGTAGTGGGAGAAATTTGTCTTCGTGGAGGACTTTTTGATGGAGCTAACCCGCATTTGCGTTACATAAAGAGCAGGCTTGAAAGCCGGGCGGAAAAGAGAAAATACTGGTAGAAGAACTATTTCAATATTAGATAATATTCGGGAGGACTTAATCTATTCTCAACAATAGCAATTCACTGTAAGGAAATTTATCACGGCGAAGAAGCAATTCAATATAAAAATTGCATCCGTAAAAAACAATTAGTAGTTATGGTTTTTTATTATTCCCGGAAAAAAACTGAAAAATGAAATTTATTTGTTACCAGTTTTTACGATTTGTTACTAGTTCCTACGTCTCGATATATATGGGCTTTCAGCCCTGATGGAGAGGAAGACCACGAGAACCTCTTACAGTTAGCCTGATGACAAGGGGACTCTCACCCATGATTCGTCTACCACTGAGAATATTTCACGTCAGTACTGTGGTCGGTACAAGCCGGACGCAGAATTCGTATCGACTGGGATTCGAACCCGGTTCGCCTTCCAATAAGGAAAACGCTCTATCCCTTGAGCCATCACCATCACGGCTCGATTGCAATATTTATATTAGAATGCTTTAGTGGCATAGTAAAAGGAAATAAACTTTAAAGGAATCAACTTTTAATTTCCTACTCTCATATCGGTGTATGCAAATTTTGCATGGGTACAAAGGACCCCATTTCTCAAAGCTTCAAGCATGATCTTACAAATTGTGCCAACAATTTTGGCATGTAAAATCTTCCAAAGCATTTGCTACTAAAAGAAAAATTTTGGATTTAGTATAGAAGTGTTTTCACAATTTTGTTCAACCCTGGTATATTAGGTCATTGCTATAGATAAAATCAAATTTGTTATATAAGAAATCAGAATTTTAAACAAAAATCATGCTACCAATGTTTTGAATGCTTAGCATTACTGCTGCAAACAGTGTTAATGATTAACATAAATGTCGATATCATAATGTTGTGAATGTTGAACATAAATAATTGCTATAATAGTGTTCTGAATGCTAAACATAAATGTTGATATCATAATGTTGTGAATGCTAAAAATAAAATTTTTATCACACATTATAAATGCTAAACAATCCCATACTGTAAATGCTAATATAAGTGTCCTATCGCAATGTTGTGAATGCTAAATATAAATGTTTCTATCTCAATGTTGTTAATGCTAAATGTAAATGTTGAGAAAATATCTCGCTAAAAGTAAAAGTTTGAATGCGTGGATAAGTATATATAACAGACATAATAATGAGCCTCATTTTCAAATGAATCAACACAGCATTTATTTTGAAAAATAACAATGTTGTTAATGCTAAATATAAATTTTGAGAAAATATCTCATTAACATAAAAGTTTAAATGCGTGGATAAGTATATATAATAAATACAATAATGAGCTTCACTTTCAAATAAATCAATGCAGCATTTCTTATGAAAAATAATACGAACTTTTATTCAGGTAATGAGATGTTTCCTTGTTTGTTGTGTTATACCGAGGAGATTCTAGAAACTTAAAAAATACCCATCTGAAAACAATACTAGGAACCAGTTAGTTGTAAAAATTACATCTTAGGAGAGAGATATGTGCGTTAAAAATTAGAAAAATATGTTACTGTGCTGCCTTAAGTACTTACATTCATGTACTTACTTATCTACTAACTCTAATTTATAAATTCATTTTTTATGAGAAATGATTTAGCAATTTCGAAAATAAAAAAAACTTTTTTTTTATTTAACAAGTTCATATCTATGTATTAAAGAATAGATATGAAAAGAAATTTATTGTGTTAGCTCTTTAAAGTTTTATTTTTTAATATTTATTTTAGGATTTTTGCATTCTTGATAGTGTTGCCCTTTGTAGTATTTATCGTATTACTGGTCCTTTTTTTATGTATATACTTCCTTTTTTTGATAAGAGTTTATCTAAGCAATCGATCCGATTGCTTATCGATAATAGCAAATGTGACCTCTACTTGCATTATGTGGCTGATCTTGTAAATATTTCCCTTGTATTTTCAGAATAAATTAAGCTATTGTTATCAAAAAGAAATTTTTTTAAGACTTTTTATTAATTCCTTTATATTAATTTTTTTGTTGTTGAATAATATTTATGATAAGATTTCGTTCAATGTAAGTTCCGCTGCACTTTCACATTTGCTTTATCATGTTAATAGCACCCGTATTTATAGATAAAATTTTTTGCTCGATGAATATTTTATTTTTCTTTTGTAAATTGTTGTCATGAACGTTTGTACATCGCTCAAACAGTTACGGTTAAAATATTTTTAAAAAGAAAAGTATTAAAAAGAACAAGTGTTAGCAGTTTTAAGGAAAATAGATATTCATAATCTTGAATTATTATCAGTTGAAAAACTGATACGTTATTCAGATATCGTGAGATTCACGCCTGATGTTTCCAATTTTATATGCAATATTCTCTTATTATTGATAAAATCATGTGATTCACAGTAAACAATTCTCAACTACTCAACAATTCAAAACTTCACAAAGTATAAATATTAATAAACAATTTTTTACTACAAGTACATTATAGTGACATTATAAACAATTACTCATCAATAATAAGTTTTTTTTTAAAGTTTAATTTACAAGCAGAAAAAAAAGACATAGTTTGACATATGTATTTAAAAAGAAATGCAAAACACAATACAAAAAGACTGTGACTTACCCTTTAATCTCCAGCCGCAAAAATTAGTACCTATATGAACAAGATCTATTTTTTAAAAAAATGGATATTTTTTCCTGTTACCTACCACTTTAGCTTTAAAATAGAACTGCAACTCTATTTTTTGCTTGATTTATTTTGCAGTTTTTGTTTCATTTTACATATTTTTGCTTATTAAGTTCGATTTTTGTTTCAGTTTTTGATTTTCCTCTCACTATTGTATTGATATTTTTCACTTTGGCTGCATTAATACCATATTAGAAAGCACTTTTTTTTAGATATAATCGCGGGAGATGATGACAATATTATTACTTTTCCTTATTTTATCACCCGGTATTTTTTTAAATTTTTGTATACTTTTTAAAAATTTTTTTTTCTCCTTTAAAAAACTTTTTTTTTGCATTCTTTCCATGTTGTCTCTATATTTTTAATATATATATATATATATATATATAAACTTAACGTATATCATTATAAAACGAAATTTTACATCTCCTTATTACTACCACTTCTTACGTTGCAGAGAAGTGGAGATACTTAGTATGAGATAGTCTAAAAAAAGAATATAGTTGTTATTCAGCCGCCCTAACCGGTATCCTTCTCCATAGTGATGTTTCTTAGTGTTAAAAAAGTAAACAAAATTTCAGTTTCGATCCCATTGTTAACTTTGAAACCTTTCAATTTGTACTGAGCTGTGTCCATTTTTTTCAAACACGCAGTTCAATCGATGTCCATTTTTTTCTCAAACTCAGCTTTTCATTCATATTTATGTCCAAACGAAAAACTTCATGGATGTTTGTTAATCCCTATCAAATTTAATTTGGAATGTTTAATTCTTTGAAATTAGTTTATTGACGATTACTATTACTGTAATTATTTTAAAATTGTAAACTTGTTTTCATTTGATAGAAATTCTGATCTCTTCAATTGTTATTATATGCACAGTCGTTTTCTGCTTCACATTTTGCAGAAGATATCTGTTTTGCATTTTTCAGAAGTTTTAATTATTTTGCAGACGATTAATTTTTCGCATTTTGCAGATCTATTTAAGTAAGCATTATTTTTTTTCTTTATAATTTCTTTTTCAAAAACTAAGTTGGCTTAGAGGGGACATAGTGTTATCACTTAATTGCAGTGATATAATTGAATGAGGAGCAGTAGTTTTGCCCACTTCTGGAACAATTTGGATTAAGTTTTTAATTTTTTCGTCTACGTGAGCGATAACTTTATTCTACTATAATTACAGATGATCTTTTTTATTGCAAAATAAATATATGAAATACAAAATTAGCGAAAATTTAGAATTCCCTCTGTTTTTAATAAGAAAATTTTATTTTCTGCAATTATAGTTCAATTTTATCTATTAAAAAATTTATTTATTTAAAATTTAGTGTAAGTCTTTAAAAATGTTTATTATTATGCAATTCGAAGCATAGATAAACGAAAAACGTTTGAAGTTGTTTGTTCTATGCAGAAATTTCTTGCTTTAAATAAAGGAGTGTATCAGAATACTACTATAATTAACAACTAGATATTTAACTAATACAAACTATCAAATAATTTAAAAACGTTTCAACTACCGTCAACTTTGAAAAACACTCATAAAACAGAATAGATTTTATAAAAAAAATTTCTAATAAAAAGTTAATCTATTAATATTTTTTTGGGTTAATTTTTAAATATAAAGTGCTACTAAGAAGACGGTGTACTTCATTGTGTTTTCATGGATTGGATATTTTCTCCTGTTAGCTACCACTTGTGGTTTAAAAAATTCACAATTCTATGGTAATATTGAGCCGTGGTGGCTCAGGGAATAGAGCGTTCGCCTTCCAATGAAATGAGCCAGGTTTTAGTTCCAGTGATGGCTGGTCGATGAGAATTCCGCACCGGCTCGCACCAATCACAGTGCTGATGTAAAATATCCTTAGTGTTAGACGAAGCATGGGTTTGATTCCCCTAGCCGTCAGGCTTACAGTGGCAAGTTTTTGTTGTTCTCCTCTCCATGTAACGCTAATGCGGGATCCTCCACGAAGGAAAATTTCTCCCTATACTTGACCCAATAGTTCCTTTGTCTTCTGTATTAGGTTCAAAATTACAAGACTTCGGTGTTGAACATTAGTAGTAAACCCAAAATTGCGTTGGTTGTTTAAAGACGATTATAAAATAAAAATATATTAACATAAGAAACTTTATATTACCAATATGTCCCCTTGGACAAGCATGGTTTGTTTCTCTGAGTTATTTCCTAAAAATGAAATAATTTTCTACTAATTTACATTTTTTAGTGATACAAAACTGACAAATTTCTTAGCAAAGAGTGTTTAAAAGGTTAAATCAAAATGCCCAACCATTTTTTCATACTTTTACCTCACAACAAAGTGTTGCGCTTTCGCAACGTCTGCTAGGGATGGGTTTATGAAATACTTTAATAAGTAATATAATATTTTTATAACATAATATATTTTATAAATAAAATTTTTAAATTGCACTCCGCCAAATAAAACACGATGTTTGGCATCATAAAAGTTTCCTTACTGTAACATTTTAATGACACCAATAAAACATTAACTTTTATGCAAACTACCCATTCCTAAGCAATTAATTGATGCTTTTCCATTTATATATCCAAATTTCATTTTTTCCTACGCAAATGTAACATTTCTTTTGAAAGCACGCAAAGTTGTTGGAGGAAGGCTTTTGAAATTGTTTTGTCGCATGTCAATAAAAGTTATTTCCTCCGATTCCGTGAGAGCCTTGCAGATCATACCTAGAGAGGGAGGGGCAGTTTTTTCTGCAATGCCATCCAAAATTCTTATTTTTCAGGGATTTTTTATTTATTTATATTTCACAGCTATTTTTTTCTTCATATTATTGTCATAGTGTTGCATTGGAGTCAGCAATGCTGATTTATCAATGTGTAGGTAGACATTTGTTAGTTGCCATTATATGAGAATAATATTTAAAAGTAATACTATCTTTTTGAAATGCGAATTATTTTTAACGCGTGACTATTTCTCTATAATTTTGATATCTTAATTACTCTAGTTATTAAAAACACTAAAGTTAATGTAAGTATGTTTTTATCGATGTGTAAAATGTTTTTTAGTTTTAGTGGTGTAAAATTTAACTAACTTCTAATTTATGTCTAACTGTGAAGTTAATTAACCATAGAGAAAGAGAAGGTCACTTTTTTCTGCAATACTGAGAATCCTATTTCATAATGAAATTGATCACAATCAAGTATCACAATAACTTTTCTTTTTATATTATTATTATGTTGAAGTCAATGTGTGAGGTTTGTTTACAACTAAGTGAAGACATTTGTTCGCCATTGAGACTGCTTAGAAATGTATATTATAAAATTTTGGAATGTTTATTTAAAAACGAAATTCCCAGCGTTTAATGCTTTTAAATAAAATTGGGGAACAAATTTATTGGTGCATTTGTGAAATTAATCTTAACTAATTCGGCTGTGAGGATTTCAAATCTTAAATTAATTTTGTAAGAAAGCTGCAGATTTTTTTTCAAAATCATATTTCCAGTTAAGTATATTTTTTGTCTGAATATACAATTTTATTATGAACGTATAGGTTTTATATGAAGTTAATAAATATGCTCGATAAAAAAAAAACAAAGACTTCAGACAAAAAAAACTTTTGATCTTAGCGCAGGGTTCGAGTAGTTCTTAGAAAACTTCGAAAGTGTTGTTCTTATTCTGTTATAGAAGAAACAATTATTTTTATTAGTTATCTTTTCTATTCCATACCTGCCAACTCTTCCGGATTTTCCGGAAGATTTTATTTTCATATTTAAAGTGGTAGTAAATATATACTATTTTTTTCTTTTATAAACTTAATTTTTAAATTATTTTGATCACCACTATTCTTACAAAAATGAAGAACATATATTAATATGCGTTACTATCATGGTTGTCAATTTAAGTTTTTTCAAATACAACGTATTTGTTTGCTTAAAATTGAAGTTTTAATTCTATTTTAATACCACTGGGAAAAATGATAATGGAAGGGATTTAAAGTTTTCAGGTATGACTCCACCCCTTCATCGGTGTTGGTGCCTATTTGGGCAGTAGATGCAGAGATGCCAATTGCTCCGGACACGCCAAAATAACTTAAAAAACGATAAATAACTACAAAGCAAATTTTGTAAATATTTGACTATTTTTGCTTGCTTTTTAAAAGGCATAACATATTATTACTATAAAGCGGTGAATTATATATGCCTACGAATTATTTAGAAATAGTGGTGGATAAAAACCCAATAAATTGAATTTATTAAACTAAGAATCACAATTGATAAACAACCACTTTAAAATATATATTTGCTGTCCGGAGAAAGTTGGCATCTCTGTCTATGATACTGTTGTTAATAATTATTCCAGTAATCTTTGCGAAATATAAATTTTTTTTGGTAATATTAAGCATAGTGGTAGATACAAACTTAATGAAATGCATTTTATTTAATAATTTTGCTACCACATTTTAAATTTTTTAGGACTTTACGAACCTTGCCTTATCGTATAGCGTCATAAACTAAAATGTATTTTCCCTTCTTCCTACTACACGCTATGTAGCAGGGAAGTGCACTTACCTGCTACACCCCTCCAGTGAATTTAAAAAAAAATAATGTTATTAATATAATTTTAAATTACGCATCAAAACTGTAGCTTGTCGAAAGAAACCAATTGCAGATATGTCCGTTCAAAATTCTCATGCAACAGAGAAAAAAGAATTGTATACCAGTGTAATTTTAAGATTTAGAAATTATAAATATAAAAAATATTTGTAACGTGCTCCTTTTTCCTTTTACTTCAATTGCATTCCAATTACCAGAAAGAACCACCCCAAAGATCAAAATTCAAGACGAATGGGAAAAAGGCCGCTAACGGCCCCAGGCGCCCAGATAAATGTTGTTGTTGATGATGATGATAACGTGCTCCTTAATTACTCTTGTTTTAACACATATAGTAAGTTATGTTTTTATCAGAGAGTAAACATTTGTTAATTTTAAAGACTTAGTAGAGCTATGATTAATTAAGTTTTAAACTTCAAAGTGCACTTACCAACACATCCTTCGATATGGAGGTTCTTTTTCTCCACTATTCTACGTAAGATTCTTAATTTTTTATTATGAATGAAAATAATAACGCTATTAAATATCTCAGGTTTTTATTATTATTGTGCGGGTTGTCAATGTAGTCCTTCATTAACACGTTCACGCCGGGGTGACTCACCGGTGGGTCACGCTAGATTCTCAGCGCACCGGAGTAAAAACTGGTAACAATAAATTTCAATTTTTAGTTTTTTTCCGCGAATAATAAAAATCCATAACTACCAATTGTTTTTAACGGATGCAATTTTTATATTGAATTGCTTCTTCGCCGTGATAAATTTCCTTACAGTGAATTGTTATTGTTGAGAATAGTCCTCCCGAATATTATCTAATATTGAAATAGTTCTTCTACCAGTATTTTCTCTTTTTCCGTACCAGTATTTTCACTTTTCCCGGCGTGAACGTGCTATATTTATTAACTTCACTATTACCATTGTTAACATTCATCTTCACTACTGTCAAGTGACTATGAATGCAGAAAGTGGTTGAAGCTTAATTTACTTTTATTTATTTATTATCTCTTTAATTTTTCAATCTTATCTACTACTATGACTTTCTTTTCACATTATTCATATTTATAATAGGAAGTTTCTTAGTTTAAACATTCAATAGTAAATATATACTATAAAAGGTTTTCTAATTTCAGTGTTGTCACGGGCGACTAACGAAGCAAAAAGTGATAATTAACAACGTTCAGAATTTTATTAACAATTATTTAATATATCTACTTTTTCCATCATTTTTTTCAATTTACGATTGAAAGAGAATGTAAAGAATGCTTTTGCTTTAAATATGAAGTCCAGTGTAATTTTTATCTATATCAGTGTGATGAATTTCGTTAGTTATAGAAGCCTGGATTTATAAGCAATTAAATTTTTGAGAGGTTTTTTAGAAGAAGAAAAAAAATTCGTAGCATTTACGTTTATAAATGATTTTAATATTATAAAATAAAAATAGATTTCTGTATTATTTAGAAAATTAATATATTTATTTTTTAACATTCTACTAATGATTTTAGTATTCAATAACAATATAGATAATTTGAAACATAATTTTGTAAATATTGAAAGTTGGTTATCTAATATTTTCTCTAGTGATTGATGGTTAAAAGTTTTTAAAATAACTCTAAAAATTTTTAAATTATATTTTTGTTTAAATTGTAGTCAGTGGCTGCTGCAACAAGAAGGCAGTAATTTTTTTTTAAGCAGAGAGATAAGTCAAGCGGAAAAACATGAAAATTCTGCATGTGACGGCTTACATTTTCAATGTATGTGATATATGTACAATTTCGATAAAATAAAAATTACATATATGTAACATAAAAAGCTTCATTTAATCTTTTTATGTTATTTCGTTTCAGTAAATCCTTTTCTTTTCTTTTATTTTTCTAATCGAAGCACTTTTTCACACTTTTAAATTCACATCCTGTCCTTAAATCTATTTTTGGCTCAAGTATGCATTAATAAAAAATAAAGACATTTTCCCCTTTACTCTTTGTGGGAATCGCGCTACCTATTTAATAAACCAATAGTAATTTCTAAGATTTCCCTCTTTTCCCTAAATCGAGACATTATCGGATTTTTTGCAAGATTTTTCCCTAACAGTAAGACTGAACCACGATGGAGTAAACTTCACTTTTCGCTCGTCATCCATTTGAAAATGATCAAATAAAATTAATTTGCTTTCATTAAAGTCCTGTGTCTGTTTTCCTGCTCGTTCCGATATATATATATATATATATATATATATATATATATATATATATATATATATATATATATATATATATATATATATATATATATATATATATATATATATATATATATATATATATATATATATATATGTATGTGTGTGTGTGTGTGTGTGAATATAACTCCTCTAAAATACAACTTGATTGCAGTTGCCTCGTGGCTACACTTTTAAAGAGTGGGCATAATTTTCATTATTCTACAAGCTTTACTGTTTAGTTCGCTACCAAATTTTTAAAAAAATTTGCGGAAAGCGGAGTAACGACATCCCTGCAATTATATATCGAGAGAGAAAACAAATCCCTGCTCAAGGAAGCAGATGTAACTAACCTTTCTTTGGGGGGGGGGGAAATCGTGTATGAACTGATTCGCAGATTCAGCCAGTTGCACTGGCTATTTTTTAAGTACATCTGGTGGAGAGACACGGCGAAATCAAAAACATACCTGCCAACTCTTCCGGAAGATTTTGTTTTCATATTTAAAGTGGTAGTAAATATATACTACTTTTTCTTTTATAAACTTATTTTTTAAATGATTTTGATCACCACTATTCTTACAAAAACTAAGCACATATATTAATATGCGTTACTATCAGAGTTGGCCGTTGATTACAGTAATCGATTACAACTGTAATTGATTACAGATAATTACAGCTATGTAATCAATTACTTGTAATCACGATTACAAGTAATCAATTACTTGTAATCGTGATTACAACTTTCAAAAAATTTTGATTACAGCTGTAATCATGATTACAATTTCGATTACAGTAATCAATTACTTGTAATCACGATTACAAGTAATCAATTACTTGTAATCGTGATTACAACTTTCAAAAAATTTTGATTACAGCTGTAATCATGATTACAATTTTGATTATAGTAATCAATTACTTGTAATCATGATTACAAGTAATTGCGATTACAAGTAATCACAACAAAAACGATTACAAGTAATTATGATTACAAGTAATCAAAATATATGATTACATGTAATCATGATTACATGTAATTTGATTACATGTAATTGTGATTACTTGTAATTAAACTATACGATTACAAGTTATTACGATTGTATACTATAGTCAAATTTTTTATGTAAGCATTCATGTGTTTACATATTTTTATGTACATAGAATGTACGCACGCATGAACGTACAATTTGCGATTCCTATACATACAATGTATGCACAAACGTTGTTTGTACGTACAATATTCATAATTATATTGTAATATACTTAATGCAATGCGCATATGCTTAGTACATATAATTATGCATTTATGATACATGTACGCATGTATGTTAGTTTGTACAAAAAGGCAATGTTTTGTATCTTTGTATACATAGGCAATGTATGTATGAACGTATATGAAAATAATGTTTATGTGTTTGCATGCTTTTATGTACTTAAGTGCATATATTGTATAAATTTACGATAATAGCACGTATATACAATGTACGTTTGTATATAAAATTGTACGTATTTGCGTACAATATGTAAAAATGTTATTTAAAGGTACAATATATGAACATGGTTGCGTAAATAAAATGCGTACATGTATACATGCATATTTATATGTACATCGATATATGTGCACGCAAAGTATGTACTTATGTACAAATTACGTATGTACTTGTATAACTACATACTTTGTTAATACTTATGCGCATGTAATGCATGGATGTACAAAAAATAGTTATATGCACAATGTATGCATGTGCATACAACGTATACATGTACATAATTACAAGTAATGTACAAATACGTGCGTACATTTAAATATATGTAATTACAATATACACATACATTGTGCATACATTAAAAAAATTTATATGAGTAAAGTTATTAAAATTTGTTTTAAAATTATTCTAAGGTATATAAAACTCGACCTCATATTTTTTAGAAAGCAAACGATAATTTTATTTGGAATTTCTAAATATTAATTCCACACATAAAATTTACCGTTTTTCTTACCATTTAAAAAATTTCTATGAATCATGCATTATGTTATAAAAAAAATAAATCTGTATTGTCAAACATTTCATGAAAATACCTGAAAATAATTTTTTATTCAGAGAATTTCAAAATGATATAGAACAATTAAAGCTGAAAACTAAATTTAAATATCGTTTGATTTTGTCATTTAACTTGCTTGAGTCATTAAAAGTTAACTTACATGCATTTTATTTATTGCATTGTACACATATTTAGACATAAATGTAATGTACATATGTATACGTGTAATGTATGTACGCATGTACAATGTATGTACATACATTCATGTATTGTACGTGCATATATAGTACATATGGATATGCATGCATGGAACATACGTGTATTGTACATGTGTGGATACATTCATTGTACATATATACATTGCACCATATGTATAGATAGGGATAGCATGCATGTACACATGTAAAATTTGTACGAAAGAATTATGCCCAATATATTTATGCACATACGTACTGTATATGTACACACATATGTACATTGTATGAACATTATATGTTCATTTCATCATATGTACATTATATGAATATACATCTGTACGCTATATGTATATACATCTGTACGCTATATTTATGTACATCTGTACAATATATGCATCTCAAATGTGTGTATGTACGTATGTTATGCATGTCGAATGCATGTATGAATATTTGTGAAATATAAATACGCCCAATGTACGTACAATAATTCACAAATGTATTATGCATATTTGGATACTTACATTGAGCATGAACATATTATGTACATGTACATAAATACACTGGACATGCATATCATGTACATGTATACATACATATATTGTACATCCTACAGATATACCTATATTGTACATGCATACATATATTGTACTGTTCATAAATAAATTGCACATACATGCATGGGACATACATTGTACAGACAATGTATGTATGTTTGTACAAACACAAGTACTTGTATATACATGCGTACATGAACATAGATATACATTTTACATACACAAATATTTGCATAAAATGCATATATTCATTGTGTATAAATGTACATGCCTACATTGTTTGCACATACATACGTAATTATTATCTATATACATACGTACATATATTTTATACCTACAATATAAGTGTATGTACATGTGTGTGATACTAAAATGTGTGAACATATGCACTAGATAAAATCATATATACATACATTTCAGTTACATTCATTTGTACGTATACAAATACGTACAAAATGCAGTTCATGTTAATACGTGCAAAATGTATCATTATAAAATACATTCTACTATCTACTGTAAAATATAATCATTTATAAGAATACAATAGTCTTGTAATCGTGTAATTAGATTACATGTAATCATAATTACATGTAATCAAATTACATGTAATCAAATTACATGTAATCAAATTACATGTAATCATATATTTTGATTACTTGTAATCATAATTACTTGTAATCGTTTTTGTTGTGATTACTTGTAATCGCAATTACTTGGAATCATGATTACAAGTAATTGATTACTGTAATCAAAATTGTAATCATGATTACAGCTGTAATCAAAATTTTTTGAAAATTGTAATCATGATTACAAGTAATTGATTACTGTAATCGACTATGTAATCATGATTACAGCTGTAATCAAACTTTGTAATCACGATTACAAGTAATTGATTACTGTAATCAAAATTGTAATCATGATTACAGCTGTAATCAAAATTTTTGAAAATTGTAATCATGATTACAAGTAATTGATTACTGTAATCAAAAAATGTAATCGATTACATTTTTGGCCAACTCTGGTTACTATCATGGCTGTCAATTTAAGTTTGCTCATATACAACGTACTTGTTTGCTTAAGATTGAAGTTTTAATTCCATTTTAATACCACTGGGAAAAATGATAATGGGAGGGATTAAAAGTTGGCAGGTATGCAAAAATAAATTTCAAATATTTTATAAGTTTTCTTTTGTACAAAAAGTGGTAGTTGCATTTTTATTTTTTATTATAAAAGTTATATTATTTGGCTTAAAATTTCATACAAGTATTTATACCGACACCAGTAATTTTTATTATTCTCTAAAGCTTTTTTTCAAATGAGATCTGAATTTGTGTAACGGATGCGGTTGGTGCCCTTGAATAAACTGTTAAATATCATCCCTCTTTATGAAGGCCTTTTTTTTATTGTCTCTACTTAATTTACTTTGCTTTTTAAGCTTTTTTCTTTTTTACTTTGAACTTGTTTGTGCCTATGTGAATTAGAGATCTTAGTATCAGGCCCAGCTAGGGGATCTTACTAAGTCGTCTGAGTGAAAATGGATAAAACTCGCCGAAGTTCAATTGATTGGAGGAAAAGTGGGGATTGGTAACCTTTACTTTGTGCCTCGTGCAGGGATGCCAACTTGCTCCACTTAGCAAAAAATTATATTTTAGTGGTAACAAAATTTAAGTCATTTATAGTTTAGTATTTTTCATTTTAAGTCTTTTTTCCACCGTTACGTATCAAAAATTAAAATATTCTATGAAATACAATTTTATTTCTGTTATCTCGGGTGTCTCTACTAAAGAATGGGTGGAATTATCCCTATGCTCAAGATTTACTGTTTAATTCGCTATCAATTTATTAACACTTTTCAGGGATCTGTTTAGAAGAAATTTGGGTCCGTTAACGGACCCTTCACAAAATATCTTTCCATAAACACGGACCCTTCACAAAATATTTTAACTTAAAAACGGACCCTTCACGAAATAGTAATTTATCTTTTAATCGGACCCTTCACAAATTTGTTTATCTTCATTATTGTTTTGTTAATCGAATAAACCTTTCCCAGGAAGGAAGGGGAAATCCTTGAAAAAGATTTTTTGATAATTACGGACCTTATTTGCACAAATTCACAAAAGCGGACCCTGGTTGAAAGAATGTGACTTAACGTTTATTTTAGATTCACAAATTACGAGTAATTTTTTTACAATTTTACAAAAACGGACCTTTCACAAAATGTCTGGACAGACCCCTGCTTTTGCCGAAAGTGGAGCGGTTGGCATCCCTGGCTAGGGTGATAACCTACGCTAGAAGGAATTTACCCAATTTGGTTAAGCTTCCTTTTAAAAGGGCGGTTCCTTTTCTCAAAGAAGTGTTAGCACATGTTTCATTATAAGGCTTTTTGTAAAAAATTACCTTAGATAGCAAATTCATACCTGCCAACTTGTAAGGTCTTTGAAAGAGAGTTTACGAAATGGTTGTAAAACAACAATTAAGTTCAGAAGAGTTTTCTATAAGCAAAACTATTAGGATATCTGTAAGCATAATAATCCAACAAATAGATCTTACCAGCATATTTTTTTAAACTATTGTTTCGTCGTGGCAGTTTAAATTTTTTTTTAAACCCAAAACTTCATAATTCATTACTTTAAAGTGCTTATGTTACTACCACTAAGAAAATTATTCCTTAACTGCCTTACAAGTTGGCAGCTATGCAATTTTCATAAAATTTAGACAATTAGGGAGTCTGCAAAAACAAATGAACATTTGGCATAAACAATGGAAAGCCGTAAATTTTTGTCATTGGTAGAAACAGATTTACGTAAAGCATTACTTGGGAATCGTGTTGCATTTGAAGTAATTTATTGTTTCAACTATTTTATGTAGTGAAGTAAATGTGATCTCAAATTTAAAAAGTAAATAAAAAGTGGTAGCAAAAGTTTCAAAGTTATTCATTGTGTAAGTTTGCCAATCTACGCGGATAAGAAAATCTGACATTATTAAAGTAAATATAAAAAATAATAGTTAGAGTTTCTTTACTTAACACGTTGAATGCCACGCTAATTTTACATGGCTTGCCCGTCTGGCCAACCGGTAAATAACTACAAACTTAATTTGAAAATATTAGATTGATTACTAGTTTTTTTTAAAAGGTTTACCATGACATATCTGAAGAAAGTGGGGAATTATATAAGCCTCCGAATTGTTTCGAAATAGTTGTGGATAAAAATCTACTAAATTGAATTTATTAAACCAAGAATCACAATTAATAAACTACCACTTGAAGATATTTATTTGCTGTCTGGTGCAAGTTGGCATCTCCATGTATATAAATAAAACTATTTTTGTGCGTTCTATATTGCATTAATTTCTTCAAACCATTTTAGTAACCATAATAATATTAAAAAAATTAAAAATTTACTCGAATTATGTGTTTCTTATAATCTTGGCTTCGCCGGTCACCGGTGACCCCCGTGGTGCTACGAACAAATTCTGCGCCGGGCCCTGGTGACCCTCATGGCATTCAACGTATTAAATAAAAAAATAGAAAACATTTTTTTATAACTTTCTTTTCTGGCTGTTATGATAATTCTTTTTGTTATTAATTTAAATCGTACGACTTTGAAAAACGAATCTTTATGTTTTAAATTTACATTGGAAAAATATGCTTTTTAAGGCAAAATTAAACTGAACTCGGTTTTTCTTGCATCTATTTAATTATTAAAGATAGGAACTGGTAACATAATTAGTTCATCATCGTGCTGGAAATTGCATATTAACCGTGACATATATTTTATATAGTGGTTTGATGCTGGATACTATCGTCAACTCGATATGAACCGATGTTCTACAATGTGTTGACATGAGCTAATAAACCATGTTTATTAAAAATATTATGCTGAATATAATCGAATATAATCTATGGAACTTTTTAAGCTGAATACAACAATTGGATAGCGAACTTGTAATTATAATTTTATTAATGTTTAAAGATTAAGTGGTAGTTTACAAAATGATAAATTACTTAAATACACATTAGAATTTTATCATTCCTTTCATTTATCACTTTTTATATCATTGCAATTAATAAAACAGGTGTTTAGTAGGTATTTATCAGGGCTAAAAGTCGTTTATATCAATAAGGAAAGGAGTAAAAATTGGTAACAAATACATTTTATTTTTAACTTTTTTTCGGGAATAATGAAATACTTATAACTACCAAATTTTTTTAACGAGTACAATTTATAAATTGAATTGCTGCTTCCCCTAGAATAAATTAATAGCATGATTTGTAAATTATTAAGAATAGATTTATACCTCCCGAAAATTATCTATTATTGAAATAGTTCTACTACCAGTGTATTTATTGCGGAGATTGAGTTTTATTTCCGGATTTTTACTAAATCGTTGTTGTCTAATCATCCTTTCAGGACGAACGGTATTATTATTTAACACGTTCACGCCGTGAAAAGTGAAAATACTGGTAGAAGAACTGTTTCAATATTAGATAATATTCGGAACGAGTGAATCTATCCTCAACAATAACAATTCACTGTAAGGAAATTTATCACGGCAAAGAAGCATTTCAATATAAAAATTGCATCCGTTAAATACAATTGGTAGTTATAGATTTTTATTATTCCCGGAAAAAAACTCAAAAATGAAATTTATTTGTTACCAGTTTTTATTTGTTACCAGATTTCAAGCAAATCCTTTGTATTCACCATAAAATATTCATTCTAAAATCTCTTGTATATGCAAAAATAATTATGCGCAAGTTTTCCTATTTTAATTTTAAGTGGACTTATTCACTTAGTTAAATGTAAACACATATCAGACCTTACAATGGGAAATTTTTTTTACGTGACTTCAATTTTAAAAATTCTTGCAATAATGTGCAAAATTCCACCTGAATTTATTCTTTTACTCTTTTAACCCTTTAAACATACATTTATTTCAAGTAAAAGTAAATTAAAATATTATTGGAATTGAAATTTAATTAAGAAAAACTCATTTTATTTTATTAATTATATAAATTAATATAACTTTTATCGAAATTTTTATGTTCAGTAAGTGCACCACTGCCCATCAGGTGTTATAAAAAAGTAAAGAATTTACTGAATTTTATTAATACAACGAACTGCAAAACAAATTAAAGGTATTACAACATTTTCTAAATCTAGCATATGGTCACCAATTTTATTCAAAAGTATATAGAAATTGAAGTGATTAATAAATGGAAACCCAAACTAAAAATGGTAAAATAGTTTACCGTGGTTTTTTTTTGTAAATTTGTGGTAAATATACTTGTCACGGCCTTAGAAAAAGTTCAGTTATTTAATTGGAATTTTAAAAAAAATATCATTAATGCTAATTTCTATAATGTTTCGCGAAAGATTTTTCTCTATAGTTTATTAATGTGAGTTAAGTTTTTTAAAGGTGCCTTTCCTTAATTTATTTTCCTTTAATTTATTTTAATATTATTATTATTAAAAATTTCTATCTGATTTCTACAGAATTTTGAACATCTCATATTTCTCTTGAAATGTACCAATTTTAAATTTAAAGCAGTTATTACTGCAAAATGTGATAGCTGACGCGATGTTTATTCAAATCAATATAAGATTATTAAATTGCTTTCTTGTGAAAGTAGTAGATTCACATTTATAAATATGATAACTTTCCACAGTATGGTCATGAATGCGCGCAATATGATCATTGATACTCAGGTAGTTTTTCAAAGATCTTAAGCTTTTAAAATTGCTTTCTTACGAAATTGGTTGAGCTATAACAGGATCATATGCACCTGGAAGAATTAAAAAGTGGTAAGAATATTAATAATTTTTTAATATTATTATATTTGTAGCTACCAGAATATTTTCTTTTTTTTTTAAATAAAGATGTGTAAATCCGAAGATTGCAAACAAGAAATTTTGTTTCAATAGTGGAAGTTAATATTATGAAATTTTCAGCTTCTTTATAACAAAATTAACACCAGTAATTAATTTTTCCAAGTCAGTACGAATCTTGTATAATTAATTAATTATATTTTTATTAAGAATACGATAAATTCTGCTCAAGCAAACTGGACAAATTTTATTTATTTTTTAAATTTTTTGAGTAATGTGCACATTTGTATACAATTTACGTTGGAAATTATGAATAGAACAACTTAAGATATAATATTTTACGATATTTTAATTTACTTCAAGCAAGAATGAAACATTAAAAGACTGTGCTCAAAACTACAGGATGTGAAAGTTAAATTTTGAAACAAATGCTTGACAAAATTTTAAGAAAAACTAAATTGGTTCGCTAAATTTTTCTAAATTAATAATATTTAAAGGAAAAATGTAACATTTGATTTATGTAATATTTATTAATAATGACTAAGACGGAACAAATCTCCAAAGTCTTAGTGAAACTTAGAATGAGTACCCCTTGCATTATACTTTTAATTATTATTATTATTATTTTTTCCTTTTACAGCAATAGCCTCCTTTTATTTATTTTTGAAATTATTAAACATATTTACAAACAGCTGAATATTGTTATATTAATAATTTCTGTTGCCGACCGGCCTGTGTAGGGGGCAGGGAACTGTCCTTATTTTCATCAGAAAGGTCCTGGGTTCGTATCCCGGGCAAGGCATGGATGTTTCTTTCTCTCTCTGTGTGTTCTATGTCCTTTGTGTGTGAATGTGACCCGCCCTATAAGCGGGTTGTGGTTGTGTGAATGGCGTGGCAGAAGTCGAATTCCTGGTCATAGATGGCATCACTGAAAAACAGGAACAATCGCACCCCCACTGCCTAAACATACATGCGACAAAAAAATAAAAAAAATAATATCTGTTATTTTATCTAACTTCCTCATTATATTATTTTTTTGTATTTGGGCCGAATTTTTATGACTTTTTGTAAAAGGATTGTTATAATTTAACAAATCAATCAAAAGATATGAAGAAAAATGTGACAAATTAAAATAATATAACTCTGTAAAAAATTTCAGAACCTAATGACTATGTTTGTTAAATATATATTATTAATTGGGGCAGACGATATTTTAAATTACGAAATCAGTCGCAAATACGTACTTTCTCTGAATACATTTACCGCTTTTTCGACGCATTCGGATTTCAAACTCCAAAAATGTTAGAGGCAGCCATAATCTGGGAAATATAGTCCCAATAATTTGGTCAGGAGTCCAAAGTTTGGACCTACTTTTTTTAAATTCGATTTCTCAGGAACTATTAGACCGATCTCGCTCAAATTTCGTATTTTGCCATGCATAATTACATTCTTTGAAAGGATATCAAAAATTGTATCTTTTAAAAATTCAAATTTTTTTCAACTAGTATTATTAAATAAAAATAATAAGAAATTATAAATATTTAATAAACGTTACTTTTGCATGAAATTACTTTTGAAAAAACGAATTTTATAATAGTGTGCAAAAAATTTTCAATTCGCTTGAAAAGTTATCGAGATAGACAGAAATATACAAAAAATGTCACTAACATTAGGGGATCCAAAAATTGGAACACTCTTTTGACTAAAGTATTGGGACTATATTTCCCAGTTTAATCCCCTCTTACATTTTTGGGGTTTGAAATCCGAATTCATCGAAAAATCGGTATGCGTATTATTCAGAGAAAGTACGTATTTGCGACTGATTTCATAATTTTAAATATCGTCTGCCCTTATGAGTTATTACATTTATTTGAGATCTACTCCTTGAACCATTAAGAATGAGTCCTAGAACGTGAAAAGTCCGATCATTAGATCAAAAGTTATTCAGGGTGGTCCTTTATTTATTTTGCACACTGATCATCATTTCCCTCTTTTACTTGTTTTCAGAAAAGAAAACGGAGTTTCAAATTGTTTCTTACCTATTAAATAACATCAGATTTTAATATCAAATATTACAGCTATTATCTATAATTGTAACTAGTTTTAAGTCTACAAAATAGTAAAATATTTTTGTACGAATATATAGACGCATTCTTTTTCATGGCATATTTTCAAAACTTAAAGCAGATGAAAATTTAAAGTCCTTGTTTGAATGGTTCTTATTCAAAAGCATTTTATGTGCATCATTGCCTTGTAAATTCAACTTTTTTATTAAAATACAATAGAAAACTTTCAGTTAGAAAGTGTGGAAATTTTTGAAATGAAGGACAAGAAAAATTCTCTCTCTCACTCTCTCTCTTTTTTTTCTTTTTTTTTTTTTTTATTTATTTTGGAAGCCAAATCATTCTCTGCTTTGAATGTAGGATGTAACAACTAAGTCAACCTATGCAAATTATTTTAAAGTACATCTCTATATTTAAAAAAAAAAAAAAAAAAAGGTACCACTGTTGACGCTTCAAAAAATTTTTGCCGCGTGTTTCGAACTCTGGCGATACAAAAACTGTAGGATTGAAAGAAAGGAAGAGAGAAAGAAATTTTGCACATTTTAATTAAATGTTTGAGAAACTATCTGACGTGAAACTTTTAGTCACTCATTCATCAGTTGAGTATATTATGAATTTTTTGTTTCGTCAAAGGAGTTGTTACGTCAAATATTTGCAGTAGAAAATTATTACGTACTCCATTGTCTGAAAGTGTGTACTGCGTCCCACTTTATTCAAATTTCGAATTAGTTTTAAAGTAATAAAATAATTCATTTTGATATTTTTTCGACGCAAAAGAAAAACTAATCATAGTAAAAGTATAATTTTTTGTTGACACGTACTCTAATCAGGGCCGCCAAAAAATTCGGTCTGATTATTTTTTATATATATATATCCGTCGTTGAACAGCCGATCCAATATTTAAGTTTACGACTACTAATGTTCAACTCCGCAGCCTTGTAATTTTGAACCAATTTAGAAGACAAGGAAACTCCTTTATCAGTACTCCCAGAGGCATTGGTTTGTTAAGGGAACATGGAGGACTTTGCGACTCGACAGATTTAACGTGCATCGCAGTCACCATTTACTACACGGAGAGTCTTCGGCCGGCGGGGATCGAACCCACGAACTCTTGGACATGGGCCTCGCGCCCTACCGTAGTCTTACTGCAAAATTTTTTTTCGATGCTGTTGTCGTCGGCCATTATAGCAGAGGTAGTGCGATTATTCTTGTTTTCCAGTGGCGCCGTCTATGTCCAAGAATTCAACTTCTGCCACACCCATATAGGGCGGACCTATTCATTCATCCACAGATCGTAATTTTGACTTAAGCCAGATAACCATCAATCTACAATTTAGTAGGTACCCCAGATATATAAATTTCTTATGGGAACATTGAGGACTTTGTGACCCGACAGATTTATCATACTCTAGTCACCATTTACCGCACGGAAAGTTTTCGCCCGGCTGGATTCGAACTCCCTTTCTCACAAACTTGATTCCAGCGCCCTGCCAACCAGGCTATCCCGACAAAGTTTTTTTTTACATTTGCTAAATCTTGGCTATATTTTTACCATTCCTCGGAGACATAATTCACAAATTTATTATGATTTATATTTCCATATGTGAATTTCATTTGAATTTAAGTTCCTTTAAATCAGTATTGCAACTTTTAAAATAACATCTTGGAGCTTTTTGTCAACTTTTATGTCACAGAAATTAATTATATTAAAAATGTCAACTATTGCCGATTTGTGAGTGTGTGTGGAGGACAATCCCTAAAAACTGCAAAAAATGTGAAGAAAAATAAAAAGCAGGGTTCGAATAGTTTATAAATATTTAATTGAAAATGATCATTGATTTGAATCATATGATTTTATTTTTAAAATCACAGATTTATCTAAAAAATATTATTTATACAGTTCTGCATTATTTAATATATTATACCTAAGACTGCGGTAGTAAACATTGATATCAAATCTCATTGATAATAAATGTTTTAGTCATAGAATTAAGAAATAAGTTAATAAATTAAGAAACAAAATTTCTCTTTCTTTTAAGAGCTTAAATGTAGATAAGAATGTAACTTTTGAATTATAATTTTTCATTATTCATTTCATACCATTTTTATATTTTGATGTGTTCATGTAAAATAATTTGCTGGTATGTAAATTAATTTCTGTTTTATTATCAATAAATAAATTTCAATTATATCTATTTAATTTTATGCACATTTCTTATAGTATAAACAATTTTGAAACTTATTTAATATCTACTTGTAAATTAGAAATAAATACTTGTTCTGCCAAGAATAATTTATTTTTGAAATTGTTTTCTGATCAAAACTTTTCATTCGACAAGTTGGATCTCTGTGTTTGCAATTTATTAATGTCTTTAGTTTGATAAAAAATAATAAATTTTATTTATTCAGTTATTAGTTTGCAATCATTAAATAATAATATTAAAATTTTTATTATTAGTGGTATTAAGAATTTTAGTTGCAGTAGTTTAAATAATATCAAGTATTATTTATGCATTTTGTCAAATTGTTAAACTAGAAAACAATTTTAGAAAATCAATTTGAAATTTTAAAAAAAATTTCATGCTAAACTTCATTTTTATTAATCATGATAAAATGCCTTTACGTTTCGCCTAGGGCCGTGAAAACTCTAAGAACACACCTGACTCTAATAACTAAAATAAAAAAACTTTTGCCTGTTTGAAGCTTAGAATTAGTTTTGGAGTTAATAAATTTTGAAAGTTAAATGCTTTAATTAATTCATTCATCTGATCATGATAGGTCTATTTGCTTCATAGAAAACACATGATTTAAAATTGAGATTTCTATCTTCGTAAAAACGTGTTATATAGCATTGCTGTATCTATGGGAATTATTTACGGGTATATTATTTATGGGCATTACTGTCAATTACTCAATGATTACAAAATATCGGAATGAAGCTTGTTTTCAGTTTTTCTATTTATCTCATGAGTCAAGGTCTGAATTTGAGACTTCTATCTTGGTAAAAACGTGTGAATTTGAGACTTCCATCTTGGTAAAAACGTGTTATTTAGCACTTCTGTCTATTAGGCTAATTACTCTGACAGTTTCAAATAACAAAATGAAACTCTTTTCATTTTCCCCCGTTATCAGCTAAATACTCATGGTCTTAATTTGAGATTTTTATCTTCGTAAAAACGTGCTATTAAGCGTTATACAGTAAAATTAGATAATTATCCAATAATTACAAAATATCGAAATGAAACATTTTTAGTTTTTTTTTATTTATTTTATACAGAACACAAGGTTTAAATTTGAAACTTCCATCGTGGTAAAAACGTGACATTTTTATATTGCAGTCAATTATACTAGTCAGCTTTTAATTACTCCGACAGTTTCAAACATCGAAATGAAACTTTTTTCTTTTCCTCTTTATCTGCTCAGGAATAACATGGACAAAATTTGAGATTTCTATCTTCAAAGAAACGTATTATTCAGCATAACTGTCATTAAGGCTAATTATTCCAATAATTACTATATGAGCCGTGGGGGCTTAGGGGATAGAGAGCTCGTCTCCCAATGAGGTGCAACGAGTTCGAATCCCAGTCGTTTCGAATTCCGCAGCCAGCTTGCACTGACCACAGTACTGACATGAAACATCCTCAGTAGTAAACAGATCCTGGGTTAGATTCCCCTTGCCGTCATGCTAACCATGGGAGGTTTTCGTGGTTCTCCTCTCCAAATATCGCAAATGCGGGTTAGTTCCACCAAAAAGTCCTCCATGAGGCAAATTTCTCCCAATACTTGATCCAGAAGTTCCCTTGTCTTCTGGATTAGGTTCAAAATTACGAGGCTACTTGGTTGAACATTGGTGTTCGTAAACCCTAAATTGGATCGGCTATTCGAAGACAAAATAATTACAATATATCGAAATGAAGATTTATTTAATTTTCTATTTATCTCATAAAGAACACGTGATCCAAGTTTTAGCTTTCTAACTTTATGGAAAATGGGAGAAATGGGGATGAGTGAGTGAGGGCTTTGCCTTTTAAACAAAACTATAGAAACACTTCTATATTAACTGTATGGAAACAGTATTTCCTTCACCACAAGTGCGTAAGAGATGAAAGCTTCTTTTCTTTTTCAATATCATTCTTATTTTTAAAAAAAGCATTCAAAAATGAAATTTGTAATCCTATAAAATGATTTCAAAATTGCTGGTATTAAGGATATAAAGAAGCTATTGACATCCTCTTCTTATATATCAGACGATCCGAATTTTGCATGGGTAAAACTGGCACCATTTTCTAACAGATTAAAACATAATCTTTCAAATAACCCCAACAGTTTTGCCATGTAAAATCTTCTGAAACATTTGCTGCTAAAAGATAGATTGTTTAATATAGATTTAGTAAAGAAGTGTTTCCATTATTTTGATCGTAAATAAGTAATGTAGCATGGTATGCTCTAGTATAATATGTAAAAACATAAAAGCACATATCTGAACGATTTTATTAGAGGGCTGGGCTAACAATTCTTTGCTCCTGTTTAGTAACCACTACCGATTTGGAAAAAAAAATCAGAAAAACGTATTCAAAATTAAGGTGGGTTAGATATGTTAAAACTAAAGTAAAAGCAAAAACATTTGTTTTATTGAACCTATACATATTAATAGTACTGATGCTGTCGTTTTATTTTAGTTTCTCTAATTAATTCTTATCTTTATAGGAGAAGAGAATATATATATAATCAGACCTGCCAACTTTTAATCCCTTCCATTATCATTTTTCCCAGTGGTATTAAAATGGAATTAAAACTTCAATTTTAAGCAAACAAATGCGTTGTATTTGAAAAAAATTAAGTTGACAACCATGATAGTATATAAGCTTAATTTTTGTAAAAATAGTGGTGATCAAAATTATTTAAAAATTAAATTTATAAAAGAAAAAATAGTATATATTTACTACCACTTTAAATATGAAAATAAAATCTCCCGCAAAATGCGGGAGAGTTGGCAGGTATGTATATATATATATATATATATAGTATAAAATTTCATAACCGTCGTTTGGGTTTAATTGGGGGCCAATTTTGGGTTTACGACTACGAATGTTCAACTCCATAGCCTTGTTATTCTGAACCCAACCCAGAAGACAAGGGATTTCCTTGATCAAGATTTGAGAGAAATTTGCGTTCGTGGAGGACTATTAGATCAAATTAACCCGCATTTACGTTTCGTGGTAAGGAAAGCCCTCGGTTAGCCTGACTGCAAGGGGTCTCTTACCCATGATCCGTCTACCACTAAAGATATTTTACGTCAGCATTGTGGTCAGTGCGAGCCGGGTGCGGAATTCGAATCGACCAGCCATCGCTAGGATTCGAACCTGATTCACCTCATTGGAAGGTGAACGCTCTATCCCCTGAGCCAGCACGGTTTTTTATATTGTATATATTCAAAAAATTTCGCAAATACTTCAACTGAATGGATCGATGACGTTGAACAGCCAGGTACCGACACATTAAGGTAATAGACAGATTTAGCACTATCCGGTGGTTGCAGTGTTTCATATAAAATTATAAAATGGCGCTCTACTTTCCTTTAACACGTTCACGCCGGGGTGACCCACCGGTGGGTCACGCTAGATTGTCTCATCTTGGCAGCGCACCGGAGTAAAAACTGGTAACAATAAATTTCATTTTTGAGTCTATTTCCGGGAATAATAAAAATCCATAACTACCAATTGTTTTTAGCGGATGCAATTTTCATATTGAATTGCTTCTTCGCCGTGAAAAATTTCCTTACAGTGAATTGTTTTTGTTGAGAATAGATTAACTCCTACCGAATATTATCTAATATTGAAATAGTTCTTCTACCAGTATTTTCTCTTTTCCCGGTTAACCTGTTATTATTCAAAAAATTACGGATGCAACGTGTTATTAGTCAAAATGTAGCAATTTTAACTTCAAAATTACACACTTAATCCTTCATAAAACCGGGGGACTGTACTTCCTTTCCACACCACACTGTCATATCTCATTGAATTAATTTCAAGATGAATGGGAAAAGGACCGCTTTGCAACCTCAGGTGCCCGGCAAAAATATGACGGAAAAGATATGACGACCAGTCACTAAAACTGTAAAAATTGGCGAAAAGCAAAAAATCTATTAAAAAATATTAACATTTGGAACTCCCCCCCTCCCCCCAAGAAGAGCATTACAATAACAAGATTACCAGTGATTCACCTAAAATATTCAAGTGGTTGTAAAATCATCAAAACAAGTGGGAATTTCTATGATTCAGTAACCACTTAAGTTTAAATAAACTTCGCCTACTACATGTCAGATTTCTCTTTTTGCATTTGAGTTACCGAGTTTTTGAGGTGATCAGAAATGTTCTATGCTATTCTATGATTTATTTAAAGAAAAAAAAATTATAATTGATGTTTTACTGCCATTTTAATTATTTCGGCATTTCCCTGAAACCCTTCGTATTAATTAAAAGTGTCAGGTTTAGTTTTTTTTTTTAATAATTTTTTTTAAAATCATTTTATGTACTGTTACCTTTCTAATTAAATTTTGATTTACCCCGTGATCGATAACGCGAACTCGGTAACAGTGTCACCCAGTTTCAAAATAAAGTTGAGAAATATATTCAAAACAGTTATCATTTACAAAAATTTATAAAACCTAAATTCTGTATATATAACAAGCTCAATCCAT
The DNA here is from genome assembly GCF_982258835.1 of Parasteatoda tepidariorum. Lineage (NCBI taxonomy): Eukaryota > Metazoa > Arthropoda > Arachnida > Araneae > Theridiidae > Parasteatoda > Parasteatoda tepidariorum. Next base: position 43,469,917 of record NC_141759.1, read on the forward strand.
TTCCAAATGACAAACAACCAGCAAATTTATACAAAGTAAAATCAACACTTCTTACAATTTACTGAAAGCAATTCCGTAAAACCAGTAAAACTATAAAAAGTACAATAAACACTTATCCTAACGATTTCTAAAAACAATTCTATAAAACCAGTAAAACTATAAAAAGTACAATATACACTTCTCTTAAAATTGGGTAAAAACTAGAATTAAAAGTAAAATATCAGTTTAAAATCCAGCCTTCCAAAATTGAACTTAAAGTTTTTAATATTAAAATTAATTATAAATCCAAGTTTAAAAAACAAACTTCTTGCGACCTTAGTTTGAGATCAATAAATCTTAATTTGAAAACATATGAATTTTTGATAACTCCTTACATTATTCAACCTCACCGTTACGATTCTGTTGCAACATTTTGCTAAAATCATTTAAAAAGACGCTTAAAATCAGTAGAAAATAAGAAGAAAAAAAGTGCTACCTCACCGTCTTTCACAAGAGCTTTCTAATATAAAGTTATCTTTTACGTCATACTTGAGTTGTTGCCAAAAAAAAATTTACGATATTGAAAGAGACGTTTTAATTTTTCGTTTAAATATTACTCCCACTCTATTTGATGTTGTCTAATCATGAAATTGATGGAACTGTCTGGCAAACTTATATGTTACTCGTGCGAATTTTTGATCTCTTATTAAGGTAATATGAAGTGGAAAGGAGTTAATAAGAAAGTTTAAACCATAATATTACATTCGCTTACAAATCACCGGCGAACATTTTATTTTGGACGTAGCTCAGCTGATAAACAGAACTGCCAACCCTGAACTTCGAGCTCTCTACATTATTAAAAGTGATAGTTAATGTTAATAAAGAAATCAAAAATTAACAATTAAAATGCAGAACTGCTTATTTTCCCGACATTTTAAGTATATAGCTTTTGATTATTAATGTGTTATGGTGGTAAAATTAATTTTGAATCAAGTATTGAAACAGAAATTCTGCTACCACTTTGAATATTTGGTAAAAAAAAAATACTTTACATATTGAAAATAATACTTAAAAATGCCTGGTTAACAGGGCGCTCAACTCACGTGACATGTTGAGTTCGAACTCAGACGGCCGAAGACTCCCCGTACAGTAAATGGTGACTGGTGCACGTTAAATACGTTGGATCACAAAGTCCTCCATGTTCCCATAAGAAATCAATATCTCTGGGAGAATTGGAGATTGATCGTTCTCTAGTTCAGGTCAAAATTACGATCTGTGGATGTATGTATGAATGGGTCAGCCCTATAAAATGGGTGTGATGTATGGGTGTGGTAGAGGTCAAATTCTTGGCCATAGATGGCGCCACTTTAAAACAAGAACAATCGCACCCCCTCTGCCTCAATGGCCGACGACAGCAATAATAATACTTAAATATAAATATAAAATAATGCTTTAAAGGTTCTATGCATAATTCATGAAACATGTGTACAACTTTTCTCTATAACACTATGACTCTTCTAATTTTAGCCTTATGTTGGATTTTGAGTGAGTCGTCCTAATTCTAAGAATTTACAATTTTACATTTATAAATAAATAGAGAGATAAAAAATTGCAGAAGTAAATAATATATATTTTTAAACCACAGTTTTTTTACAATAAAATAGAATTTTAAATAGTTATTGGTAAAAAAATAAATGCTTCTTAAATTGCCAATGGTTTCCCATGGCAGTTTCAATTGTAGATGCAGCTTTTTAAACAGTGTGTATTTATTAGTATTTATTTGGTTTATTAAATATTTATTTTGTAAACAAAAGCTAAAACTTTTCGCTCTTATTTATTGCTCTGTTAATTTTTTTAATTCCCATTTGGAGCAATGTCAATTTTTTTTTGTTGAAATAAGTCTTTCAAGCATAACCCATTCTCTTAAATACGCCTTTCAACGCGACTTTGAGCTATGTCCAAAATAAAATGTTCTCCGATGACCTTCTTTTGTTTATTTATTTTTGACACATACGTTTGCACTTCATGTGTTCATAACAGCCTACTTAGAAAAAGCGAAGACAAAATATGAAATAAAAATTTAATAATCATATTGCTTAGAGCAGGGGATAAAGCGCACTCCCCCTTATGAGATGACCCTGGTTCGAAACCCAATGACAGCTTGTCGAGGTGAATTATGCTCTCGGCCCCGGTGCTGACATAAATTATCCCCAGTGGTCGACTGATCATGGGTAAGAACCCTCTAACCACCGGGATAATCATGTGAAGTTCTCGTGATTTTGCGCTCCTGCAACGAAATGCGAGTTAGTTCCCTCAAAAGTCGTCCTCTAGTTTGACTCAATGCTTGATTCAGGAGTTCCATTGTCTTCTGGGTTGAGTTCAATGGAGGTAAACATTGATGGTCGTAATTAAAAAAGGATAAGTTCTTCATCTCTGATAATTAATTGAAATAATATTATATTCGTTTGCAAATTATGTACCATTAAACAGAAGGGTCAATCGCAGGACTACAATCTACGTCTTCTATGTTTTTTATGTGATGTCAGGAAAAAATATTGAAGAAAGTGTCCGCAAAACTTTTCATTTGAAATCTGTTTTTAGTTAAGTAAATGCGCAAATTATTTCTTGTGATAAGGTATTTAACTTAGATGATAATGGTTTTCCTTTTAATTTCTGTAATATTGATTTTAAAATTAAGAAAATGATTGAAAATTATTAGTTTTTCATTTGGTTTAGCAAAATTCAAATCTTGTTCAAGTCTCCTTGCTCAAGCTTTTCTTTTAATGACGTCACTACTTTCTTAACCTCTGTCCTTTTTTCATTTTCACGTTTGTTTAACTCCTCTTGGTTTCACTGCTGCTAAGCGCGTTTTTACATTTGGATGTATTACTATTATCTTTAACTGTTTTTATATTTTGAATTCTTTCTTTAGTATTTATCTTTAGTTTATTCTCCTGCTTATCAATCTTATAAACTTTACACACAACTAAACAGGGATAACAATACAAAACTGAAATTTTCGACTAATATTTAATATTCTTAATTTTTTATAGCTCATTACACGATGAGGCCTTCAACTATTTTATTTATTTTAATTTTTATTCAATGTATGAGTAGAACCGACAACTTATACGATCGTTAACTGAGATTTGTCCCAGTGGTAGTGAAATAATTAAAGAAGGAAGAACTTTCTAAACTTTAATGTACTTCTCCTACATTTAAAATTATAATTACCCAACTAATGGATCTTAAATGCATATGTTTGCATTATTGACTGCTGGGGTTAAATAGGACAACTCGAAGGGAAATAAGAAACCAATAATTGCTTACAATAATCAATTTAATACAATAATTAATTTAAACAATTAATTATAATAATTAATTTAATACAATTATTCATTTAAACAATTAATTACAATAATTAATTGTAAAAAAAATTCTTAATGATCGTACAAATTGTCAGGTAGGCATGCGTGGTATTATGATATGATATGAAAAAAATGTGGATTCTCCTTGTTTTGTAATTAACATTTCGCCACTGTATCATACGAAGCAGATCAAATGAAAGGCTCAAATAAATTTGGGAAGGATTCCCTTCATTAATTTTCGGTCACTAGAGCGAAATAATAAAGCAATAATTTTTCTGTCAAAAAAATAGAAATTTAATTTTTAGAATGTTAATTGTAAAGTGCTTCTTTTATTTTATTCTATAATAAAATATTTGTTCTAATGTTTAATCCGATCTCCTACAGGTCTTAGTTAGAGAAATGCAATAGTTGTAATGAAAAAACAAAACCTCTATTATTAAAGACATTTGTGACCACTTCACTATGTTATTAACACGTTGAATGCCACGCTAATTTTACATGGCTTGCCCTCCTGGCTAAACGATAAATAACTACTAACTGAAATTGCAAATATTAGACAGATTTTGCTAGCTTTTAAAAGGTTTAGCATGCATACCCTCAAACTGCTACGGAATTTCTGTAGTTTCAGAAATCTTCTTTTCAGACGGTAGCAAAATTAATGTCTTAATATTTAAAAAAAATTAATTTTAGCGTAACTTGTCCACTATTACTTATAAAAGTGCAGGCCATATGGCTAGATTCTTAAGTTCTGATAAAAGTTTTATGAGAGATCCATTTGCTTTAAAAATTTCTACTTTGGTTCGCTACCACTAGAAAGAATTATTTTCAAAATCCTCATAAGTTGGAGGGTATGAGCATGGTATATCTGGAAAAAGTGGTGAGTTATATAAGCCTACGAATTGTTTAGAAATAGTGGTGGATTAAAATCTGTTAAATCGAATTTATTAAAGCAAGAATCACAATTAATAAACTACCACTTGAAAATATTTATTGGCTGTGCGGAGCAAGTTGGCATCTCTGTGTATAAAGTAAATAAAACTATTTTTGTGTGTTCATAGTACATTAGTTTCTTCAAACCATTTTAGAAACGATAATAATATTAAAAAAATTAGCATTTATCTCGAAATATGTGTTTTTAATAATCTTGGCTTTGCCGGGCACCGGTGACCCTAATGGTGCTACGAACAAACTCAGTGCTGGTCTCCGGTGACCCCATGGCATTGAACGTGTTAAAATATAATATAATAACGCTTAAATATTAAAAGATATATTGAAAAGCATACTGAGAATCAAGTAAAATACGTATTTGAAAACGTAAAATATATTGCTGTGAGCAAAAAAAAAAAAAAAAAATCTTAAAGATATGATTTCATTTTAACTCTGTTTTTAAAAGAAATTACTTATTCGTCGTCGCAGCAAATATACATCATTCAGAATTATCACAACTTCTACTCGGCGTTAAAGCTTTTCCAATTGAAGTCGTAGCTATAGAGACAAGTCTGAGGCAGTGTTGATGAAATCTTGCCAGCCAATTTTTTAATTTTTAAATCGAAAACAACCGAAATATATATTTTGTAAAAAATTATAGCAAAGGTTTCAATAAGATGGAAAATAAAGATTCTTTTGTGAAGCAACTGACAAATATCGTCATTTGCAAAACAATTCTTGTAAATTAACTTATAACAATACGAATTTTAACAAAGAGAGTGAAAACACGAAATATATTCCATGTGTCGCCGTTTTAAGATCCTTTGAAAAAGGGGGAATATATAGTTCAAACGAGCGTTGACTCTTAAATTTTTTTTCTTTATTCCATTTTTATTTACTTTTAGAATCTTCTTTGAACGGCGCATTCGATTTCACACATGACCCCATGGATCGCGAATCGTAGAAGAGAGAGTCGTAGATGAAAAAGACGTTGTCAAAGTGTGGGCGCATTCCTTCTGTATGCGATGTTAACGGAATCTCGTTTTGAGAGTGAGTCACAGAATTTCTATTTTTGAATCGTCGCATGAAGATGAATAAAAATAAGCGACAAAAGACACAGAGAGGGTGAAGGGGTGTCCCCCCCTCTCTGCTTGTGTTAATGGATATACCTGTCTCAGAGCATTATTTTTGTTTATATTGGACGACTGTGGAGAATTGTTTGAATTGAGGCTACACTATTTCTTTTTCTTTATTTAAAATAGCACGCTAGATGATGCTGTAAATTTATGATCTCTAACTGAGGTACAACACTGTGTCGTGCTGCGAAAAAAATCACCTCCCCATCCGTGATATTATTCTATAGCGACCTATTCTGCTATTTTATGCTTTGAAATGGGCATTAGTTTTTATATTTTATTTTATAACCGTTGTTGAATAGCCTACCCAATTTTGGGTTTATGACTACTAATGTTCTACTCCGTAGCCTTGTTATTTGGAACCTTATCTAGAAGACAAGAGAATTCCTGAATCAAGTCTTGGGAGAGAATTTTTTGATGGAATTAACCCGCATTTGAGTTACATGGAAAGGAAGACCACGAGAACCTCCCACGGTTAGCCTGACGGCAAAAGGACTCTAACCCATGATCCGTCTACCACAGAAAATATTTCACGTCAGCACTGTGGTCGGTGCAAGCCGGATGCGGAATTCGTATCCCAGCCATCGCCGGGATTCGAACTCGGTTCACCTCATTGGAAGGCGAACGTTCTATCCCCCCTGAGCCATCGCGGCTCATGGGCATTCATTTGGCATTATTTAAATTTGACGATAGTAGAAAATTGTTTTAATTGAGGCTAGAATATTTCTTTTATCCTAATTTAAAATAGCACGGCTTGGTAATACTGTAAATTTTATGATCTCTAACAAAAGTACAACACAGTACTTCGCCAACTGTCGTGTGGCGAAAGAAATCCGTCTGTGATATTATTATATCGCAACTAAGTGTTCTATTTTATGTATTGAAATGGACATTTGTTTGATATTTCTGTCATGGCATCATCATAGCATATCATCGGCATGAATTCTGTTTTGGCATATCATAGGTATCTACTCTTCCACAAACTGTTTAACTTTGTCAGCTTAATTGTTTGCTTATAGCTGTCATTTCAGTTTCAAAAATTGTTTAACTTCACCTTGAGTTTCATTTTTTTGATACGAAAAAGACTAACTCGCTACGTAGTGGCTGTTATTATATAAATTCTACCTCTCTCATTACCAACATTTTTGCATCTTAATGTTTAGAGACTACTTTATTTAGTGGTTTCCAAGAATTATATGGAAAGAATACGAACCGCAATTGCTGATACCTATATATAATATACACATATGTGTTTTTCTCTGTTACTACGATTAGGTAAACTTTCATAAAATATTTGTCCTTGTCGAATGATAATTTTGAGAAATATTGGAGCAAATTCTTAAAACTGATCCGGACTTCTTAAAATTCTCCGTAGAATATATTTTTCTTACTACTAAAATTCTGAACTTAAATAAGATGTTTATCCTTGTCGAATGATAATTTAACGAAATATTAGAGCAAATTCTTAAAACTGATCCGGGCTTCTTGAAATTCCTCGTAGAGTATATTTTTCTTACTACTAAAATTCTGAACTTAAATAAGGCTCCGGGCTTCTTGAAATTCCTCGTAGAGTATATTTTCTTTACTACTAAAATTCTGAACTTAAATAAGATGTTTATCCTTGTCGAATGATAGTTTAACGAAATGTTGGAGCGAATTCTTAAAACTGATCCGGGCTTCTTAAAATTCACCGTAGAATATATTTTTCTTACTACTAAAATTCTGAACTTAATCCTTGTCGAATGATAATTCAACGAAATATTGGAGCAAATTCTTAAAAATTCTTGAAATTCCTCGTAGAGTATATTTTTCTTACTACTAAAATTCTGAACTTAAATAAGGCTCCGGGCTTCTTGAAATTCCTCGTAGAGTATATTTTCTTTACTACTAAAATTCTGAACTTAAATAAGATGTTTATCCTTGTCGAATGATAGTTTAACGAAATGTTGGAGCGAATTCTTAAAACTAATCCGGGCTTCTTAAAATTCTCCGTAGAATATATATTTTTCTTACTACTAAAATTCTGAACTTAGATAAGATGTTTATACCTGTCGAATGTTAATTTTACAAATATTGGAGCAAATTTTTAAAACTGATCCGGGCTTCTTGAAATTCCCCGTAGAGTATACTTTTCTTACTGCTAAAATTCTAAACTTAAATAAGATGTTCATCCTTGTCGAATGATAATTTAACGAAATATTGGAGCAAATTCTTAAAACTGATCCGGGCTTCTTAAAATTCCCCGTAGCGTATATTTTCTTTACTACTAAAATTCTGAACTTAATAAGGTATTTATTTTTCCGGAGGATACTTTAATAAAATAATGGTTATATGAAATTTGTAAAATTAGTCAGTGTATCTTGAAATTCCTCTTGGGGTATATAATTTTCTTGTTACTTCCTAATAAATTCTTAAAACTGATCCGGGCTTATTGAAATTCCCCGTAGCGTATATTTTTCTTACTACTAAAATTCTGAACTTAATAAGATATTTATTTTTGCCAGAGGATACTTTAATAAAATAATAGTTATAAAATTTGTAAAATTAGTTCGTGTTTCTTGAAATTCCCCTTGGGGTATAAAAATTTCTTGCTACTAAGGTTCTAAACTTCTATAAGATATTTATCCTTGTCGTAGAATAATTTAATAAAATACTGCTGCAAATTTGTAAAATTGATCCTGAAATTTTACGTGGCGTATAAAGTTTCTTTACTTCTATGATTATCTGAACTTTAATAAAACATTTATCTTTTTCGAAGGCTGATTCAATAACTGATTTTGCAAATTTGTAACCATCACGTGACACGACACTAAACTTGATTTGATCATCAGCGCCCATGCAATATTTTATGAAAGTTGTGTGTTTAAATGTGTTTAGTCTATTATGATAAGATGTTTTTCCTAGTCGAATAATGATTTAATCAGTATATTGGCCTAAATTCTCAAAATTTAAAAAAAAAATTTCGTCCATCCATAATGTATTAAAAACACTATAATATTTCCAGTCCATATACGTTGCGAACACATTTTCTTTTTGAATTTGAAAACAATGTCTGATACGAATCTAACCTGAGTGACTGTGTGAAAATTTTGGATTTATGAATTGTGACTTGAGGTTTCATTCAATATTAATATTATCCCCATCAACATTCGTTTCTATTTCAGGAGATAAAGTCAATAAAAAGATAGTTTGTGCATGCTGTGTGTCGCACTGTATTCAGAGGTTGAACACGTCCTGAAACCTTAGATACTCGACCTTAGGTACCTGACGCAATATTGCCACAGGTAACTTTTTCACAAAAACTAGATGTGCTATTAAACTTAATTTATAATCGTTTGAAGTTCTTTATAATTTATTTTTATTTTTTTCGAAGGCACATTTTTTAAGAAGCTTTTTAAGAATTCACTTAGATATTTAGGAATTTATAAAAAAAAAAAATACAGTGTCACTTACAGTGCGATTCGGCTCAGAAATAAATAAAAAAATTCCCTCTTCGGTATTTTAGGGAAAAAAATTCTATGTAAGACTTCCGGTCAGTATTAAGAGTAAGACTTCCTTTACTCCCTTATTCGATCAATAAATGTTACAGATTTATTTTGTTTATCAAAATTTAAGCTAAAAATTAAAAAAAAAATTTTTTTTTTCTTTCCAAAATTAGACATTCAAAAGACTAGACAAAATTAGACAAAATTAGACATTAGATTTCTTTCAATAAATGCATAGATATAGTTTGCAATGCGTATGCACTTTAGCATCCAAATAGAGTCTCGGTGCTGCCATCTAGTGTGGCAGAAACTAGACGTCCAAATTAACATGACCAACGGTATCTCACCCATTGTGGTGGTCCTGAAAGAGTGGATACCACCTCTGGAGAACGCACTAGGTCTGCTCATTGGCAAGACCGACTGTGCAGCTCATTGGAAATAAAAATAAAAACGTTTGTAATGCGTAAAATGCAAAACAGCTTAGACGTACTAATACACTTTTTAAAAATTTTGCTTAATTGAATTTAATGACAATAAAAACGGCTCTTCTCCCTATTCAAGCCCTGGATAACCGAGTTTAAGCAACGTTACACTTTCTCTGGCCAATTTTGTGCCACTTTTGATTTAGATTGGCTGTCACCGATCACATATGAGCGACAAGAATGGCAAACAGTCGCCATTTTGTTGACTAGTTTCAACGGTGAAGTATCATTGCACTCGATCTGTTATTTCTACTTTTGCTTCTTTTTTTTTCCTACTTCATTTTTTTTATACTTTTAAATTAATAATGACCGGTTGTTGTGCATTTGGGTGTTCTAATAAGTCAAATTTTGCCTTTAACCTGTTTTATTTCCAACAGGCGTTGACCCGTCGGAAATCATAATAAAGAATGACGAAAAATATGACTATAGTTTGTCTGCTAAGAACTCCTCCCGTCACAAAGTCTGAGGCCGTCTGGTGCTATGGAAACAAGAATGGCGCATTTTAGGGAGGGTAGCTTCACTCTAGGACTAACACAAAAGACCGAAGAAAGAGATTCCCTTTCTCTCGCCGAAACCACCCCAAAACAGTAACCCCGCACCACTCCTTTAAATAGTCATACCTCGTCACCATAGTCACCGTCACAGGTCCAGACGAATGTCTGAGGGAGTTCTTATTTTAGACAAACTATACCTAGAATTAGCCAGGGATGAAAATGAGACGGAAAAGCTGGTAGTAAAAAACCATTTCAGTTATAGCCAGTTTTCGGGAAGAGTTAACCTATTCTTTTTTTCAAACTATTCAACAATATCTACTTTATCTCATACTCATATGTGTTGGTTATCTTAGCGTCAGCCCCGCTAGGGGCTCTAACTAATTCATCTGAGTGGAAATAAATAATAAATCGCCGAAGCGCAACTGAAAGGTGAAAGTTGGGGTTCAGTATCTTTTACTGAGAGAAAATTAAAATGAAGTATTGTGATTGAACAAACAAGTTTAAGAGAGAGAAGAGGTTTTGTGGCAGGCTGCCTCGCCTCCCTTCGAGGTATTACCCCCGAGCTTCTCAGGTGCACAGTAGCCACATAGCCTTAGAGAAATGAGAAATACATAATAAATGCGCAAGATTATTTACAAGCATTTACAGCTATTTACAAAATTTACGGGACAAAACTCCGTCGGACAGGAAAAAGGCGGTTGCCGGGCTATATTTTATGTTGTCTTTGATGAGTTCAAAATCAAAATTTTTAAAGTAATTGCACGTATGACAAGAGAGTGCATCTCTGAAGAAACTTGCACATAGTTCAGCTATGTGCTCATCTATTTTGTTTATTTTTAACTCTCGTCTTAGATCTTTCATTCTCATGGATCTGGGGGCTCCAGTGATATATCTAAGGAATTTATTTTGAGTAATCTCCAGTTTCTTTTTTTGAGTAACAGTGGTTGTGCTCCATGCAGGGGCTGCGTAGCTGATGATCGGTCGAATGCATTGGAGGTATAGCGTTCGTTTTGTTTTGAGTGATAGCTTTGAATTATAGTTTAATATTGGTTTCAGAGATCTATAGGCTCCTTGCTCTTTGCTAAGAATATTTTCAATATGGGTATTCCAGTTTAAAGTACTAGTAAGAGTGACGCCTAGGTAGGTGGCCTTTCGAACTAGTGGTATTGCATCATTGAAAAGAGTAATATTTGGATAAATGACTTTCTTTTTACTTGATTTCCTAATAATTAGTAGTGAAGATTTAGTGGTGTTGTTGGCTACCTTCCATTTTGTGCACCAGTCTTCGATATGTGGTATGATGTTACTGAGATTAGTAACTGACTTCTTAGGATTTATTGATCTGCTCATAAGTGCTGTATCATCTGCGTAGAAGGCTGAGGTGATGTTTCTCATATTATTAAAATTTGGAAAGTCCGCTGAATAAATTAGGTAGAGCACAGGGCCGTCTACTTTATCTTGGAAGGGAAGCAGTTTTATATGTATGTGCTAAAATTATAAAAGAAATCTTGATAGTTACAGGTATTTTATTTTTCTCGAAAAAAATGCTAGAATGAAATGTTTTTCATCTTGCTATATAAGGGCTTTCAGCCATGGAGCAGAGAGATAAATGGTTATTAAAAAAATACTGGAAAAATAATTGTACCATTATATTTTAAATTGCTTATTACTTTGTTTGGTTATGTGAAATTTGCGTTTTTAGTTTTAAATAAATGTCTATATATTAAAAACTTGATTCGCTTTGTTTTATTTTATAAACGAATAATTTATCGGTTTCTTTAAAGGTATGTTATTAAACATTATTACTTATTAATAAAATAAAAAATATTAAAGAATCAAATTGAATACAATTTAAATACCTTTGTGCTAATTCACTAAAATATATATATTTATTTTTTTATTTTATATACTTCGCTGTTGGGTTGTTCCACTTCATCCAATTGATAAAATTGTTTTTTTTTTTTTTTTTTTTTTTAATATTAAGAATTATTTATTAAAATAAAATATTTACCATACAAAATTATAAATACTCAAATAATATATCTCAATCATAATGAATCTATATAAATTCAGAAGCTTTTACTCCTTATTTTTTGTAATACCCATAAAATGATGGTAAGATAATACAATTAAAGACAAAATATTGTGTTTTAAAAAAATGTGTAATTTTTCTAAAAATATTAATGCTGTTCTAGTGAATTTATTGGTTTAATATTTACAATATATTTTATATTTTTAATAACTAACGCATTTTTATTTAATTTAGTATTTTAAAATTTAAATAGCAATTTCAAAATATTTTTCAATTTTGTTATTTGCTTCTAAAATTCTAAAAGTTTTAACAATTTTTTTTATCATAAAAGATCAAATTACAATTGGTATTGATTAAGAAGAAAAATATTTGAACTAATGGGGAAAAAACTTTTTCTTTGAACAATGATAACAATGTCCATAATGATTTAAATTTCAAATTACACCACCGATTAAACCTCATAAAAATATCAGACAATTCCTTAAAACAAAGTTAGTATAATAAAAAGCAGATTATGAAAGATGAAATGCGGAAATTTTAACTTTCAGATAAGATATTATTTTATAAAACACAACTTCAGAGAGAGATAAAATCGAAGAATAAATGGTAAATATATAAGTTATACTATTGAAAAATATGAATATACAGGTCAATAAAAAGGGGTGTTTAAAATAGAAACTCCCTTGCTGTCACAAAGAGTTGCAGTCACCAAGATGGGCGAGGGCCACCACACGGTTTCTTAACAGAAGTCCGATTTGGCGGCCATGAATGTAACGAGTTGAGAAACGTGTCATTTAATTTATCTAGTTAAAATAAGAAAGTGGTAGCAAATATATGTCTAAAAATTTGTTTAATTTATGATCATGATTGGTTTGTCTTATTCACTTGTCAACCACTACAGATTCAATTCTCAAGTATATATGATAAATTTCTCTCTACTTTTAAAGGAGAATTTGGGTTCATGCTCACAGCTGGCTCACTTTTTAAATAGTCTGCGTAGACTACTTATAGAATACCGTTTTGAGGCTTTCTGATGTAGGAGGTGGTTTCTGTACTTCCTACCCTTTTGCACATTTCGTAGTGCTGTCAAAAATTTGCTTCGTGGTAGAAGAATCGTGGGTTAGCATCATCTTGCCATCGGACTGACCGTGGGAGGTTTTGTGGTTATCTTCTCCCTGGATAGCTCAGTATGAATAGCTGTTAAGCGTTGCAACTAAAATAAAATGTAGCGTTATGCTAGTGAAAAAAAACATTTCTGACGTACTCCTGCTGGCACGTCAGAAATGTTAAATTATAAGCGCTTTTTTTTCCATTTAAAAATTTTTTAACTTAAAATTTGTTTTAATCAATTTCATACTTTGGTTGGAAGTTAGATTGCTTCACACAAGCACTTGCTTCATTGTCTTCTAAGTAGTGTTCAAGTAAGCAATATTGCTTGAATTCTACTACTTGAATAAATCAAAGGTCAACATGACAATGGTAAAAAATAATAAATTAAATATGTCGATTTCTTCTAGTTCTATCAATAGTTGGGGCATAAATTATCTCTTTCTCTATATTTTAAGGAGAATTATTTTTTTACAATATCTTTCCATTAACACGTTGAGCGCCGCGTCAGCCATCGGTGGCTGACACTGAAATTACATTTAGGCCGCGTCAGCCACCGGTGGTTGACACTGAAATTACATTTAGGCTGCATCAACCACCGGTGACTGACACTGACCTTTCACATAGACAGCGAAAACCAGCTGGCTGACAGCGTATAACATGATATAGAACTATAAAATTTACACTGTTTTATGGAAGTGCAGAAAATTTATTCAAAATTTACTTAATTATTGTGATTCTTGGTTTAATAAATTCAATTTAGTAGATTTTTATCCACCACTATTTCTATATAATTCGTAGGCTTATATAATTCACCACTTTTATCAGTTATGTCATGCTAAACTTTTTATAAACTAGCAAAATCTGTCTGTATATGCAAATTTTGTTTGCAGTTATTTACTGTGTGGCCAGACGAGCAAGCCATGTAAAATTAAAGTGGCGTTCAACGTGTTAACGTAACATAGTTTTTATAAACTTAATATATTTAAAAAAAAAAAAGGAATCCGACATGGTATCTTGTTATTGAAATGAAAAGCTGAGGGGTGACTGACATTTTAGAAAATCAGAGTAAAATAATGTAAATTAGCTAAAATGCCAATTGAAAAGTTTTACGCTTACTATAGGAAATAAAAAGATTATGCCTAGCCTTTATTTTTTGCTCACTAATTATATATAAAAAATAATTGCCTCTAAATATTGTTCAACTAACTATCACTTAATAAAATCATTAAATCCCTAATACTCATTTAAAATATCCGTGTGCTAGCGTTCGTACTTTTGGCGTATTAATATCTTCTCAAAAATAAGATTTTTCTAAAGCTACTGGTCAACTATTAGTTACCAAATGCGTTTTTCTTCTTTCCTTCAAAAAGCTGTCATTTAGTACCTTCATTTTCGAAGATCAGTAAAATTTAAGGACTTGCGAAAATAATAGAATTTTGTTAATTAGCTAAATAAGACTAAAATGGAATCCTTCAGCAAAAAATATTAATTTAGTAATCAGTGACACTTTGAACCTTGATCCATTATAACTTCTTTAAGCACGTGCGTGTCTATGAGAATTAAGATAATGACTCACAGTGAATCTATTACTCTTCGCACATCAATTCTTTTTATTCCTTTTCTTAAAATTTGTGGTTAAAAATGCCACACGATTTCTCAATCAATATGGAAAGGTAAAAGAGAAGAAAGAAAGAAAATATCTGCTTATCGAGAAATGGTAGATAAAAAAAGAAAAACTTATCCAGAAAGAAAAAAAAAGAAAAAAATTATAACAGGACTCCTACTGACCGGGAAATATTAAAAAACGAAAAAAAAACAGATTCTGAGAAAATAGCATGCAATTCTTAAAAAAGAAAAAAAATTTACTACCGTTATTATTGTATTATAAAAATTATTTTATATATAAAAAAAATTTTATGTCCTAAGATTTATCTACTCTGGCTTCACAGATATTGAAAAAATGCTTACAAGTACGCATGTCAGCATTCTTTATTTTCCAAGAAATAATACCGCTGAATTATATCCGAAATTTTTTTTGAACTCATTATAACTTTAATTGTACAAATATTATTTCAACTTTTTACGTTTCTTTTTACTACATTGGAATTCAGTGTCACGGCAGGATACAAGAATTGAATTTGTGTGAAGAACAAAATATTTTTTCTTATTTTCCTTATTGCATCGATGTAGCACCTCAGTATAATACACCAAATCTTTTCCCCTTTTTTTAAATGGCATTGTCAAAAAATAATGTTGTTTTTTTTGTGCTGAGGAAAAAGTACTGTTTTTTTTTTTCTCTAATTCCTGTACTTAATGTTTTTATTGAACCCACATAGAATACTTTCCTCGATTCGAAAAACCATTTTGAAAATAGAGTTTTCAGCCCACTGCAATATACGTTTTAAATACTATTAGAGAGAATCTTTCGCTAAAAATAAAAGAAAAATTAAAAGAACAGCTTATCCCTTTTAGACTTGATGCAAATACTTATTTTTCTTATATAAATAGCTCAAAACGGGGTATTTTTTTTAAACTCAAATTCTTGAAATTTATGTTTTTATTGAACTCGCTTAGAAGGCTTATTCCTCTATTCGAAAAAACCATTTTGAAAATAGAGTTTTCAGCCCACTGCAATGTACATTTTAAATACTATTAGAGAAAATCTTTCGCTAAACAGAAACGAAAAATTAAAAGAACAGCTTATCCCTTTAAGACCTGATGCAAATACTTATTTTTCTTGTATAAATTGTTCAAAACGGGCTATTTTTTTTAAAACTCAAATTCTTGAAATTTATGTTTTAATTGAACTCGCTTAGAAGGCTTATTCCTCTATTCGAAAAACCATTTTGAAAATAGAATTTTCAGGCCACTGCAATATACATTTTAAATACTATTTAAGAGAATCTTTCGCTAAAAATAAAAGAAAAATTAAAAAAACAGCTTATCCCTTTAAAACTTGATGCAAATACTTATTTTTTCTTGTACAAATAGCTCAAAACGTGCTATTTTTTTTAAAACTCAAATTCTTAAAATTTATGTTTTTATTGAACTCGCTTAGAAGGCTTTCCTCTATTCGAAAAACCATTTTGAAAGTAGAATTGTAGGCCCATTGCAATATACATTTTAAATACAATTCGAGGCAATCTTTCGCTAAAAATAAAAAGTAAAAGAACGGCTTATCCCTCATGTAAATACTTATTTTTTTCTTGAATAAATAGCTCAAAACGTAAAAAGTGCTAGGAAAATTTATGTAAGAAATTAAAGATAATTTATACGCAATAGTTTATATTATTTTATATTAGTTTATATTATAGTATAATTATTAATTAAAATATAATTTTATGATTGTAACGGAAATTTTTAAAATTAAAATGGTAGTTTTTAGAAAAGAAGTTTTAGTTTAGTTTAAAATGAATGTAATACAAATTGGGTTCTTAAATAACCCTCTTGAACGTAGAGTAGAGGTCTTAAAGGAGAAAATAATCAAAACATCACAATTTATATTTAAAAAAATATCTGTCTTTTCACGAAGTTTAATTTATGTACGTGTTTGTGAAGATAGTTGTTTACCAAGTTTAAATGAGATCGCTAAACAGAACCAAAAGTTGCAGTCATTTCAAGAAAATGCGGACGTTTATTGTAGTGGTCCAAATGAATTTGTCTGCTTGTGAAATATTTAAACTTTGTAGACACAGCTTATGTTAAGCTCTTTTCCACCGGTCTGATCGAATATTTTTCCTTTTGCTGGCATATTTCCAGCAGAAAGCGACTGTCATTTTTAAAAAAGGTATTGAAAACATCTTCGTCATCGCTTTATTGCGTGAAATTTGGAAATATGATAATATTCGAAATATATTCTTTTTTTCTTCTTCTTTCTTTTCTCTTAATTTAACCCCTTGGGGACGGGTGATTCAGAAAAGCATTCGTACAAAATCAGAATCAAGTTGTAATTATATAAAAAACGGTAACTTAACTGTAGTCGTTGCTACTTTGACAGACTTACTTTGCTTTTACTTTAATTATTGTTAGTTTAATCATACATAAAATCAATGTTAATTCAAAGTATAACTAAGTAGTTTTATTTTGAACAAAGTAATGGTGAATTAAATAAATCAAACAATCATAACTCCGCCCACAAATAAACTGCTAAAGAAATACTTTGATTACCAGTTTTATATTTTTACCCTGATTGATACGGTTTTATGCTGTCACATATTTGTGACAGTCGGCGCGAAAGGGTTAATGCTCCATTATACTTGTAGAATATTTCTTGGAATTTTTGATAATCTTTACTTAGATTCTGTGAATTATTTCTAAATTCAAATTGTTTTTATATATAGCCTAGCTTATAGAAAAAATTTTGTAAATAAAAGGATAAGTACCGATTAAATATTACTTAATCATCCCTTTGGTGATTTCAAACTCCCCTATTTTTTGCCAGCAAAAACAAACAAATCACAGTCTCCTATTTTGTTACCTAAAACTGTTTGTTTCAGCTATTTCAAATTAATTTTTAAAAAGGTATTTTATTTATTTTATTTTATTTTATAACCGCCGTTGAACAGCCGACCCAATTTTTAAAGTTTACGACTACTAATGTTCAGCCTTGTAGTTTTGAACCCTATCCAGAGGACAAGGTAACTCTTGGAGAGAGTATTGGGAGAAATTTGCCTTTGTGGAGGACTTTTTGATGAAACTAACCCTTTGCTTTACATGGAGAGGAAAACCACGAAAACCTCCTATGGTTAGCCCGACAGCAAGGGATTATAACCCATGGTCGTTTCGAGCCGGGTGCGGAATTCTTATCTACCAGTGAATTAAAAATGTATTGAAAAAAATCTTCCTCACCGTTACTTGGCGTGAAATTTGGAAATATAATAATATCTTAAATATTCTTTTTTCTTTTGATTTAATGCGCCATTTTGCTTATAGAATATTTCTGGAAATTTTAAGACAATCGTTGTTTTGATTCAGTGAATTATTTCTAAATTCAAGAATTCTTTATATATTATCTTGCGTTGTGAACCTTTGATGAATTGAGACATTTTAAATATAACGTAATCACTTTTACTAATAAATATATAAATAAATTAATTAATATGAAGAAATTTTCTGATTAGATATAGTTCTAGTAAAGTTAACGTTTCGATTCGGTTTGTCTTTTATGTTCTAGGATGGACTCTAAGTTCTAACAGTGATTTCAGAACACTGTTGACTAGTCCTATATTTAGAAATTGTTCGTTATCGGCGGCTTGGCACTTTCACTATTTGGTTCGATTACCGCACTTATGATGGCTAAAATCGTTTTATTATTTTTATCAAACTTATTGTTGTCATATTTGCAATAAATGTAACTTTAATTAATTACATAATTATAATTGCTTATTTTAATTATACCTGATGGGAAGTAAACTAGAAATACTTCCGGTCCGTTTGGGGACAAAGAACTTAAAGAAGATTTTTATACTATGAAAATAAATAATACCCTAAGAGTATTTTTTTATAAACTTTTTTTCCTCAAATTCAATTTTTCCGATTGTTAATTTTTTTTCTAAAAGTAATTATTTTTGACATTTATTAGAGATTTTAAAGAATTAAGAATAGATATTTTACGTAAGCATTTCTCAGACCTCTAACTCTTGTCAACAAAATAAGCAAAATGATAATTAAAAAACACTCCCCTAAAGTACTTACGTAACATTTGACCGCCACCACACAATTTTTTTAACAGTTGGTATGACATATAAACTTCAATATTGGACATATAGTGTTTTTTCTTGATTGGAACATGAATATATCTACTTTATGTAATTTATGTTATTTATTTGTTTTTACAAATATTTATTTGGAAGGCGATTCATTTAATACAAAATAAAAATGTATTGTGGCAGAGAAACATTTGTTTTGTTTCGTTTTTTGTTTCATGATATATTTTAACAGATCCGAAATACTTTTGCATCGCTCGCTGATTTTAAATATGCTCTCAGTTTCTCTCTATTAGCTACAGTTTTAAATGCAATTTAATGAAAAAGTTCGAACTATGATTTTTTTTTAAAAAATTCACTCGAGTGACTTCTAAGTGTCCCCACTTCTCTGGTACGTCGAGAATGGTAGGACGAAGGCGATAATACATCTCAAATTCTGATATTGTGTCAATATCAGAAAGCACTCTTTTTGCGGATATAATCATGTGGGCTGATGAAAAGATTATATCCTTTTTTTGTGGTATTTTTTTAAAAAAAATTCATCCTTTATTTCTTTTTATCAGTTGTTTGTTATTTTTTTAATTATTATTTCCCCCCCCCCTCCTTTTTTTCATACGTCTATAATTTTCCTTTGTTTTATCTTCATTTTGAACTTATCTAATGAGTTCTGTTTACTTGCGGCTTATGCGCAATAAATGAAACTTATTGTTCTTCTTAACTTTTTTCGTGTTTTCCTGTATTTATTTACTTTGTTATATATATATATATATATATATATTTCCACCTACAATTGTCATTATTCACTACTGCTTGAGGAAATCAATCAAATGCTCTAAATTCTCCCGACTTTCTGAACATATAAATAAATTAACGCTAACGTATTGTATTTAAAGTGCTACCAAAACTTATGTTTTGATATTTCATGCTTGAATTAGATTCTGCTCACAATCAATCAATATAAGAGTAATTGTACCATTCGAAAAAAACGTTCCATAACAAGTGTATATCTTGGTAGCTATGAAATTCTCCATGGGAAGAGAATAAATTGGCAGGCATGTCTTGAAACGTTTATATTAAGTATTATGATATGAAATATTAAGTATTAACATATTAAGTATTATGATATGAAATATTTTTAACAGAAAGAAAGTTTTGGAATAAGATTTTTAGGAAACGATAATTTTTCTCCCAAATTAAAAAAAAATGTGATGTTTTTTTCTAACTTAAAATAAGATATTTTTTGTGAATACATTAGAACTTGATCAGCACCAGTCCTTAAGTATGTAATAGAAAATAGAAATAGCAGGAAACGGTAATTATTGGTGCTCAGGCCCATTATGATTGCCTGAAATTCACTCTCTCGTCTAACATGAGCTTATGCCTCTTTCTTGAAAACACCGAAAGAGGAAGAGGTCATGAACCCATTTTTACTAAATAATGGTACTTTTTTTTCAAACTAAATTATTGTGAATAATAAAATATGTTCATGGTATTTTGTAATGATAAACTTATATTCTTAATATGCTGGAGTTCGTCGTAACACCTGCTGGTTGATAACTTTTTCACGTTGATTTTATCTGATAAAAAATGTTATTCACATATTTTTATACAAGATAGCTTTGAATGTATACTAACTTATCCCGATTTAAAATTAAAATGTTATATTTGCTATGCTTGTGTCAATGCATTCTTATCAGATTGTAATAATTCCTCATATTGCCTTTACACAAGCTGTGTTTTATAAACATACGTCAGAGTGCTGTTATATGTGCCTCACACATATCTGGGCTTCACGCACATTTGAAATCTGGAACTGGAACAGAGAGCAATCAACAATTATGTTGATTTAAAATTGAATGATTATTATTAGACTGGAATAAGTCACAAAAAAGTAAATTTGAAAAAAATAGTGTTAGCGAAATTGTGGTTAAATTTAGTGTTTGTTTTAGCTATCCTTTAATTAAAATAAAATCCTCTCAAAAATGGGCTTAGCAAGATTTTGAGGTGTCTGTTTTTATTTGATCAATGGATGAAACCATCAAATCAGAAAATCTGTACCAAAAAATTTTGTAAAACATTTTTTTTTTTTGTATATTTTAAATAGGACTTTGCATGTAGTGTTTAAGGTCAAATACATTTGCATTTGATTATATTGATTTGTTAAATACATATATTTGATATTTGAGGAAAATACCATCTGTCACTGTTAGAATTCAAATTATTTAAAAAAATGTTTTGGTGGTGGACATTAGAATCTTAAAATATCCCTCATAAAACGTAAGCGAAATTTAAAACATTTGTGCCTAGCTTCATTTTAAGAGGATGACTCATTTTTCAAAAAAAGAATAAATAAATAAAATTAATAAATTAAAAAAATACTACAAGTGTTTTATTTGTTCACCAAGGTTTTGTTTTGCAGAAACAGAATAATTATGTCACACATAATAAAATAATGTTATAAATATTTATATTTGAATCTGAAGACAAAGCATTGTGTTTTTTTAAGTGAAAGTGACAGTCAAGTACACTGTATAAAATTTCCGTATATCTGAACACTGAAAATTGTGACAACTATTTTACACCAAAGCGATGTTCCATTGCCTCAAAACTCAAGGATGTTTCTGATGCTGGAATGGTTTTTTAGACTACTTGGTGTAAAGTTAAAATTTCCAATTTTTCTCATTTTATTTTTAAATTGAAAACCTAAAGTGACGAATTTTTTTTAAATCCTTTTCCATACTTAATTATAATTTTTAAAGTTTTTTTCGGACGTTGATAGCTAAATGACTGGAAAAATTAAAAACTGGTACCTAAATTGAAAGGACAATATATTCTTAAATATATTCCTAATTAATAAACAGCATTTTTGTAGTTTTAAAATTAATAATTTTTGTGTATTAAACCTTTTAATTTTTTTCCTTGTACGCTTCAGGAAAAATATCGCTATTACTGTTTTTCATGTTTTCAAATTGTACACCACAGTCTTTTAATGAATCGTAAAATTTATATTTTATTATTTATTTATTTTTTTATTTGTTAGTTTTATTGATATAAATTAAAAAGATCCAAATAACCACAGTTTTTAATATTCAAGCTCCACTCCGTAAATTTATTTTAAGTGCTGTTTAAATCAAGTAAGTTTCTATTTTTATCGTTATTATATTAAGGGCGAATTAAAATTTTTGGTGAATGGTTTGGGATCTCTCTTTTATCATTTGCATATTTTAACGTAATTTATATTTAAGATTTGTTTCACATTTTGTGTTATTTGAAGTGCGTCTCCTAAATCTTTGGTAAAATCTACCAAAATTCCTTTCCCGCATGATTTATTGTTCTTCACGTAATTCTATGATTTCTGAAATCAGAATATCAACGGGATGCCTGCAAGTGACGTAGTGTAAGTATCTCGATGGTGATTGGTTGTTGAAACATGGCATTTGTTCACGTTAGCAATTATTCTTTTCATTTTATTTCAGGTAAGCCGAGCCCGCTAAGTAATAAATTAACTTAACTCATTGCTGACCGTCAACTTCTCTGAAAATTACCCCATGTGCCTGGATATTGTTTTGAAAGCGTATGTGGAAGTAAAACAATATAACTAAACTTTTAAATGCCGCATGATAAAAAGTATAACAATCACCTACGTGTAATGGTACACCATAAGTTTTGCAAATATATCACGTTTCGTAAAGTTATAATAAATTGGTAGAGAATTAAATAGTAAACTTGAAAAGTAAGGAAAATTACGCCCACTTTTTAAAATAGTCACCACGAGATCACTGCTAACGAAAACACGAGTAAACTCGTTACCGGTCACCAACGCTTGGCTACGAAAAAACGAGTTAACTCGTGACCGGTCAGCAATGTGTTAAGTGACACATTCTATATTCTTTCATGAAGATTTAAATTCTTTCACTATATATCTCTTACTTAACACAAAGGGCGCGGAGCCATATCATAAACAAACAAAACTATATCACGGTTTCAATAAAATACATAAACAAATAATAAATCTAAGTTCAGTAAAAGACAGACGAAAAAGAAATATATTTCAACAAATTTGATGTGCTGTATTTAATTAACTTCACGTTAATTAAATACAGCACATCAAATTTGATTTGTTAATTAAATAAATCACATCAAATCATTTAATTAACTTCACTTTAATTAACATTCTAACTTATGTGGAGATACTTAGGCCGACTTTAATTCGCCATTTTGCATGCAAACGATCAGCTGGCACTGACGTCATAGGTCACATGTGTGGATATCCGTGATCTTTTTCTTCTATAAGTGCAATTTCTCAATTGTTTTGAAAAGTAGAAGTTAAAGTGTTCAATAATTAAAACCTGAGTATAACCTTAATAATAGAGAAACCTGAACAAGATACAAAACTTTATTTTTACTCACTAGTATCCTAGATGCATTTTAAAAATACATTTTATATATCTTCGAAAACCTTTTCTTAGAGGAAGAGAAATTTGATTTCAGACAAAAGGCAAATAAATCTTTCTGAAGTCAATAATCTCCTCTCTTAATAGCTAAAAATTTATAGCCTTCACATGATATTTGTGTATACAAAAGACTTAAGCGTTTCATGGCTATCAAATTGCAGGTATAAAAATGTATGTCGTGCTTGGATGATTTAACCAGCCAACGTCATGTACTTCGATAAACCGATTTAAGGTTATTATTTAAAAAAAATAATATATAAGAAACAATTTTGTGCGTAGGTAATATGGTAGGTACTTTTATGAAAATTGCTATTGAGTTGAAATTACATAGACTTTATTTTAAATAACTAATTTAAACTATTTTATAAATCGATAAAATTTGGAAGTCTAAAATAGTTGATGTATCGAAGAGGGAGCTGGTGTGAATAATTTTCATAAATTTAGTGAAGCTATATTACTAATCGTCATTTTGAATATAGCAAGTATTTTTTTAAAATCCGATTTCAGCCAAAGGTGCGTAAACACACCATTTCAATAAATACTTTTTTTAACGCTAGAAAGCCTGAAATACCTATATTGCCCAAAAGCAGTCAAAATGACTGCATTGTAAAAGAATAACTAATGTATAAAGAAATTTGTTTAAAATTAATTTTTAATATTTTTTATATCATTTTCAGTTATATAACAAGTTATTAGTAAATATCAACAATAAAAATAATTATAAAAGTCACAAAATTCTAAGAAATTTTGTCATTATATACATCGTTTTTCTAATTGAAATTAAAAAGCAATCAAAATGACTTCCTTGGACAATCTAGTGTTAAACACTGAGACGTATATTTTTCACTAATTTCATTTTTCTGCTATTGTCAAAGGCTTGGCCAAAGGTTTTGATGACATCTATAAAATATTAGCAATTAAATTGGAATAAACACTTTCTAGTTTGTTTTTTTTTAAACTTGAAACGGTTATTAACAAATTCTACTTCTTAAAAATGTATAATTATTCCATTTCAGATAAATCATATGTTTTTTATGATAGTTTAAAGTTGAAAGTTCTGTAAATAAGATAAAAATAAAACAAATGTCATAAAAAAACTAGTATTCAACTAAATGATTTGATCATTGAATCGGACCATGGTGCATGTACGCACCATTTTATTTCTTAAATAAAATATTATGTTTCATGAACCTTTTTTTATGTATTAATTGAATGTCAGTTAAGCATAGTTGAATGAAAATATTACCTCATTTTATAATATTTTCATGCTGTCTTGAAACAAGGTTAACGAAAATTATAACATTTATCTTCATTTTAAATTATACATAAGCTGATTTATATGTATATTTTTTAACAATCAGTTTTTTAATAAAAATAGATGTTATTATCAGTTTTTTTATTTTTTTAAAAAAAAGATGTTATTGTTATTGTCTCATGACATGAAGCTAAACTCGTCTGAGAAGTAATTATTTGATTTATTGTTATTTATTAAAAGAAAAAGGAAAGCAGAATCACAACATAATTAATTTTATTCTAAAAATATTGTCTTAGTAAATAATCTTAAACATTTTTTATAATAATTATCCTTTCTAAATAACGCCTTTGCTAGTTTGACCTTAGTCTTTAGGACTTATTAAGGGGAAAAAAGTGTGGTCTTAGGCGAAAAATTTTGAAGATTTCTGTTCTATACATTTAAAATAAAAAATGAGATGTCCAAGTAACTGTCTGTCAAAACAGTCCTTAAAACATTACTTATTTTGCGGTAAATAACATTATCATATGCTTCCTTTTCAATATAAACGTCATGGTTTAAGCCAGGGATGGCCAAACTACGGCCCGCCGGAAGGTTTTATCCGGCCCTCGGACAGAATTTTAACTTGCAGATCCGTGGCGAATATAAACAACTAGGAGGCTCCGCCCCCTGCTCGCTAACGCTCGCCAACCCCCGAGAATTGCTATGCAATCCTATGTTGGTTCACGCCGTGAACCATGGCTCACTGCGCTCGCTCGCCAATAATTACAATGTTCTAGCACAAAGACATAGTATATTATCACCAAAGACATAGTATTTTATCATCAAAGACATAGTATTGTACTTATGTAGAAGAATTCTATCAATGTTCTTACTGGCTTTTAAAAAAAGTATATTAGCTATTTAGATTGCACATGGTGAAAAAATCAAAACATTAGCTAAATGAGAAGTATATTAGCAAAATAAATTTTCAAATATTGCAGTTACTCACCTAAATTCAACTAAATGATGTGCATAATAAATTAGTTAATGCTAGAAATTCTGAAAGTTTTAGAAAATAAATTTATTATTTAAAAATATAAACTTTAAACCCTAACTTTTCCTTGTGAGATAATAACCCTCAAAAAGTCTTTCATTTTCAAGAACACAAAAATTTGTTTTATCGTCAAATGAAATATTTTTCTGTGATCAGCATTATTGAAATCAATTTCTATATTAATTAACATTTGTGATAAAGTACATAACATTTTAGAACAAAATAAGGATGTTTTACATACAATAAATTAAAATGCATGGCTGATAGCATTACCCGAGAAATAACACGTTGAGGTCGCCATGCTGCATTTCTAATCGAGGAGTTTTGATTTTGGCAGTTCCCCTTGCCTGCTGCCAATAGAAGTTTCAATTAAATTTTTTCCAAAAAACATTTTTTTCTGCAAAGCTCTAAGAAATTAACACTAAGCATTTAGAATTTCTTTGAAAACACAATTATAGATTTGGCATCTTGGAGCAATTACTGAAAGGCTGTCAAATGACATAACTCTTGACAGGCCAACATAAAGTTGTCCATGAGTAAAAACTTGTTTTGTCAATACTAAACTGATTTTCTCAAAAGTCTGACCTTGTGACTTATTTATAGTCATGGAGAAGGCCAGCCTAATTAATTCCTAATTGAGTTCAAATTAAATTCGCGATCGCAACGAACTATAGGGGGCGTTGTTGTGTGAGCCGCTTACCTGCGATTTCTATATGAACCGTCATTCAGTTACTCTGGAGACGTCGTTAATGTAGCGTGTAGCATTGCAACGTTCCTTCTTTATTGTGGCTAATTAAATTTAAAAAAGAAAAATGCTTGATATTCTTTCTTCTGCAAACGAAAACTAAATGGTATCTCTTTTTATTAGAGAAGGAATATCCAAAACGCATCGGAAAAATATTTGTACATTAACAGAAAAAAATATGTATATTTCTTATAAGAGTTAAAACCTAATTTCCCGAGAAATAGTATTACTAAATTTAATGATATAACATGAAAGGCCCATTTAAACTTTACATTCTATAGTTTTAAGAATCATATTACTTCAAAAATTAAAATGAACAAAAAGTATACATAAGCCTCATAATTTTATGAAATTTAATTTTGTAAACAACGTTTTTCGACAACAATTTTTATCAAAAAATTTCAAGTTTCAATAAAAATTATTATTTAGAAACTAAGAAACGTAAAATAAAGAATGCGGACGAAACAAAAACAAAAAAAAACAATTCTTTTTTGTCGCCATTTTTAGTGCTACGAAAATTCGTCTTTGGGATTTGCCAAAAACAAAACAAGAAGCAATTTTATTTTTTCAGGAGGGAAATATTTTACCGAAAAAACGAAAATGTACCAATTCCCACAACATAAAACTTTATCTTGGTAAACGTACGTTTTGGAAATGTTATTTCATTTGGAATCTTATTTATCATAGTTCATATGGCGATATGATTGTTTTGAATCTATGCTAAACTCTATATCGGCTCATTTTCCACCGAAATCCGATTGACTATTTTGATTTTAAATAAAGTGTTTTATTTTATGAATTGTCGCAAAAATTTTAAGTGTAGATTGGCGGCACTTAAAAACCGCCAAATCTGTAGCGGCGGTGGCGTTAATAAGTAAGTACCGAATTTTTATTCCATACTTTTCTGAATCATATTACTTCAAACATTGGAATATACAAGAAGTATACATAAACACATAATGTTATACCATTTAATTTTTCAGAAAAAGTATTTTGAGAACAATTTTTATCAAAAAATTATAAACTAAAAAACGGAAAATAAAGAATTCTTAGGATAAAAAAACGATTTTAAGAATTCTTTACATTGAAATAAAAACTTTCATATTATTTCTTTTTTTATTATTCTTATAGTTCTTAATCAGACGTAAAAAACCATTCTGTAGAGAACCAACATCAAATGAAAAAAAAAATATTTACAAGCAAATTTTTTATTGTAAAAATCATTGCACTTACCTGATTTATAATTCCCGGAGAATTCCAAAATGATAAGTTCCTTGTTTGAAAACTTTATTCTCAAATAATATATGCATAGTTTATCCCTTCATTACTTTTAGATAACATACTACACAGTAAATTTTTGTAATTGATATGAATTTGAATATGTAGCTAAAGACAGAATAGCTGAATTCTAGTTGAACTTATTCTTTCAAAACTAAAGAAAACGATTAAAATTAATTAAGAATCAGCACAAATGGCACTATTTCAAGTAACTTGGATAATTTTTTATTGTTGTTTTCCGCATATGGATACAGAAATATATACTATTCTATAACGAAGAAGAATATGCTATAACTATTACAATTCTGTATGTTCTGAATTCATATCTATTCACTGGAATGACGAAAGCAATGTTGACTTCACTTTAATTCGTAATGAATTGAAGACAGAAGAAATGCATTTTACCTTAATACACACATCTGTAACAGTATCCGAAATCGGAAGTCATCAGTTGCAAGTTTGTTGACAATAGAAATTAAAAATTATTGATTAATTTCTCTTCAAATGTTTGGCGTGTTCTGTTCCTGAAAGATTTACTAATATTCTGGAGATTTTTTTCAAGTTCTTCGGCCTTTTCCTTAGGGAAATATTGTTTCTTATTTGCTGCTAAAAAATGGCGTCTGATTCAGTCAATGGCTTTGATGGAACTAAATGAAAACGTGATAAATTAATGTCTGATATTTACAGTCTCCCGCTAGACGGCGTACTCGAGCGTTGCGATCGCGAATATTATCATGTTTTTAGGGCATGAATCTGAATTGAGCAACCTGATAATGCTCACTCTGGTTATTGTTTCCGTTTTTAAAAGCGCTATATGTTGAGCCTCCTCATGTGACATTTGCCATGTGACATTTTTATTAGCAATCATTGGTCGCTTTTCTAACGTTGCCATTCGGGGAGTTGTAATGAGGCTTTTTTTTTGGTGCCGTGTAAGAGAAATATATATATAGATATACATTATACATCCATTTTCTTGTCGACTTAAAGCTATTTTTGTTCTTTCTTTCTTAACAAAGTACTGATGGCCTTTTTACTTTCTCTATTTTTGTTCTACAAAATATAAATTGATGGAAATAGTTAGCACAGACAGCTTCAATTGGTAAAATGTTGAAAGCAGAAGTTCTTTATAGAATAGCCATAGATTAGCTCCAACTAGTGTGTCTTTCTCGAGGAGCAGACATATGGAAAATAATATAGGTGAATTTTACTTCACATGAGGCAGACTACGCATTTTTAAGTTCCAACGAGCGGATTTTTCTGCCGGCGCGGGTTCTAACGTTATTTACTGCGTATGGAAAGATTGCACACCTACAACGTCATTGTAAATAATGGTGAAATTATTAAATGTATGAAATGGCTACAGCTTTCTTGAGTTATTTGTAAACATTTTTAACCCCAAAATGGCAACTGAAGAACGCCAAGTTGATGTAGAGTGCCATGCGTTCAATGATGAATTGACTTTATTTTATTTTAAGTGATAACTTTATTTTATTGACTTTATTTTATTTTTAAGCTGGAAGTTTTATTTTAGAAGTTTTTACTAAGCCCACCAAACTTTTTTTCTAAATTTTTGGCCCACGACCAAAAAAGTTTGCCCATCCCTGGTTTAACCCATTGGAGACGGGTGATTCATGAAAGCATTCTTACAGAATCCAAATCAGGATGTAAATAAATAAAAAATGGAAACTTGAATGTAGGCTTTGCTAATTTGACAGATTTACTTTACTTTAATTATTGTTAGTTTAATCATATATATAATCAATGTTAGTTCAAAGTATAACTAAATAATTTTATTTTGAACTAAAGTAATGGTGAATTAAATAAATCAAATAATAATAATTATATACCACAAATAAACTGCTAAAAAACTACTTTGGTTACCAGTTTTATCTTTTTTCCCTGTTTGATGCTGGCACGTGTTAGTTACAATCGGCGCGAAAGGTTAAGCAATATGGTTCTTTTAACACTTTCTGAAACAGCAACTTTCTATTGAAAATTTTAGGTAGGCAGGACATTATCGAGTGCAACACTACTAAAAAGTGAGTGCAGTGATATTCTTTATCTCTTCGTTATTTAAAGAATAGTGGTTGGAAAACGTTTTAATGAAATTAATTTTATATTTTTAGTGGTTTGTAACATTTGTTGACTAAGTGTTATCAGACTGCCTATACCAGAGATGCCAACTGCTCCGGACACGCCAAAATAATTTAAAAAACGGTATATAACTTCGAAGTAAATTTTGCAAATATTTGACTAATTTTGCTTGCTTTTTAAAAGGTATGGCATGCCATAAGTTCGCTTCGCTTTATTTAAAAAAAACTGGGCACCTGGGCCGCGCAGCGGCCCCTATCCCATACATCGTGACATATATACATTGTGTTTAAAAACATTTTGAAATTTTGCTACATTGTGGTGGCAAGTGCCATAAGTTCGATAAAGTGGTGAATTACATAAGCCAACGAATTCATTAGAAATAGTGGTGCATAAAAATCTACTGAATAGAATTTAATAAACCAAGAATCACAATTGATAAACTACCACTTTAAAATATATATTTGCTGTCCGGAGCAAGTTGGCATCTCTGCTATACTACACCGGGAAGGGTTGATTAACTTTGATCCTCTATTTTTCATATTCAAGCTAGATACTTACATTCTCAAAATCATTCAACGATTTCGTCATTCATGTCACGAATTAAGTATGAAAATAAATTAAGTATGCCTTTTATTTAATTCCAAAAATTTATTTTGAAAACCTTCAAATACTATCTGCTAGATACGATTAAAAAATAGAACATGAAACAAAAATTCGCATGCAAATTTGCCTATATTGGTTATTAGTAAAACTTTTAAACCTATGATGATACCATGAAAAGAATAGATCTAAATCTTCAGAACTAAAAGCTCAGTAACCGTTTCATTTCAACAACGGTAAATATTATGTCCAACTTGATTTAGATTTAATTTTGATTTCCGGAATTTAAAGGTACTTAAGTTGATACTTCTTTCCTTTTGTCTAGGTAACAATGTCCGACAGAGAATCTGCAGAACGTGCAGTCAAAGATGCCAATCCCATTATAGATGGTAGGAAAGCAAACGTCAATCTTGCATATTTAGGTGCAAAACCTAGGCAAAATGCTCAAAGTGGTGAGTAAATATTTGTTTATTGTTATTATGTAAATAGTATCAATAATTGTTATCTGTGGCTAAAAAACTTTTGTGGTGCAGAAAAGTGTGAGCAGAGGAGAACTATAAGAAGTACACGGAAGTGACAAAATTCATAGGATACCTTTTAATATCGCTTCGGACCTCCTCCAGCTCTACGAAGAGAGCAGAAAGGAAGTCTCTTACAGGAATATTCAGTCTTGCTGCCTAAATCAATGTCCATAATTGCGAGTGTTGCAGGTGCAGGATTTTGTGCGGAACTGACCTCTCAATTATGTCCCATAAATGTTCAATGCAAATCATATCCGGTAATAAAGTTGTCCAAATCATTCCAAAACTTTCTTCAAACCAGTCGCGAACAGTTAAGGCCCGTTGACATGGCGCATTATGATCCATAAAAATTCTATCGTTGTTTGGGTGCATGAAGTCCATGATGGGAAGAACGTTGTCTTCTCATCATGGAAGACAACGATGAAGCTGAACATTATCATTTCTAGTCAATGATCGGTACAATCAGACCATTGCACAAATACATGCTATGAAAAAGGAGCCCACGCTATGGTGTCACCACCAGATTGAACAGTGTCTTGTTGAAAACTTGGGATAATGGCTTCTGGGGTCTGCGTCCCACTGAAATCGTGACTCATATGTCCAAGCTACAGTTTTCCAGTCGTCCAGAGTCCAACCAATATGGTCGTGTACCCAGGAGAGGCACTGGACTCGATGTCGCACTGCTCGTAAAGACACTCGAGGAAGTCTTTTGCTGCCATTTCGCATTAGAGCCAAATTACACCGCGCTGACCAAACGGATACCTCTCTTTTACGTCCCGCAATTATCTTTGTGGTTATTTTACGCAATGTTACTTGCTTATTAACACTGACAACTCTACGCACTCAGTCATATATCTCTGTTATTAAGTGCAAGCGTTCGGCCACTGCATTGCCCATGGTATTAGGTTGTGCTTAAAATTAGGCATTCTCGGCACATATTTGACACTGTAGATCTAGAAACGTTAAATGCCTTCACAATTTCAGATATGGAATGTTCCATGCAGCTAGCTCTAAATACCATTCCCCGCTCAAAGTCTTTTGATTCCCATCTTGTGGTCCTATTACCACAGAAACCTTCTCAGACCAATAACTTTAATACAAATAAAAGTCCATCTTGTGCATTACCCATATATACGTTTTGTACGCGATACTTCTGCCATCTGTATGCTTGTATATTGCTATTCCATGACTTTCGTTACCTATGTTTGTATAGTCATAGTAAGGATGTCCATAATGAGGCAATTAGCTTTATGTTTATTTTTTTCAAAATAAAAAAAGAACTATTATTGATAAAATACGTTGTGTTTATAAAGTTATAATTATTACATTTTTGATTTTATATATATATATATATATATATATATATATATATATATATATATATATATATATATATATATATATATATATATATTGAATTTCTGTGTTTTTTTATGGTTATAGAATTGAATTTAAACATATTTAGGCTACATACTTAGGAGTTTATTTAGGACGTAATACTAATATAATGAAAGCTATTTTCTGCCAATCTTGGATTTTATTCGCCTTTATTTATAATAATCTTGGCATTTCTTACTGAATGCATAACTTTTCGACAAATATTGATATCGGTTTAAGGCCTTATTTCAATAGTGGAGTCAAATCCACTCAGTAAAAATAAAATTGAATTCAAACTCATTCGGGCTTGTCATTTCTCTTTTACTTTATTAAAACTCTCACGCCTTTTAAAGAGCACAAATCAGACTAAGTAGGATAACAATTTACTTATTAGACTTTAAGGCTCTGTATCTCAAAATGAACCAAGATGGAGTTGGCTTCAGTTCAAATTAGATCATCAGTTACTTAGTCTTATATATTGCTTAGTACTTAGCTCAACTACAGTACTATGTTAGCACCATAAAAAGTACAATAAATGAGGAAACATTGACCTTCTTGCTCGTATTAGTTAGTCATTTGCAAATGTCCATTCTCTACACTAATGAAGTACGTAGGAATCGATTTTACAAATGATAATTTTTATTAACAATTTGATGTAGCTTCCAGCTTAAAATTATATATTTTCTCCAATTATATCATTTATTAATTACTTTCGGTTTATTAATAATTAATTAGTTTTTATTAATCAGATACATTGTCTTTCAATCACTTAATATTACCACATCATAATCGCAGATGAAGAAAATAATATTTTCTTATCAATTTTTGTTCTAGACCAATTAATGGATACATAATATCCCATCCTTCATTCACTTTTTTCAAATTGGGGTAGGATTCCATATCTGGATTTTTCTTATGTTATTTTTGTAGAAAAGAGAAAAAATATAAAAAAATAGAGTAGCAATTAAAATTAGGAATTATTTTAAACTCTTTTGTATAACGCCCTGTTTGTATGAAATTGTGAGAAATTTATTCATAATTTTGTTATTTATCGAAAATATTCTCCTGTTTTCATGATTTTGTAAGAAAATCTTAAAAGCAACTGGTCTACATCCAAACATTTTTTTCAAAAATTCATCTAAATCAGTTGCAAAAAAAATCTATAATTAATGCTTAGAATGAGGTTATGTCAGAGTTCTGTTTTTGTGAATATATGAAAATAAGGACCGGTCTTTGCGTCAAAACTCAAAAAAACATGTTTTCAAGGATTTTCATGATTTCAAAATGTAATCCACTTCGCATTTCAAAGCAAGAGTTATGTTACGAGTTTATATGTAAAATAAATTTGTGAAGTGTCCGTCTCTACTATAAAACATTTTGCGAAAGGTCTGTTTTAATACCCAAAAATTTTCTTCAAAGGGTTCTTCAATGAACTCAGATTTTCTCTGCAATGACACAAAGAAATATAGTATTTAAAAAATTTCAGCAGAGCTTAAAAAGTTTCGTCTTTCATGACCATACTCCAGGAGCTTTTGCCCAAACATGGCGGCATTTATAAACTCCAAGAGTCACCTATACAGCCTTGCACTTCTAAATTTGACTTTTAACTCATTCTTGGTTACTCACCTCTCACCTAATTAATCTTTAACTAGATACTAGTTAAGCTCCAAATTATCAAGTGTTCAAGCTATTAACATTGTGCATATTTTTTTTTTCGTATCTCCGGAATGTGGTGCTTCCTGTTTGTTGCCCATAGTGTCGTGGCTGTGAGCCAAGCAGCTAAGAAATCAGAGGGGAAGATGAAACAATGAAGAAGAAAAAGAAGTCTCCTTCGCTTCAGCACACAATCGCTGACTCTGCTTCTGTACTCGATTGTGATCACTGCGTGAGACTTCATTCTTTGTCTAAATATACACACAACACCTCCCTTCACTCTCTTTGCCGTTTATTATTCAGAAAGCAGAAAAAATATTTTGTTGTTGTTGTATTGCCCTTTTACGCCCAATCGTGTATTGTCCTACCTTTTTATTTTTATTTTTTCTTTGAAATCTCTGCGACGGACTTTAAACTCTTATCTCTCTTTGTCACTTTTTAGACAGCGCTGCAGACACTGATTTATTCAAGTTTTCAAATTATAATCAATTTAAGGAGCATATTAGCACTCCAATTATCCAAGTTCCAGTCATCTGGATCACTAAATAGTGGGGTTATTTTAAGGAAGAAAGAGAAAAATTAAAAAGTGTGGCTGTACTATTGTTAGGCAATTCTTTGTCACTTATTAAACAGCAGTGCTGAAACTGATTTATACTGTTTTTAAAATAATAGTAAGATTGCAATTCATATTAGTACTTCCATTATCTTAATACCAGTTTACTTGATCGTCAATTAGGACTATTTTAAGGGAAAGAGAGAAAAAAAGCGAATAATTTGATTGCACAATAGCTACTACTCAGCACTCTTTGTCACTTATTAGACAGCACTGTTGACATTGATTTGTGCAGTTTTACTGTTAATTAAAGAACTAGTCGAGTTTCGTTCATTTCAGTGACAATCACTTCATCGACAGACCGTTTCATCGACACCACATGACGGTCAGATTATTTCGTCGACAGGCCATTTCATTGGCAGATCATTTCATGAACATGGTCGTTTCGTCGATTGGTTCGTTTCAACGATGGGGTCATTTCGTCGATGGGTCATTCAATCGACATGTTCATGTCGACGACAGGGTGGTTATTTATACAACAGCGTCATTTCGTCGTCGTCGACAACTTCATTTCATCGACTAGGTCGTTTCGTCGAAGGGTTCTTTCGTTGACAGGGTC
Source organism: Parasteatoda tepidariorum (assembly GCF_982258835.1). Lineage (NCBI taxonomy): Eukaryota > Metazoa > Arthropoda > Arachnida > Araneae > Theridiidae > Parasteatoda > Parasteatoda tepidariorum. The sequence continues at coordinate 43,504,817 of NC_141759.1, forward strand.
GATTTGTAGAGAAGGTCATTTCGCTGGCAAAGTCATGCGTAATTCCGAAACTACTTTTATTATTTGATAAATAACGCGTTATGCCACTTGCACTCCTTCGTAATTTAGTATATGTGTGTTGAAATTTTTTAAACTTAGCCTGATGCAAAATTTTTATAGTATATTGTTGTCAAAAAAAAAGAATTTTTTTAATTGAAATTGCCTACTCCTTTTGCTCTACATCTCATTGAAAAAACGAAACCTTTTTTTACATTTGGTGTTCTAGTTGTATTTTACGCATTCTAAGTTGTATTTCACACAATGTTTTCGAATTGCATTTTGCACATTTATATCGAAGATTAATTTTTAATGCTCATTATTGTAGATTAGTATCACAAAAGCAATTGCAATAACTACAATAAATAATTCTTGAAATAGCAAGTGAAGGAAGAAAGAAAATAACAAAGGAAAAGAAATACAGTGAATTAATGAATCAGTGAAATATTGAAACCGCTTTGACGATAGATCATTTCATTGGCAAAATCATCTCGTTAACAAGCCATTTTGGTGACAAAAATTCTCTGTCGTTAAAAAATAAAATTATAATACGATGTATAATGTTTTTAACATCCATAGATGCCAGCAAACTTGACTATCGTCGACCGCTTTAACAATCGTTGACCAGTATCGCATTTTGCTCATGCGTAAGTTGACCAATAACTAGTAACAACTAAAAATGGTAATAAAATATTTACTTAAATTTTCGAAAACTAACTGCTTTATCTTTCCAATATTCTTAGAAAAGAGATCCCTCGCAGAAATTCTCGAACAGAAATATTTTTTTTAAAAAAAGTGAAGATTTTCGAACGTTCTTTTCTTTCTTTTTTTTTCTTCTTTGTTTTATTTGTAAATTGATCTAATGAATTGGTCATTTCGGTGACCAGTTACAACAGCAGCATACTTGTAGTGCTTGAGGAAGCAAGGTCAGGAAGATGCTAAAGTAAAAAAGTTGATGAATGGAATTCCATTAAAAATATTAATGGTATATTTTAAGTGATTTCTGTGTAATTTTTTAACAAATTAAAATTTTAAAATTTCTTTTTTAAAAAATAGCAATATTTATTTTAAATATATTTTGTAATTTAAATATATTTTGTCAAAAATATTCATTTTAAATATATTTTGTCAAAAATATTCATTTTAAATATATTTTGTCAAAAATATTCATTTTAAATATATTTTGTCAAAAATATTAATTCCCATAATAGATATTTTCATAATAGCTAAACGTTTGATTTCGATTTTAAAAAATATGATCTCTTTTTAATTTGAAACTGAACTGTATTTTCTGGAAATAAAATAAAATGTTCTGCAAAAATATCACGTCCAAACTATCCCTTTAGACACAGTAAAATGAAATAAAGAATGCTGCTTTAAAAATTCTGTAAGTGGTATGAAGTTGAAAAATAATTTCATTTCACGCTTACTGTTACATCAGCACTAGTTAGTTATTTTAAAAAAAAACTGAAAAAAAGCCCAGAAAATATATTTTTCTTCAAATAAAACCATAGTTTTTCCACCCCGGCTATCATACAGAAATAAATTACAGTTTTCTTCTTAAATCTTTTTTCATATCGTGTTTCATAAGTATATTTACCATCATTGTTTGGAGGACGAAGTTTGTAACTGAAATTATTATTTAATTTTTAAAACTATTTCTTATTTAATTACAGTTTTATTTTTGGAGAAATTCTTACAATATAATTATAAGCATAAAACCATTTTTTTTTTCTTGGCTGTATTTTTCTCATTAATTTTAAGCAGATTAGAAATATCTGAAGGCTTTATCATGCTCTAAATCTATACAACCTTCTCCTCAACAAACGTAATAGTTAATTGATTTTCATAAAATATCTATAATATTGTATAACGTTCTCGTATAAATAATTTATTCCTGTTTTTAAAATTTTGGAAGTATTTTGCAAGCTTTGATGAGGTTTGCATGCAAGGAAACATATATTTATCAAATGTTCAATCTTATTCAGAACTCATTAAAACTCTGAGAATGTTTTGATGCATGCGCCGCATGCATAGGTTATCAATTGATAAAAAAAAAGAATGTCATTTACTAAAAAGAATGTCATAATCTTGGGGATCAATCACAAAATGAGGAGAATTGGAACCAAAATTGATATTTATTCAGATGTACGGCTTAGTCGTTCTTTGACGGTTCGGGAATAAAATTCTATGTACATGTTGAATGAAAATAATTTTGTTCTCAATAGGAAATTACGGTTTTTATCTTGATAATCTACGTATCATATATTCGTTACAGGACTCAAATTAATATTTTTTTCTGTATTTTATCTTTAAAATATAACTTTTGGAGCAATTTTAGAAAAATATTTAGAGTTTTTGTTTTATTTATATATGTATTGAGTAATCAAACATGATATTCTTGCATTGAAACTTTAAGTATATATATTTTTTTTTTAAAAAAGGTCAAAATTTGTTTAAATTTTTTTTTTTTTACTCTTATAACTCAGTTACAATTTTTGTTTAAATTTTTCTTGTTTTTTCTTTTTGTTATTTCTTTGTTGTTGACGTAGGCCTGTTTAGGCAGAGGGGATGCGATTGTTCTAGTTTTCCAGTGGCACCATCTATGGCCAAGAATTCGACTTCTGCCACACCCGTTTATAGGGCGGACCCATTCATACATCCATTCATTCATCCACAGATCGTAATTTTGACCTGAATCAGAGAACGATCGATCTCCAATCCAGTACCCCCAGAGGTATTGATTTGTTATGGGAACTGGGAACATGGAGGACTTTTGCGACTTGACAGATTTAACATGCATCAGTCACTTTACTACACCGGCTGGCTGGCTGGCAGGCTGGGTTTTCGGCCGGCTGGGTTCGAACCCACAAACTCTCGAACATGGGCCCAGTGCCCTACCGATCAGGCTATCCCGGCCCTGTTGTTTCTTTAAATGATGAATTAAGAATTTAACATAATATTGACTTCTAAACAATTAACAGCAATTTTTGCAACGCATTAGCACCAGTAATGTGTTCCAAAGTGCGTCGTTTTAAATTGTGTTTACTCTGTAGTGCTTGCAAGCTAGGAATAAAAGAGACAGATTACGCATTAGACCTAAAATTAATTTTAAAGTTATTTACTGCTAATATTGTAATGTCTACAGCGAAAACTGCCGATAATACTACTGAATATTTTATTTTGAAACAGTCGTTGAACAGCCGACCCAATTTTGGGTTTACGATTACTAATGTTCAACTCTGTAGCCTTGTAGTTTTGAGCTCTATGCAGAAGACAAGGGAACTCCAGGATGGAGTATTGAGAGAAATTTGCCTGTGTGGAGAACTTTTTGATGGAACTAACAAAAACCTCTCGCGGTTAGCTTGACGTCAAGGGGACTCTAACCCATGATCAGTCTATCACTGACGTATTTTATGTCAGCACTGTGGTCGGTGCAAGGCGGATGTGGAATTCATATCGACCAGCCATAATTGAGATTCGAACCCTGTTCACCTCATTGGAAAGTGAACGCTCTATCCCCTGAGCCATCGCGGCTGAACTGAAAGTTTTGTGAAATTTAAATGTAAAATATAAAATAATAGTTATCAGAAGTCTGTTCCCCAAACACGCAACCATGGCCAAACTCCTAGCCCCATCTTTAGTTCCTTATCTTTTAACGGACATGGTAGGAATGTCAGGTAATTTAAACCCTGGTCAGAGAATGTGGACAGCGCCACACAGGAATGTGAGTTGGTCCCCCTCTCTCCAATTTTCCACACCATTACCAAGTCTATTCCACAAATATTTATGCAGAGAACATTTGTTCGAAACTTTAAGTAAATGTAACTAATAGAATTTAAGATATTATATTTAAAAAGGAAGGTAGGTAAAAACACATTTTGAGATATAAAAGGCTAAATAGACGAACGATTTTATGTCGGCCTATAAATAAATGTTATTAAAGGAATACATTAATTTCGTTTTTTATTTAATATAGAAAGAAGATTTTGGAGAATTAAAACAGGCTTTTTATATTGTCATTTTATGTAAAAAAAAAAAAAAAAAAAAAAAAACTGACCCTGGCTGATTTTGTAATAATTGACCGAAAAAAGGTAGTCAGGTATCTTTTTATCATAGATGCCAACCAGGAAGTTTTAGCTTTACACAATGTTTAAATTGGTAGCGAAATAACAATTTCAGAATTTATTAGCTAAAAATCTTTCCCCAATATTTAATGAGGTAGCAGAATTTCTGTTTCACCGCAATTTATAACTATTTGAAGGTATGTCTAAAATGTCGGAAAAGTAAGCAGCATTGTCTTTATAGTTTGTCTAAAGGACGAACTCCCCTAGCCATTCGTCTGGACCCGTGGCTGTGACTATTGCAACGAGGTATAACTATTTCAAGTAGGGGTATGGGGTCATTGTTTAGTACAGGTATTAGCTCGGGTCTTCGAGAGAAAGGGAATCTTTTTCTTATATCTATTGTGTTAATCTTAGAGTGAAGAGAAGCTACCCTACCTGAAATGCGCTATTCTTGTTTCCATAGCAGACGGCCTCTGACTTTGTGGCTGGGGAGTTCTTACCGTAAACAAAGTATAAGTGATGGTGAAACATAAAGAACTATTTCTAACCTAATTATTATTTAACTGCCACTTGAAAGCTAAAACTTCCCGATTGACAGCTCTTCAATTTATAATAAAGCAATTTGTATTTACAATAAAACAATTCGCGCCCTTATGGTCGCCGTTTAATTTTCAGGTTTTATGCATATGAAATTACTTGTACATAATGGTGAACGAAATTTACTTATTCCTTCTTATAATGGACTGTTTATTAAGTTTATTACTTCCAACGAACCAATCGATTCCTCTGCCAGCGCAATGAGTAAGTTGCCTATTTGCAACATTCCAATAGCTGTACTTTATTCACAAATTATATATATTATAAAAGAGAAAATACCGTTAAATAAGAGGTAACATTGGTAAACATTGTTATAACTTTCGTTAATGCTATATTGAGGCAAAGCCATAATGGCTCAATGGTTAAGGCACTGAACTGTCACTGTGAAGATGTGGGGTTCGATCCTCAGTGACGCTTTGAAGCCCACTCAACTGCAGATAGATGGGTATCAGCCTGTCTGGGAGTTGTACTCAGTGCTAACCACATTGCCACAACCATGCCGTTGGTTACGAATTTGTGGAGTCTTAACCTCCCTAGTCCACAACAGTCTGCTGCAAGAATGCTTTACTTTAATATTGATGACAGCCGAATTTATCTTTGTTGATTTAGATCCCATGTGATCCCTCCGACTGCGAAGAAAAACAGTTTAGACAATAATTTGTGTTATATAGAGAAATGCTAATCAGCTTAGGTGGGTAAATTTTATATCGAAACAAAACTGCAAAACTTAACTTTTAACTGTCATTTGAAATTAGATTTAATTATTAGTTAAGATTTTATGGAATAGAATATAACGGTATTACATGATCAAAAACTTCATTCGCTTCAAAAATGTACAATTTGGAAATAACAGTTGAAAAGTTTCAAGCACTCAAAAACAGGCGCCCATTTACAAGACTTGCCAGGCGTGAATGAGAAGAAACAAAAGTGATTTGATATAAAAAACGTAAAGTTGTCATGGAAAAATGAACGTGAAACAAAACTATAAAAACCACATAGCCGAGAGAAAAAAATATGAAAAACAGAACAAGAAAAACCATAGTGGTCGAGAGGGGCGAATCAGGTTAACACGCATTTTCAAGGAACTAATATCGTTAACAAGGGAATCATCATTCATGTAAAAAAAAAAAAAAAAAAAAAAAAAAAAACAAGATTCCAGGGAATCAAGATGGACTGATATTACTGGAGTGGAAATAATTTTGGTATTGTCAAAATTGAATTTATGTCCAAGATTCCAACAATGTGCAGCATTTGATGATTTTTGGAATTCTTAATAACGTGTACGTAGCTATTGTGTTCCTTAAGATAGGCGCTTGTTTTTGAGAGCTTGAAACATGTCGACTGTAATTTCCAATTTGTACATTTTTAAAGCGAATGAAGTTTTTAGTTAAGTACTATCTTACCGCTTCAATTTCTTCGAATTATTTATTTAAGAATATAACGGTGTTAATCTTCCACAAAAGTACACTTTTTTAATCGGTCATACTTCAAATAGGATGCAACGTGTTTTTCTTATCTGATGTGAATATACCAGATGAAGAACGGTGTTTTTATCAGTAGTTCCTAAAAGATTGTATGAAAGAAAAAAATTTCTGTATGTAGATATCAGATAATTTTGTTTATTAAGTTGAAGGTGTATTTAAAGAAGAATATTAAATGTTAATGTAATATTCTAAATGTAGGATCTTAAAATTTTGTAAGGGTAATTACGCTGGACACTACGGTAGAAGGGAAAAGTAAACCAGTTTAGCGCAGACTTAAGTTTTATAAATCTCACACAGGGTGCGGAATTAAAATCAAGCAATGTATACGCATAAAATCAAGCGTCGTCGAACACAGGACAAATGTTCCTGTAGCAAATTTTACGAAAAACTAACTATTAAGATTTATTTTTCAGTTATAGCACACACACGCTCATATATATGTTACGGCCAAAGCCCGAAGTCAGTCAATTCGCGATCTGGCCGGCCAAATCGCGAATTGGCCAAGAAAGCTGTAAATTGGCTGGCCAAAGTCCGCAATTTTCTTGATTTCGGGAATTGGCCGGCCAGATCGCGAAGTGGCCAAGATGTTCCGGCCAATGTCTGATCTTTAATTGATTTCATTTGAGACAAAGTAAAAAATTAAATGTTTCAAATTTTAATTTAAAAACTTGTCTATTTTTTTATATTTTTAAATTGGAAGATTTATATTTTTAAATTAAAAAAGAAAACAAAAGGGGCAATATTAGCAAATTAACTTTTAAATAAAACAATTAAATAGACAATTTAATAATGATTATTAAATTAATGATTATTTAATTGACAATTTAAAAACTTGTCTATTTTTTTATATTTTTAAATTGGAAGATTTATAAGAATTATTTATATAATTATAGAAGGCCGCCAAAGTAGAATATTCACTGATCGTTTCAATTATTTCGCACTTTGGCCGGAACATCGTGGCCACTTCGCGATCTGGCCGGCCAATTCCCGAAATCAGGAAAATTTCGGACTTTGGCCGTAACATATAGGGGAGAGTCGGGTAGCTCCGCCCAGCGGGTACCCCCGCCCAACGTCAATTTCATATATATAGAATATTTTCTCAAGTCAATGTGCCATCGGACATTAATTGTTACATTAAAAAGAGATTATTTTCAAAGTTTCAAGTATTTATGCAGCTGTTAACATGGTAAACAATAGTTTTGAAAATATGTTGAATACAGTATTCATGAAGTTAAGAAAAATTGGTTGAATGTTTCGTTTAAACTTCATTTTAATACTTATAAAATAATTTTTTCTATACATACAGCATTAAAGTATGTAGTCTTAAGTTTAATTTGCACGAAGAAAGAAGTTTATTTTTGAAAAATTGTTCGAGTAATTACAAATTTACAAAAAAATTGAATTTCGGGTAGCCCCGCTCACATGAATGTCAGGTATCACCGCCCAATTTTATTTCGTTAATAAATATACGGTTGCAAAGATTATTATTTTATTGCTTCAAATTTGAATGTTATATGCATTTTTAACAACAAATATTGTTGTTATTAAATGATTGTTATTAAATGATAGAATTCACTAAAAGTACATAAATATGTAATAAATAAAATAATTTTTTGATAAAAATGATAAATGAGGTTTATCTATTGTCAATACATTGGTCACTTTCATTTACTCCTGAAAAAACAGCCAAAAAACATAATTTTTGTAACTGGGCGGGGCTACCCGACGCATTTTGAAAAGAGCTGAAAAACATGTTTTTTTAAATTTCTATTTTTTAAAGTTAAACTATTCTTTTTTTGGTTTATTCTCTTTGCATTATTTTATTATGTGGTCAAACAATAGAAACATACAAAAATATTGATTATTACTCAATATTATACAGAAATATAAGCAATACTCCTTAAGTGAGCGGGGCTACCCGACTCTCCCCTATATATATATACAATATATATATATATATATATATATCAGGGTTCGTGATTTTTTTGATTTTTTTAAAAAAAATCAAAAGAATCAGATTTTTTTGATTTAAATCGGATTTTTTTTATTTAAATCAGATTTTTTTGATTTTTATTCAAATACACTGTAAGAACTTCAATTTATGATTTAAAAAAATTATAAATGTTTAATCAAATTAACTTAATATTAAAACTATGTTGTAACAATATTTTAGAAGCTCTAACTAAAATAATTTTTCATTATAATACATGGCTTTGAATGCATAGCAACTGTTTTGAAAGAAATGCATGATTAAAATTTAAAGACTAGATTAAATAGAGAATTTAAAGAATACTTCAGGGGTCTGTCTGGGTTTTTCTGAGAGGTAGCTATTTTGTGAAAATTAAAAATTATATTAAAAAATCAACACAAATATAGTAAAAATATGGATTTATCGTTTCTTACGAGACACAAAAATAAAATTTTAAGAAAAAGTATTTTGTGTGATTATACTATCATTTTTCCTAAAGTTGAATTTGTAAAGGTACCGTTAAACGGTAGTAAATTTGGCTTGGACAGACCCCTGCACTTTAACTATTAAAACAAAGTTTCAGTTAGCAAACCATAACTTTAATTTAAAATTGTGATTTCTTTTTTTTCCTCTTGATTTTTAAAATGACAAAATAAATGTAGCAGACTGTGTTTATAAATGTAGTCATTCATCAAATAATAAATAAATACTTAATCTATATGTTTTAACATTAAAATATTCGTTTTTAATTCTATATCAAAATAGATAAGTTAAGCGAAAAAAAAAAGTTAGAAAACCTATCTACTCATTGGAATTTTTTTTCACAAAATTTCTTTACAGAAAATCTGATAATGTCAAAGATACTGTAAACAAATTATGAGAAAAAAATATCAGTTAATAACCCTACTGCATCAAATAGACTTTGAAAGAATTTGAAAGGGAAGAATGACACTATATTTGGAAAAATACATCTGAATTCATCAGCCCTCTTTTTTTTCTTTTTCTGTTTTTGGCATATTAGGGTAATTTCTTTTTAACATAACCTCAAGCTTCAGAAATACACATTTTCCACCAATAAAATATGATGTAGATTTTAATTCACGCTTTTTCATTCAAAAGGTAGAATTTTAATTAACATTATTTGTATTATTTTTTGAAAAATATTCATGTTTATTAATTACTTTCTACAGCTATGCAAGTCTATATTAAGACAGCATTAAATGTTTACTTTAATCTGTACTTTCAATCTCAAGAATCAAAATATTTTTAAAAATGTAATTTCAAATGTGTTGGAATTTAACACACACCAAAAAAGTAATTTCATTAACTAAAATGAATTAATGCAGCAATTTATTTAAATTAAATTTTAATACTAAGAAAAGAAAATAATAAAAGTATCAAAAATTTAAAACACTGTTTTTTGACTTTTAAAATCAATATATATAGATAAAAAAATTTTTTTGATTTAAATCAATGATTTTTTTAAAAAAATCATTTGATTTAAATCATGATTTAAATCGTGATTTAAATCAAGCTGATTTAAATCAACAAACCCTGATATATACACAGTGAGACTTTCAGGAAAGACCACCTCTATGTAACGACTATATTTGCGACAACTTTTGGGAGGCACGGAGTTTTTTCCATAGACATACGTTGAACAAACCTTTTAGGAGAGATCATCAAAACCTCTCAGCCGAGAAGGTTAATTAAGGAAATACGTGAAAATATCAAAACAAATAAGTAGATTAAAAATAATTCAAAATATTTGCATGAGAATCTTATTTAGAGAGTTCTTTTTAACGATCTCTGAAAGAAATCTACAACCTCATGTTGCAGTCAGAAAACACTAACGACGATGATCAATGATTTATTTTTAGAGTTGAAAGTTAAACTAGAAAAAAGCTATTTTAGAAAAAAACAAAGCTTACTCAAACAAACAAGCTTTAAAGCTAACTAATTTTTATGATATAAAACCAAATGCAAACTTAAACAAAAAGCATAATTGCTTATTTATTTAAAATAATTCTGTATTTCATAAGTGATATCAATTGTTTTTACACCTATAGTTATATCAGTTGGGATTATTTCTTTTGATGCTAATTTTAATTCATCGATCCACTTTTCATGACGCCAACATAAGTGATATTTTTGCACCAAGAAAATGACAGTGACTAAAATTAAAATCGTTTACGAAAAATCACTGAAACTTCGATAAAGTCAATAGAGGTAACCTCTAAGAACGACTAACTTTCATTAGCGACCATTTTATTGTGGAACAAAGAGTTGTCGCCCCCTGGAGATTTCACTGTATTTCTATTAAAGTCTATTGAAAAGAAAATTATGTATTTTTAGTGAAATGTTGTTATTTAACTATGTTAGCTCTACGACAACATTTAACTAAATTGTCATGCAGCCAATATTCTCTCTAAACGTATTTAGAGGGGTGGCCCGCCTCGTCTGCCATTTTAACCCTATAACTGCGCCCTCTTTGCCCTTTTTGTTAAAATAAGCCAACACCCTTTAACAATGCCTTTTATTCTTATTCCATTTTTTAAAAAATGAGTTCACTGTTTAAATAATAATTAATATTTATAATAGTAATTCTAATTACTATAATAAATATTTACTTTGTTATAATTATTCTCAACTGGTTAAATTTGTATAAGTTTCTCTTTTTCTGGGGGGAAAAGTGATTTTAAATTTAAAAATTATTTTTTTAAATCACTTGTTTTTTTTTTTTTAAAAATGCACCTTTTTTAATGTTCATTTTCTTATAAGTTTTAATTTAAATCATAGAAAAAAGCTTTCACGTTGTTCGTCAATTAATCATTTTATAGCGTACTGTATTTTGAAGGGGAAAAAAGCTTAGCACAGAGATTGTCTTTTAGCATGCCTTAATTATTTTTTAAAAACTAAAAAATTTTCTTTTATTTTGATAATGATTAGGAATTACTTTTGAAATATGCATGTAAAATAATATAAGAGGATGATTTAAAAACTTTTGCGGATCAAATTCAGTTATAACATAATATTACACATTTCGTTAAATGTTTACAGTGTTAAGTGAGTACCCTTTCAAAACTCGAAGTACATTTTTCTGTGAAAAAGCACCCTGACCTTTTTTATTCCTTGGGAGAACTCTGATAGAGCTTAAAAAAATAATTGCTTTCATTAATTCCAAACATAATTAATAAAGTGGATTTTAGTACTTAACCTCTATTGACCTTATCGATTTAAAATGACTTGATTAGATCTTTGTTTTTTTCTCTCCTTTCAAATTTTTGAAAACGAATGAAGCTAATCTTTGAAAACAGCTGACTCATTTTCAAAGACTCATTTGCAAAGCAAAGTTTTTCCAACTTTTTTAATTTATTTGTTTTAAAAAAAATTACAGTTACGAATAGGTGTTTAAACTGAATTTCTTCAGATAAAGTAAAATAACAAGGCATTTAAAAGAGAATAATAGAGTAAACAAGCATTTTCATCCCTCTGGTTTGATAAACCATTAATATGAAACCATGCGTGTTTTTGACCTAAAATGATATTTGTTTTTATTTTTACACGTAATCCTATCTATTTTCCAAATACTGAATTGCAAAATTATAAGATATTTGAAAGGATGACACTGCGAGATTTTTATCTTTTAGTAATTTTAAAAGACTCAAAACATTTACGGTATACGATTTGTTTACTAGATCAGTGATTCTCAACCTTTTTTTCGTTGCGGCACACTTTTAACGATTTCGAAATTTGACGGCACACAATGAAAAAATTAGATTAAAAATTGTTTAATTACATATTTTACACTGTGTTAAATGGTTTGTGATAATAATTTTGAATGTGGAATAAAATAACATGCACTACAAAATCACATTTATTAAGGGATTAATTATTTCTTTCGACCAATTTTTTATTAGTTAGTAACAGTTATTTATTTTTTTGCTAGTTATAAATTGTTAGCTTGTTTTCTATAATTATTAACTGTTTTTTTTATTTCTTGTTGACCAGTTTTTTTGCTAATAATTAATTGTTAGCTTAATTTTTGTTAATTATCCTTTGTTAATTTGTTTTTTATATATTTGTTTTTTTAGTTATTCTTTGTTAGTTTGCTTACTAATTGCATAGCTTACTTCAATGATCAGCTCTTACAACATTTTTTAAAATTGTGTGCTAAACACTTCCATCTTATTTTAAGATTGTCAGAGACAATAAAATCGCCGACGAAGATGCTATCACGCTGTTAAAGCGTGGGAAAATTATGAAAAGTATATATATATATACACTTTTCTTTATTTTAAACTTTACTCATAATAAAAAAAAGCATTATAATTTTTATTGCATCATTTCTAATATTTGGCGGCACATTTTAAGAATTTGGCGGCACACAAAAGTGCCGCGGCACAGTGGTTGAGAATCACTGTACTAGATATTTCTAAAATGCATTATTTAGTTTTAAAGAAGTCTGTGTTTATTTCTTCTGAAAGTCATGGTTTTTTTTTTTTTTTTTTTTTTTTTTTTTTTTTTTGCATCTTGTCATTTTCATTATTTAATATTTGTTTCCTTTTTATTTATTTTATTGACATTTTGACAAGAAAATATTCTCTCGCCTTATAAATCAGGGGTCTGTTTAGAAGAAATTCGGGTCCATTAAGACCCTTCACAAAATATCTTTTCATAAAAACGGACCCTTCACAAAATATTTTAACTTAAAAACGGACTCTTCACAAAATAATTTATCTTTTAATCGGACCCTTCATAAATTTGATTATCTTCACTATTGTTTTGTTAATCGAATAAATCCTTCCCAGGAAGGGGAAGGGGAGAAAGACAAATGCAAACGAACTAAGTTTGTCTTCGGCAGAAGCTCCTTCCTTTATTCGTCCGAAATGAATATTCTGTGTTCAGCAGTATAGGCTAAATACCAAATATTTTTATGTTGCATCTCTAAAAGAGTAGCAGCAATTGCTGTTTATTTTTTAAAATTTAATTTTTTAATTATATATTTACAGTGTTGAGCATAATCTTGTATGTCTTTACAATTTAAAAACTTCTTGAAAAAGTTTTTTTTGCAATAAGACCTTATTTGCACAAATTCACAAAAGCGGATCCTGGTTGAAAGAATGTGACTTAACGTTTATTTTAGATTCACAAACTGCGAGTAATTTTTTCACAATTTTACAAAAACGGACCTTTCACACAATTTCTAGACAGACCCCTGTAAATCGTTAGTGTAACTCTAGTGCAACATAACAATTAAACCGATTTATGAAAAACAGGCTAGGAAAAAAAACGGGGTTCTTTCTAAGAAAACCCCCCAAAAACGGTATTTTTTTTTTATTTAAACCAAGTTTTTTTCGCTTTATTTAAAGCAAAGATTTGAATGGCACTTTATATGAAATAATGCATGCAACATATAAATGGTACTAAGTTAAAATTAGTTAAGCTATTATAAAGTATAATCAATTAATATTATTATCTTTTTCTTAGCTTTAACACCCAACAGTAACTATTCTAAAATTAAAATTTTTATACCATAACAATTAGCAACCTTAATATATTAAGAATTTTAAAAATTATGTAAAAAGTACTGTATTTTGTATATTAAATGGTTTAGTTCTTACATTTGTTCAAACAGTATTTAAAAGTACATGGGGGGCAAAAGGTTAATGTGAGTATTCTTACTGGATACTGCGGAAACTAATAATGAGTGACCCGGAGTACCTGGCCACTAAGGTAACATCCGTAAATGATGAATTATATTGAATCAAAAGCCTATGATATTAAAATTAATTGATGAATTAGATTAAAAGTTAGCAATTAATTAAAATGAAGGAAAGGAGAAGAGAAGGGAAAGACAACACATTAAAGGGACAGAGTAATTAATTAAAATGAAGGAAAGGAGAAGAGAAGGGAAGGACAACACAAACAACTAAAAACAAAAAATGGTAAATTAGTGGGTTAAGGACTTAATAAATATTTACTTAATTATGAAATTAACTGATTAATAAAGATAATTAAGTAATAAAAAGGTGTGGTCCGCAGTAAATTCCGCGAGAGGAGGGGCACCCCAGGCAGGTGGGAAAGCAAGATGATGCTAGCAAATAAGGTGCCAGTCCGGAGGGGGGAAGTCAGGAGGGAACAAATATTCTTGACGCCTACGATATGATTGAAATATTTACATAGGAATAATTTTAAATTATAGCGGTATTGAAAAAGGATAACAATTCGATTAGAATATGAATACTTTTTAAATTATAGTGATATTGAAAATGAATAACAATTCGATTAGAATATTTGAATAGGAATACTTTTTAAATTATAGTGATATTGAAAAAGGAAAGAAGTCTTAACCATTCATGCTCATTTTGGTTGATACAAAATTTGCATACGTAAAAAAGGACACCATTTAAAACGTTTTAAGCATGGTCATTCAAATAATGTCAACAGTTTCGCCTCTTAAATACTTTCAAAACATTTGCTGCTAAATGAAAGATTGTTCACGTAGAGTTAGTATAGAAGTATTCGTATTATTTTGCCATTCTTATGTACATTTTATGTAAAAAGCTAGAATAAGGAAAAGGCAAGTAGAATTAAATAAAAATCATGCAAATATTGAGAATGCGTTTTTGTTTAACATAAAAGTTAAAAAATTGTTTTTTACCATTCCTTCAAAAAATTCGATTTAACGTTGAACATTATTATTTCCCTTTACTACAATTCCCTTTACAAATTGGCTGGAACCTTATTAAGATGTTTAATTGAATCATGTTTCCGTTTAGGTTGAACCATTATACCATAAGTCAACGATAGTTCAACATTGGATCTATATTAAGGTTATAGAAAATTTTTACGATGTTATGGTTAAACATGGTCCAGGTTTTTCTTACAGAACAATAAACGCATTATTAAGTCATTAATGTTGTAAATTGAGGATATTTATAAATAAAACGATTTGTAAGTTTTGTAATTCTTACTTAATTTAAAATTGTTATGTTATCATGCTTGATCTACTGTTCATCTTGGTAAAATCCTAGTATACGTTACAAGCTGAACCGCAAAATCACACCCCATATTCCTAAATGCAAATGCAAAATGGGTAAAAAGCAATAACCCGTCGAATCTCCACAAATCCGCACCTACATATTACAAACGTTATCGCCCTCTTAAACATTGCAAATGTCGCCAAATCCACCTTGTAACGTATACTAGGATTAAACCCTCTTCTTGCTTTTCTCGATTAATGAAAAGACAGATTTTTTATTTTCAGGTTTCTCTCCGCTAAGGTCTACATATCCATTAATGATTCCAAGTCAATATGGGTAAGCTTAATTTAAACTTATTTTAAACGCAATTTTTGAAATTCTATGTTTTCTACTAATATGCCTCTGGAACTAAAATTCCCCAAAATGACTCAACTTGCATATCAAGGTTCTCGTGGACCTTAAAATTATTAAAAAATAGTAATAATATGAAGTTGAGCTTCGATCATTTAATAGATATGTGACCACCATTGCATATTGTTTTTCAAATAAAATATGTTGTATAAACATTTTGTCTCATCAGGCCTCTTAATATTAAAGACATTTCTATTAGCTTTAACTCTTTCCGGTGCTGTGTATCCAGTCTGGCAACATTAGTTTAACAAATGTTTCAAACCACTAGAATTGTAAAACTGATTTCTTTTAAATGTTTATCCACTATCATTCTTTACTATCATTCTTTAAAACTCCGCCCAATACTTACCTATGCCTCACCTGCCTGGACAACGATACCTCAACATCTACTAAAGAAATTAAACCAATGCCAAAACAAGATCCTTAGAAAAATAACCTGTGCAAGATGGTTCATCCGGAATACCAATATACATGCAGACCTCAAAATACCAACTCTATCACAGCATATATACAAGCTAAACGCAGATTTTTTCGATAAAGCCATAGAATGTAAAACAGCAAATTTTAATGAAATCTTTAAATTTGAAAATTATATCAAAGATAAAAACTACAGACCAATAGCTGCACATTTCACCTCCGACGCCTCATATCATAACTATCAAAGCAAATAATTTCATCAACCTTTCTAAAAATAACGTTTCCTCATGCTGATACAATTCTGAACAACTCCAAAATCAAACAAACACAGTTTAGAGCAAGCTGCTCAATTTATATTTGATTCCTTTTTAGTTATTCAAGCAAAGAGCTTGAAACATTCATAAAAGCAACTCCATTGCCTGCTTACCTCATTGCTCAACCAAAACTGTTCTAAAATTCCAGATGAATGGGATAGGGGCCGCTTCGCGGCCCAGGTGCCCAATAAGATCAAAACACTAGGACTAGGACTTCTTTAAAATATTTTTTTTAAAGATTTGTTACATAAAAAGCTAAAGTATGTCACTTCACTTAGAATGTATAGTCTAAGGTTGCAATTGCTGTTGTCCTGCCTGACTGAAATTTTCGATCGAAATTCGCAGTTCCAGAAAAGATTAACATAAATTTAAAAAAAATATTTAATTTTTTCTTAAATCTGAATTATCAGATAAATTTAAACAATCATGGTTCAATGAGCTGTTATATTTAAGAGCTTTTGCGATCATCTATAAAAAATTAAAAATACAACTTTTATGACCCAGGAAATTTTGTTATTATTGTGAGCGAGCCGTGATGGCTGAGGGCAGTGCTTCTCAAAGTGTGGTACCC
Source organism: Parasteatoda tepidariorum (assembly GCF_982258835.1). Lineage (NCBI taxonomy): Eukaryota > Metazoa > Arthropoda > Arachnida > Araneae > Theridiidae > Parasteatoda > Parasteatoda tepidariorum. The sequence goes on from NC_141759.1 coordinate 43,521,669, forward strand.
GTACCCCCAGGGGTACGGGAACAGTTTAGCGGGGGTACGCGTTCTTATGCGAAATATCTTGAACAAGCGAAAATTACAAAAATTTTTATTTAAAAACAAAGCTAGCCATGAAAATTTACGATTACGTATTTTTCTATTGGCTATTTTTGCAGAGTTAACAGTTAATAACTAGTGGTGTCAACAGCCAGTTGTGATTTTTAACTTTTGTGCACTTTTTTTATAGTAAAAAATGCATTCACTTTTTTATTAGTGGTACACAGCGTTACGAAAAATTTAGAAAGGGTACACAAAAGTCGTAAGTTTGGGAAACACTGGCTCCAATGAGGTGAACCGGGTTCGAATCCCAGGGATGGCTGGTCGATACGAATTCCGCATCCGGTTTGCACCGACCACAGTGCTGGCGTGAAATATCCCAAGTGGTAGACGGATCATGGGTTTAAGTCCCCTTGCCGTCAGGCTAACCGTGGGAGATTCTCGTATTCTTTCTCTACATCAAAAAGTCCTCCACGAAGGAAAATTTCTCCCAATACTTCATCCAGGAGTTCCCTTGTCTTCTGGATTGGGTTCAAAATTACAAGGCTACGGAGCTGACAATTGCTAGTCGTGTACTCAAAATTGGGTCGGCTGTTCAACAACGATTATAAAAAAAATTATTGTGAACGGTAACTACTAAGCGACATGCAGACACAAATTAAATGAGGGGTGAAAAAGTCAAATTTGAGGAATAGACAGAAATGACCGCATATCTTAGTACTGTTTTGAGTCATTCTCGGTTCTGTGCTCCCCTCTATTTCCAGATTTCTATTCCAAGTCAAAAGCGTGACGACTGAATTATTTAAGCGAAATACAAAAGAAGTGTTTGTTTTTGTCGCGTGCATTTAAAGGCTGTGACAAAGAGAACGCTTTCACTTTTACAGAACCGGTAAATGAAATAAATAAATAATGATAATATACATAAAAAAAACATTAGTTATAAGATGAGGTAAACGCACGGCAGATTTCCTTTTTTTTCTCCCTCTATTGGTGAAACTGTCAGATATTCCTGGTCTTTTCCCCATTTGAAAAACTGTCAACTCTAATTTGATCAAAGAGAGTGTTTTAGCTTTAGCGTGACTTTTTATATCGTTTGTTTCAAATTTTTTCTCCCTCGTTGAGCCGCATAAAACATTACAAAAGCAAAACAAAAGGAATTTTTTTGCATTTTTTTGAAAAAAATAAATAAGAGATATAGATATTTTTTGCTGTTTTTAATTTGTCTAAATTCTTATTGAAAAAACTGTGCCATGTACAAATACGATAAAAAAAAACAATTTAATTTTAAGATCTGATATAAAATAAAAAATGAAAAGAATAGTGACCCATTCGTGTCAAAGATTAGCAAGAGTAAAAGCTGGCAACAAAGATAAGGACATCACAGCTGTCAGCTTTTGCACTGAGCAAAATCAATCCAAATTGCAACAAAATTTATACTTTTTGACACGTTCGATATAGGCTGAGCTCAGTATTGGAGTGGTTTGTTACTCCTCTGAACAAATTAAATTAACAAAATTAAGTTTCGGTCGTGTGTTGGCAACAGATATTTTCTTTTCAGATAACGTGACGTCAGTCGTGCATATCATTACGGAATCTATATAAGACATGCATTGTTGAAAGCAGATGTCACTTCACTGTGGTGTTGTGTCCGGAGAAGACGTACCATATTTTAAGTGATATTCTATGTAATAATTTTCAGTTGTTTGCTGTATCGAGATGGTACTGTATGTAATTAATAAATATTTAAAATCTACAAGTATTCTCGTATGAATTAACATACTCACTAACTACTACGCCAGTTTTGTTGTAAAAATAAAATTAAATGCCATTTCAAGTCATTTTTTATTTTTTACATTTGTTTATGATTAGTAATTTTGCCATGCTGGAAAAAATACCGCATTTTCCTTCAGGCGCATTTTCAGTCCACACGTTAAATTTTCTGAGAAAACTATTTGTTTACAACACTCCTGCTACCCCTTGATCTATCTGGTTGCCATCCACGTTACACATTAACTTTTAAGTTATTTTAAGCTGGTGCATGTCAAATTCTGGTGTAGGAGGTCTTTCTTGACCATTGAAAGTGGTCAAGAATTGTATGTTGTATCATTTTATTTTTAGTGTAATGAATTTTATTCTCGATGATATTTTATTCTCAATGTATAATTAATTTAGATAAATGCAATGAATAGCCACAGACTGAGCGAAAACTGTAGTGTCTCACCTATTTCATTCGCTAGTGAGAGCACAGCTTTAACTCCATATATTCCTAATACCGTGGTTGGGGTTAATCAATGCTCTTTTAACTAGGATTCAAAATATTTATTTTTCTTTTCAAAATATTCATTCAGAATTCAAAATATTTATTATCACTAGTAAATACCACCTCATGTCACTATTTACAAGATATATACTATAAGAAAAGAGCTCCAGAAGACCTTAGATACCCAAATGAATACTGAATTAATCAGTGGGTTGATATTAAAAATAATATATGATTTTACTTGCTACAATCAATACAGAGCTAATTAACCTGTTAGTGCCCAGCGTCATATGTATAGGACAGTTTCCTTTTTCAAAAACATATATTGTGGTAGGACAATTGTTTCAATTTTGTCTAGGAGAATTAAAAGTTTCCCTTCCACCATAATTTATTAGTGATTTAAGTTTCTATCACTAGAACTATAAGCTGTAGGGACATTTCGAACTGAAATGGTAACAAACAGTTGATATCAGCCATTTAGTTGAATAACATATTATACCACTTTTTTCATAAAGCCACTTTTTGCACCATTTCAATATAAAAAGTTGGTATAAAACGGGTTAAGAAGACGCCATACCGCGGAAGAAAATCTTCGTCGCAAATTCTCTTCTTCCTTCATTACTAATTTAAAATTTAGAGTGCAGAAAAATTGAGTTCGGACGAATATAGTGTAAGCCGTGAAGCTTCAAATACTGAAAAGAAACTTTTAAAATGCACAAATGAAAATGAATGATGAGATGATAACTTAAGATTACGCAACGGAGAAGTTCTCTTCTCATAATTTGTTTGCATTTCAATATTTTGAAGTATTTTTTTCAGAAACTGAATGACAAACTCTAGGTTTGACTGAACTTACCTTTTCTTTCTTTTAAATTTGTAATAAAGTAAAAGAGAATTTCCGACGAAAATTTTCTTCCGCGGTATGGCATCCTTTTAACTAAGACAAAAAAACTTATTTCATACACTTTAGAGGATTTAACTTCTCTGGACAGAAATTATTTTTCTTCATGGGCACCATTCTGTTAATACCAATGACGCAAGGCATATAAATAGATGAGCAAACTCAATCCTTGTGCACGATCATCCAAAATCCACCTTAACCCGGGTATTTGAAAAGCTAACTTCAACCAGGGTTACTTGACAAAGGTTGCGTTTATTAACATATATAAGTGCTTATTTTGCATATAATTCGAAATTGGAACATTACGATTAATTTTAATATCGTTTTGGAGGAAATTAAGCCTCGCTTATCTTATTTATTTTTATTCCTACTTGTAACCGGACACAGCATTAAATTTAAAGATAAGAATTCTGATTAAATCTGAAGTGAAAAAGAGTGATTCGTTATTCGAACATTTTTAGCGTTTTCGGCAACAATCCAAGCTGGAAGTCCCTCATCCGTTACTTTAGACGAAATAGTTGAGGGCCCCCGTGAACTAACTTCCTTCAGCATAAAACTACCGGTACGACCATTACTTGTCAACCGAACTTTCACTTCTGTTTTAATTCCTTTCTAGCCCCCCTTTTTACCATTTTTTTCCGACCCCATCCCTACAAGTTACCTCTAAGCTGAGACGAAGATCATGAAAAAAGGGTCTCTTTTTAAAAATAGAAACTTTTCCATTGCCTTCGCTTGTTTGTGTCATTTTCAACTCTCTGTCTCTAAGTTTTTGTGGTAAAATGTTTTTGAATGCAGATGAAGTGATTTAGACGGTAAAGCTAAGTGTTGACTTTAACGGAGATATATATAAGTAACCGAGCTAAAACTTGCGGTTAAATTGTATTTATGATGAGAGATACGCATCATTTTTGTAACTTAATGTGTCGCTTTTAACTACGTCTTTTCAAATTGACAACAAAAAATGGAATTTTGTCCTAACATCAACAACGGAAGGTTTATAAATATCTATATATAAACATCAAAATACTTAAGTATCTAATTCATTGCATATCATTAGGTAACTATTTGTTTGCTTTAGCCCTGTTAAGAGTTTTCTTAACAGTTTCGAATTTTGAAAGAAGAATAAGTGTTTACGAACTAATCTGGAAACCTTTTCAAATAAGTATATATTCTAAAATACAAAAGTTCCCATTCCTTGTAAGGGATTTAAAAAAATTATAAATAAATCTGTATAATTGTAATTAATATTAAGTAATCATGAAAACTAAAAAGGTGGGAAATTAAGGAAATTAAAATAATTTTAATATTTTGGGGTATTATTTGTTCTTTCTGGTGGCTTTAATTTATAAAAAAAATTAGAAAAGGAGATCAACTTAACCACAAAAAAAAGCTTACTTTTAAAATAAGTATCATTTGGCTAAGAAAATAATGATATTAATCGCAACCACTACTTTATGGTCAATATTAACTACAATCAAGCAATTTTTGGAGAAAAAAAATACGAAACTTGTTTATTTAGAATGATCTTTTAAATTTTACTTGATTGAAAAAAACTTCATTGGTTTTTAAAAAAAAATATGAAGATGGAAATAAAAGTCGACTTGTCTCAAGTGCTCGAAAATAGGCGCCATTCTCTAGACTTGACAGACTTTTAATTTGCATCTTCATTTTTTTTAAACCAATGAAAATTTTTAATCAAGTATATCTTACCACTCAAATTTCTTGGGATTATTTATTTAACTCTTTCAGTTATTTGGAGTTACAGAAACACGTTTCAAATGCTTTACTATAAACAAAATAAGTACGTTGTTTCAGAATTGTTTCAAATTATTAATTCGGAGATCTCACCACATATTAAATTTAACTATATACTTACATGATATCATTGATCAGAAGTAAATAATTATTAAAGAACGTGCAATGAACTCGAAACTCACTAGATCTCTTGAAACTTGCAGTTCAAATAGATCTATAAGCTGTAGCAAAGATCATTGATGTAATTTAATTTTAAAAATATAATAATAATTTTAAGAAAATAATAGTAACATTAATTTGAAAAAGATATTAATAATAGAATCGCCCTTTAGCAGTGCGGTGTAGTAAATTACGGTGAAGCTAAGAAAAAATTGCATTTTTCAAGTCTCTCCTGAAAGAACAAACTAAAAGTTTCGAAAGATTTTTAGGATCAGATGCTAAAATTGACTCTTGCTGTCCTAAGTCCTTGCCCATCACAAACGGTTCTGAAATTATAAGAGACACACAGACCTTCCGTTTCATTGTTACAATTTTGCACAATTTAGGTGTGTTAACTGTATTTAAAAAAAAGTATTTTGAAGCATTCTGATTTTGCAAAAATACCAGATGGACAACCCCACTTTGTGGTGGCCGTGCTCATAAAATCGGGATATTGCTTTTCAGAACACATTGCTTATTTATTGAATACTGAATTATTTTAGTCTAGTTTTTTATTAATAGTAGTACTTTTTTCAAAACTGCTTTTTAAAATTTTCAATATATACGACATACCGTAGCCGTGGTGGCTCAGGGGATAGAGCTCTCGCCTGCCAATGAGCTGACCTCGATTCGTATCCCAGCGTTGGCTTTTCAATACGAATTCCGTACCCGGCTTGCGTCGACTACAGTGCTGATGTAAATTATCCTCAGTAGATCAGGGGTTAGCCCTTTGCCGTCAGGCTAACCGTGAGATGTTTTCATGGTTTTCCTCTCCATATAAAGCAAATGCGGGTTAATTCATCAAAAAGTTCTCCACGCAGGCAAATTTCTCCCAGTACTTGATCCAGAAGTTCCCTTGTCTTCAGGATTAGGTTGAAAATTACAAGGCTACGGAGTTGAGCATTGCTAGTCGTATACTCAAGTCGACTGTTGAACAACGGTTATAAGGTAAAATATATACATACCGTGAAATCTTTGATTTCTATGCATTTCATGCATAATTATACTTTGATTTCATTCAATTCCCCATATGCGAAATTGTAAATTTCAGTGATTCAAGATACAATAGTGTTTATTTCTTGAAAGTATCATAAACTCGTAAAATATATAAAAATAAAAGAACAGAGTAAAAAGGTTTTTTGTAAAAAAAAATTTTAAAAAAGCATGGTATGGTAAATAAAAATGGAGGTAGTGTTCCAGGCTTAAAACTTCAGTTGGATTTATGAACTACATCATTATATCAAAACTCAGCTATCCTGAAAATTTAAAAAAAAAATTCCCTTTTATCATTGTTGAAAATTAGAGAGAAAGAAAACACAACGCAGACAAAACTTAATAACACCAGAACTTAAAGAGAACTTAATTCCGATAAATTAAAAATAACTTACTGTTGCCAATACATATAACTTACTTTCTTCCAATAGGAAAAGGTTAGTTTTTGTACTTCTGTTTAGTATAACTTAAATTCAAATCTCTTTTATAGTTAGTGCTAGAGTGAAAATAATTTTAAATTAACTTATTTTATTTCTAAATCTTCATAAAAGTTATAAGCTATTAATTTTTAATTAGGCAGCTTTTGATTATTAAACTGTCTTAATTACAATTTGTTGCTTCAGGATTAAGCAGATTTTGTTTAAACCATACTGTAAATCAATTCAAATTGTTTTGTACAGCTTGATTTTTTAAATTAAATGATCTTAGCACAGATTGCTTGATGACCTCTTATATACTTACTAGCACTTATTTGATAATTAATAAGTGCTAATTGATCTAGCTCAAATACATGTATTTGAGTTTTATAAATAATTTTTCTTTGTTTTTCTTTTTTGTAGTCCTCATTATCCGCACTACCTGTATCAATCACCATATTTGCCAACTCCAGGATTGATCTTGTCTAATCCCACTGCAGCTCATGCTCCTTTGTCTCCTGCAGCCGCAGCAGCTGGAAGTCCACTTTACACTGAGTACGCTGCAGCTTATCCAGCACAATTCGCTAATGGACTAGAGCTTGGATTTGCACCGTTTGCCGCTGCACCCTTGGCCACCACATCAGCCGCTCATCACCTTCACACTAATGGCGGTGGATCAGCCCCTGCGCCTATTCCATCCTACCTGACTCCTACAGCTCACTCAGCAGCAGCTTATGCTTATGCTTTGCAAGCACCACCACACCACCAACAGATTCCTACTGCGGCACCAGCTCATTTTTCAGTGCCATACCCAGCTCAACCTCAAGACGCCAGAATGCAGTAACAAGTTTAACAGAGTATGGGTGCATATAGTGTTTGGTGATTAAAAGACATAAACAACTAGATTGGAGCGTACATAGATGGATGGCCGATTCACTGTCTAATTTGTATAGGCTATGCCATTAAAGTTAGGGCTATAAGAAAGCCAACTCCAGTTCTATGCTAATTTCATGGCTGATTAACTATCTAATTTATATAAGATGTACAATTAAGAGCTAGTTAGGAGAGAACGAAGAAATTCCCGACCATGCTGAATTCGCTTGAGCTTATTGCAATAAATCTTTCATACGGCTATATATAATAAGCCTTATGAAAGATTTATTGCAATTATTATACTTTGAAATTTAGACTTCTCTGAGCTTATTGGAAACTATCTAAAATAAATCATATTATATTGAGCAATGAATGCTATATTTTCTAGTTAGTCTAAAGTTATTTGAGCTCACTGTAATAAGCCTGAAGTGTGTCGGACTGATTTCAAAATACTAGAGACTATTACTATTGCAATTGGCCTTGGCACATTGCAACTGGCCGGAGGCTCTTTCTCAAGAGCTGGATTATTTTATTAGCCTATAACACTGTATTTTGTTTCTGCGGACACAATCACAAAGGCATGATTTCAGCTGCAGTAAATTTGAAGGGGTTTCAAACCATTTTTAACTATTTTAACTAAAAATTTTAAATATATTAACCGTTGAAATGCATCTCAAGGTTGAAAGAATTATAATAAGTTAAAATAATTGATGGGACAATGGACTTTTAAAATAGATATTTTGATTCTAAAAACCTACTACTAAGCCTTATTACGTATGCAAGATACTTCAATTCGATACCAAATTTCCCTTTTCTAAATATTTAGTCACAAATAAGGTTTAGAACATATGAATTGAAAAGAAGATATTTAAGAAAAAGAAGATTAAAGAAGAAATAATTTAATTTTTATTTTGTGTTTAAAAATTGAAATCATATCATGTAACATTGTTTTGACCTTATTTGCGACTAAAATATTTATAAGTCAAAATGACAGTTTTTAAAAAAAATTGTTATACAAAGTTTATTTTAAATTAAATGTGTAGTTGGACAATCGAAATAATTAATGTTTCGCTAGATTGCAACTTATTTTTATCACACTCACTAGTATGAGAAAACGATTCAATTTCTACATTTTCAATAATCTACATGGTGTAAATTATTGAAAATAAAAAAGCTTATTTTTAAGATTTTAAAATTCCATTGACCCCTTAAGCTGATACTCAACAATTCATAATAAAAGGAATTTTCTTTGTTTAACTTAAAGAAAAAATTTTGATGTCACTATGTAGTGACGCAGTCGTTTAAGTAGTTTTAAATTTACTTTTTATACTCCCTCTGTTCCAAATTAGTTGCAACACTTGAATATTTTTGTAGTGGTTGATTATTGATACTGATGATTTTATGATCTTGTTTGAACATTTTGCAGAGATTTTAGGGTGCTATGCTATCAATTAACAAAATTTACTTACAAGTATTCTCTCCTTAAATCAGTACAAAATTAGTTTAAAAAATTCAGAGTTTGCATACTCTTAAGCTACACCCCATTTTGTAAGGGCTCTTCCACCAGTAATCAATTAAAACTATCTTCTAGCTCAGTGGTTACCAACTGGCGGGCCGCGGGCCGCATCTGGCCCCCGAAACCTTTTTTGTGGCCCGCGAACTAAAATATATTAGTTGTCATTTTTTTGCGGACTATTTTCGTAGAAAATCTATATGGGTTTTACATACTTATAAGCTTTATATCTTAACAATTTCATATCTGTTGCATATTAATTGTTTAATACATAGGTGCACATTAAAGTTATTTTAGCCAGAATTTTTTTATATGCAATTATTTTTAAAAATCCACTTCTTATTTTAATTTGTAATTCAATACTTTTGTTTTGTACAACTTGATAAAAATCTGATCGTAAAATATTTAATGTTCTTAACATGAAAGAGTCCTACATAAAGTTTTGATAAAGTTGCGGTCCCCGGCCTCATGTAAGTTGGAAACCCCTGCTCTAGCTAATGAATCGTGAAATCATTGGTAGTATAATTTTATTGGCGTTGATCTACTAAAATGCATCCACCTACTAGAAATGCAGCAACTAATTTGGAACAAAACTTCCGACCTAAATATAGCAACTAATTTGAGACAGAGAAAGCCTATTTTTTTAAGGAACAAATTAAATTCCAAATGTATATCTTTCTAGCGATTTTTTACGCATTGTAGCTATAAAAAATAACACCCAATGCACCCATACTCTATTCTCTAAAAATTCGAGAGAAGATGCCATGAAAAAAGTCATATAAAAGGTGCCTTAATTGTTTTATAATCGAATAAGATGCTAAAGAAAATTTATAGGCAAAGATGAATGTGCGCTTTTTATTACTCTTTATTGTGAGTTGTCCCACTAGATTTATGCCATTTATATATGTTACAGCTGCACTGATGTCAGCTGACTGTAGTTTGTAGAAAAGGTACTGACGATAAATGGGCTCACTTGTAAGATATAAGAGACGTTGTTAAGAAAAAGGCCATTTCTATGTACTATATATAAATATATACTATGTGTTCAAATGTTTTATAGTGTCCTTAACTCTATATGAATGACCAAGAATGAAAAATATCGTATTGTGACTTGAAAGACATGTTTGAAAGATGAGTATATGTTACCAAATGGTCAAGTTGATTACTTAGAACGTTTATGTTTTTTCTTAGATTTAATAATCATCAAAGATAAACATTTTTTTCTGATAACTGATTTATGAGTTTTGAAATTAGTTGAATTCCATCAAGAAAATTATTTTAAGCAATAATTTATCTTAGAGTTTGAGAGCAAAATACAGTAAGGTGCTGTATTTTGCCATTGTTACATGTTGTGAGTTTTTTAATATTATAAGACTCACTCCGTCAGTGTGTTTAATTCGATTTATTTTGATGCACGACTATCCTGAAAATATAACCTAATATCTAATAAAAACATATATTTGTTACAATAAATATGTTAATAAATGTTATACTTTTTTTTAAGAAAGATAAAAGATACTACTACACCTGATTTTGTTCATCATTTTTTTTATGTATATTTAGTTAATGCAGAATAAATTTCGGTTACTATTTGTTTCTAGCTTTAAAAATACAGAAAAAAATTCGAAATACCCCATAATAATTAGCTATTACTTAAAATAACTCGTAGTCGTTTTTTAAGATGTAACTCTGGTTGCATTTTGGCATCCAGAGTTTTAACAATGTATCTTTGACTTTAGCTTAAACAAGTATGCTTTAGCTAAAATAGACGACATGCTGAGCACTTAAATTCAACGTTCTGATTGTGAATTGTCACTCTTAGATTTAAAATTTGATTTTTTACTCATTAAGAGAAAAATTTGTTCTATTGTAGCTCAAAAAAGTAATTTTTTTATTTTAGCCTAAACGTGTAACAACTTACAGCTAAAATTTTAAAATAATTTTAGAATAATATAATTTTAGAACTTAAATTTAATATTCAGAAAGGGAAGTGCCACTTTCATAGTTTTGCATTTAAAATTAGATTTTTAACGCATTAATGTCCAATGTGTAATTTTATATGTTAATAGAAAATGTCTTTCTAAGATTTGCTAAATACAAATTATTAAAAAAGTGTTGTATAGAATTAAAATTTTTCAAAACATCATGTAAATAAAATTTTTTATCTATTTTATAATTTAAAAAAAACTTTATTAGATTATCAAACTTCAAGGTAACAATTCTAGACGAGATCGTTAAACTATACAATTCAAATCATCGTTTTGAGTTCATTTGCGAATTCGACTGTGCTTAGCACTGCCTTATATGCAGGTAATATACACCCAAGCTTTGCAATTTCCAAATCCATTGAAAACTAATGAGTTTTGAAATGAATTTTTAAATATATGAAATCAAAATTAAATGTACGTATCTTTTACTTTCTTAATGTAAACAGTAATTTAAGATGCCTGGAGGTATGGCCTGTGATTTTTCTACGTAATATGTACTTATTCTGAGTTTCCACGGATGTTACAAATTTAAAAAGGTGGCGAAATGCAGCAAATTTATAATTCGTATGATATTTTAATACATTTTTTGCCACCATTTTTTGCTTTTAAAAAAAAAATTAATGGCATATAGTATGAGAATTTTTTATTGACATTTTCGAAAGATTAAAATATTATAGTATAGAAGGAATTTCCTGCTAGCAACGTAAATTTACTACCAATATTATAAATTTGAAAGATCCGTGTGAACCTTTATTAACGAATTTATGTTTCTTACTTCAAATATTTTTATTTAAGTATCTGGACACGTACTTACAGTGTTTACGCATCTGAGAGAAGAACAGTGAGTTTTCGAACTATGTGTTAAAAATTAATGACGTCAGAGTATGTTTAATGAATGTCATGTCTAAGTGTTCTGTGACGTAAGTGAAGTATCAGCCTTTTTCGATGGAGCCCAAAAAATATTGTCATTTTTTATTTGATGAAAAAAATAAGATTCTTTTTATTTGATGCCAAAGCAAATATTGCGGAGCATCGTTATATATGATTTGTAATCATTTATAAAGTATACACTTGTATTAGAGTCTAGAAGGAAGTTCCATCAAGTGTTTTCAGAGAAACTGTCCTATTTTTAAAGCAGTTGTTCGTTGTTGTTCGTGTATATTCATTGTATCCATATTGTCATCTATTGTATCAAGTCTTATATGTGATACTGAATGTTAATCTCTAGTCGAAAGACAAATGTGCTAGTTAATTTAAAAATTGTACTGCGGTCATAGGATGGACAGTAGAATCTCCAAATGTTTTAAAAGATTCGTATCGCCTTTTGATTTAAGACCAGACAACCAATACCAATTTATAAAATACCATAACGAGTTGAGTTATAGTAATTTTCATACGCTACCAGGTCAATACGACTGGAAAATTTAAATATTGGAGATTCTGCCTTCTTACTTAGAACGGCAGTATAGTTATAATAATACCTTTTAATGATACAACTTATATATTATTTGCACTATTCTAGTTTATTAATTGAGGAATTTTATTTATTACTGAGTTCCATGTTTAAATATAGTTCGTTCACCAGGAGTTGGCACTTGGCTCCACCTCCTCGGACGCAGAGTTCATTTCAGCGCGGGAGTAAGAAGAGAATTGTTGCGCGCAAAACACAAACAGTGAGTTCGCTTTATCATCTGCTATTATACCTTTCGTTTCTCTTGCTAATTAAATATATTTAAAAAACTGCTGTTTTCCCAGAAAAAATGTCTCAAAAAGGACAAAGTATTCACTCAAAAGAGAGAAATATAAAAAATTGCGCGAAATATCATTAAATTTATGAAATATTTAATGTTAAAAAAGTGCAGATAGAGTTTGCGAAATAAATATTTTTGCCATAGAAGATTGCTCACAACCTTATCCCAAAAATAGGGAGATAGTATAGTCGCATATCTCGTGATGAAGGCGGAGCCAAGTGCCAACTCCTGGTGAACGAGCTACACTTTCAAATATGTATTTCTAAGTTTGCATCAGATGTATAAAATGTTCTGAATTCTGTGAAGCGTTTGGTTTTAAAACCAGTTTATTACGAATTCAAAAGCTTTTCGACGAGAAGTATTTAATTTATAGTATTTACATGTATAGATATAGTTCATAAGTATGTTTTTTTTATCCAAATATTTAAGTTTTTAAATATTTATAGTGTAACTAAGAGAAAACTAAGTGATTAAAGTTTTTTGCGATAGTTTTTATTACAAAAACTTTTTTAAAAAAAAATTATTTAAGAGGAAGCTGTACCACGGTAGAAACTTTTCATAGCAAATGCTGTTTCTTCTCCATTAATAGTTTCAAATTTAAAGAGCAGAGAAAAGTGAGTTCAGCTAAACTTTGAGTAAATCACGATATTTTCAAATGCTGGCAAAATATCAAAACACAAACAAAACTTATTACAGGATTACTTCCACATTACGCCATCCTGCCATAATTGTTTTGATCTTTTGAAAAAATATTTTGACTTTTAAAACTTTATGGTTTAACCTAGGTTTACCAGAATTTACTTTTTTCTATATTTAAAATTTTAAATTACTTAAGATGAAAAAGAATTAAGAATTCAATAAACGTCTAAATAAAAAAATGTTTAGGAAAAAAGTAATTCTAATTACTTTTGGAAAATTTTTTATAAAAAAAGGGGTATTTTTTTAAAAAAAATTAGTTTTTGATAAAAATTGTACGATGAAGTCAGACTTATGATTTGAAATAGGAAATAGTTTTTGAAACCAAACGCCACCAATGATTAATGTTTTAACATATGTGAAAGTTTTTAAGAAGTTGTATTAGTCTTTTCGAATTCAAATATGTTAACTCAGCAAGCTTTTTCGGTTTCAAGGTATAAAACTGCAAAAGTATATTTATGCCTTATCTCAAAGTGCAATGAGTATTTTTTTATATAAAGCAATTAAAGCTTATGTTTTATATAAACGAAAACAAAAAGTTTTTTTTTTTATTTAATTTTGTTTTCACCTTTTTCGAAATTTTCAACTTTGTTCTAGTCAAAAATAAGAAATTATGAATCCATTAAATTATTTTAATTGGTGCAATGCGTATCAAAGCCAGCCTAGTTCACGTCAAGAAAGTGTTAATCGTAAAAATTGTTTCACTTTTCACAAATTGTTCACTTCAAAGAGTTTTTATAGTTTAATTTTTTGTTTTGTTTAGTTTTAATGAAAGCAGCTAGATAGGATACGTTTTTATCTCTAAAAACATTTTATTATTTATGGGGAAAAAGCTTGGTTAATCTTGATACGTATTGTCTCAATTAAAGAGAATCAATCAAGTCACCACTAATTGGGGAAATTAGAATTTCTGGCCGAAATATGTGTGCGAGAAATTTTAATGACACTTTTTCTTTTAACATTTTTTGATAAATTCATGCAATGTTTGATTTTGTTTTGATTTAAAAAACGTTTTTAATTGAAGAGCTAAGTGGATGAAACAGGTAAGTGACATTTTCAGAGTGGCTATAATCAGGGTAAAACGAAAAAAGAAGTAGCATCCGAACCATTTTATTATAGATTTATTGAAAGGCGAAACTAATAATTCTTTACCTCATTTTATTTACCACAACCTTATTTGCAATGAAAATTATGTTAGCATACTCAAAAACAATGCGCCTTATTAATGTTAAAATTAAAGTGAAAGCAAAAACAATTTTGTTACATTAAAGAAACCCATAATGATTCGACCACTTTGTTATTATCGATTAATAATAAGAATCGTTCAAAATGTCCCTTATCGCCTTCATCCACTAAGTTCTTCAATTTCGTAATCCCAAAGCAAAATTTTTAAAATTCAATTAAAAAACGAAAAAATTGTGCTGTCAAAATAATTAAATCACAAATTAAAAGAAATCAGTTATTTATATGAAATTTTAAGAAATCTCACCAAAATAAGATAGAAATTTTTGTGCCAGAAAGTCTTATTTCCTTTCATAAAATTAGCTTTGATGTAAAAAAAAAAAATCTATCACGTGACACGCTTTACCCTAAGGTAAAATTGATACTACAAAACGGTTTTATGATTTTTATGAAGATTTAAAGAAAAACTTACGTAGTTTAATTTAAACTTTAATATTATATTTTTAAAATGCCATTTTTATGTTATTTACAATTATGGTGTTTAAATTTAACCAAAAACCATCATTCAAATGACTTAAAGTTAATAGTCCTTCAACTTGAGATTAACTTCATGTTAAGTGTTTAATTAAGTTAAGGCATTAGTTGTGGTTGTTATAGCTTTACGTGTTTTACGAATGTTTTTAGCTCAAATATTGTTCTGTGAAAGTAACTTTTTTTAATAGATTAATTCATGTAAGTGGTTCTAATTCAACGTGTAGATGCTCATGTTATGAATTGAAATCATGTGATCTGGAACCGAAGTCAATATATAGATTATTAAATTATGATTTGAATTCATGTGATCTGAATCCGAAGTCAATATATAGATTATTAAATTATGATTTGAATTCATGTGATCTGGATCCGAAGTCAATATATAGATTATTAAATTATGATTTGAATTCATGTGATCTGGTTCCGAATTCAAAATATAGATTATTAAATTATGATTTGAATTCATGTGATCTGGATCCGAATTCAAAATATAGATTATTAAATTATAATTTGAATTCATGTGATCTGGATCCGAATTCAAAATATAGATTATTAAATTATGATTTGAATTCATGTGATCTGGATCCGAATTCAATATATAGATTATTAAATTATGATTTGAATTCATGTGATCTGGATCCGAATTCGAGATGTAGATTATTAAATCATGATTTGAATTCATGTGCTCTGGATCCAATATGAATTAAAACATGATTTAGACTAACATTGATCGAGACAGTTATTGTAATTTTAATCTATCCATATGAACTGGAAGAAAATAAAACAAGAATAAAATATTTAAATTTACGAAGTAAATAATATTATATAAATTTGCGAATTTCATTTTAGTTGAAAATATTTTACATAACGACACCATTAAAGAGGTCGCTTATCTGAAATTTCCCGACAGTGCAACAATAAAATTTATTGTGGTGTACACTTTCTTCATCATTTCTCTGCTTCTGTAAGGATTTCGTGACTACCGCCAGCCACTTACAATAATTTGAACAGGAATTAAAGTAAAATTCTCACTGATTTCATCTTTATTTTTTAATAAAAGTAAACTTAATTGAGAGAATTAAACTAATTTCTGTTGCTCTTTTTAATTTTATTAAGCACTGTCACTTTTAAATCTGTAAAAAAATCTTTTTAATACCTTTACCGAACCACTTAGGTACATTTTTTCAGCTTTAAAGATTTAAATGCTCGGAAAATTATTTTTAATGCATTTCTAGCAACTATAACTGAAGAATAATTTATACGATATGAGATATATCAACAAAATATGCAAGTTGTTCTATAATCACCACCCTTAATGTAATTTTTCATCCCTTGTTTAAAAATTCTTTTTACAAATGTTCACTCTAGGCCTGGCAAATAATTGCATCAGAGAACACAAAACAAAATCGTTATCAGAATTTGACGCATTACTATAGAACATTTGACGCAGAATTTTTGTTAAACGTATTTTTCACATTTGTTACATTATATTGTATTAATTTAAGTCAAAATAAGTGAAAAATATTATATTTAACATTTTACTAATTTATGATAAGGAAATACAGCTGTGAAACACTTGTGTCTTTTTCTGCGTTAAATATAAGATCTTCCAAACAATAATTTTTCAAATTTGCACTTAGTGGTAATTATTTATCTAAGTGAAACAATTATTCATAATTGAAATTTCTTTCATTTACAAAATCAGTTATCGATAATTTTTTGAATATAAATGGAAAGAAAATTTTTCAATTCTTATAATCATCTTTCTAAACTCCTCTCACTTTATTCCAGCAATCAAACAAGTTTTGATATTCTTAATCTCACCTTTCTCGTTAATGATTCATCAGGCTTTGAACGACCTCTCTTGTGTAATTTTTTTTTATTTTTACTTTTGAGAAGAATCCTAAAAAAAAAAAATAAGGGTAGTGATTATAGAACATAATGAATAACAGACAAAAATGATCAATAAAATAAAACATTTTACATGACCCTTAATATTACACTTATTTGTTACTTTTAAGAAATGAATGTGTATCCAAAGTGTTAATAATCTAATCATTTTTTATTATTATTATTCTATCTTCATAACAACTACAAAGTAGTAAATACTCTCGAAAATTTAGTTTTTGTGTTGTTTAATAATAAAGAGCTACGTTTTATCATTAGTTGTAGTTTCATTATCATAATTAATATTTTATAACAGTTCATAGTCTGATTCATGTTTTTGTAAATATACCATTGTTATCATTATTTAGACTTATTATTATTTTAATATTTTCTGTACATTTTTATTTATTTTAGAACAGTATATTAGTAGGAAAAAAATATTAATTATTTAAAAATTGGTTCGTAAAAACTGAAAAAAAATAATTACAGTTTTCTGTAAAGATGTTTTAGAATAGCTTGTTATGTATATTAATGTAGTTTAAGTAAAGGGGCCGTCCATAAATAATGTCACGTTTTCAGAGAAGCGAGTGGCATCGGGTAACAAGAAGTGTGATATCCCACATTTTGGCTAAAATAAAAATATTTAAAAACAATTAAATATCGATATTTTATTTATTATATATTTTTTCATCAAAGAAGTACACATCTAATCATTATTATGCTGTTATTATTGTTAATGTTTAGTGTTTTGCTCAAAAACGTCAAGAAAAAACGTAGGCAAGTTTAAAAATAAAATTTTAAATATGTTCAACATCATGTGTTCTGCTTCTAAACTGCTATCACATGATTATATACTATATGTGACATAGGGGTAGGGAGTATGTTGATGTGTGACACTTGGTGACAAAGGGGAAGGAGGGGGAGGCAAAAATGTTGAAAAAAAGTGTAACCTTATTTATGGACGGCCCCTTAATATTATGCATGGTAATTGATAATGTCCCCTATTATGTTAGAAATGAATTATCTTTCGAAAATGAGGTCAAAAAGTATATTAATATTCAAGCAAGTTAGAGTATATCAATAATCAAAATTGGGAGAAACAAAGTCGCTTTCGAAATTTAACTCATGGCAACTGAGGAAAGCGGGATTTAAAACATCAAAAACAGTTTTAATTGCCGGTAGGAAACAAAGGAGAGTTAAGAAGCAATCATTCAAAAACCTTCCATCAGGTAATTAAACTGGTTTTAATGCTTTACATGTTGCCTTCAATCGCAAGATAGCGTTTTTTTTTTTTTTTATTCTTTCTCGTTATTTTACGTTCCTTGAAGTGCATATTCTTTGACTCCGTTTTTCACAAGGATTCTAAAAATATGTATTAAGGGCGGTGATTACGAATCACTGTGTATGAATAAGTTGTCAATACATATAGGCGGGTCTATATGGGTAAATTTTCCGAAATTAACAAAATATGCAAATATTTTTTATTATAAAAATTCACAAAATTTATAATTTAATTTATATAATCCTTTTTTTTAGTTGTAAAATCTTATCGTAATATCACTAAATTTATTGTCGACTAATTTATTTCTTTAATAATGCTTTTTTAGTTCTTTTACATCCTGTTATCTACAACTTTTCGAATTAACTTAAGTTTTAAGGAACAGTTGGTTGTACTTAAATATTTTTCAATTTTCCTGAATATTTAGACTTAGTTTTTGTTTTTAATTTTATAAGTTTTCATCTTTCTTTCTTTTACATTGCATTCTGCGTAAGAAGTAATGCGATCAATTTATAATTTTTTATGTGTTTCCTAAATTTCAGCGCGCTTATTATTTTTTGTAATCCTCTTATTTTAATATCAATTCAATTTATAGAAGTTCTCAGATGTATTTTTGAAATTTAAAGCATTTATTATTAGTTTCATATTTTCTCTAAAAAAAATAAGAAGTTATGTCCGAACTGTGCAAAGAAACATCATACTTCCTGATTATCTCGTATTTTGCACTCAATTTATAAAAAGATGTTATGCGTTTTTCGGAAATTTAAAAGCAATTATTAGTTTAATTTTCGCTCTCATGAAAAATAAATGTTTAAGCTCAGACCAATCAAAAAACTTCCTTTTTTACAGCAATACAAAGAATGAAGATACATTATCATTAATTCAAATTTTTAAAAAAAAACTATTATTACAGTCATTGTTTTCTATCGAACAAAAGTGTTGTGTATGAACAAAAAGAAGATCGAAAATGAACAATTTGAATTAGTTCTATGATAAAGAATTTATTGAGTACGAATAGATTATATATGTAAGTCTACTTGCCTATCATTTCCGAATCGCATATGTAATTCAAAAAAACTTTATTGAAAATTAATTTAGCCTTAACATAATTTTTTTACAGTCTGTGTAGTTAATAATCTACTCCAGAAACAAAGTAAACTTTATTTAAATGGAAAAAAAAAATAGTTGGAACTTTTACAACAAGACGAGTTAATTATATTTATGTATGCATTAAAATTAGTTTTCTGTATTTAATAAAAATGCGTGCATCTATTTTTAAATCATTTTTTCGTATAATGAACAGCAACCAATTTAAAAATTCTTTAAAAATTTATTTTCTCAAATAAAATTTGGAAAAAAACAATAATTTAAGAAAATTATAAGTCAAATACGTTTTGTTTAGAAATTAAGTCTTTTCATTTACTAATATTTGTTTAAGAAGATAAAAATTTTCTTTCTTCACAACTTTTATATTTTTGTAGAAACACTACCCTACTCCTGTTACTGTTAATAAAAAAATCCCGATCTTGATCAACTACAGTCTAGCTACCACGAGAACTCCTTCTGACTGAAAGTCTGAGCTTTGACAGCATGTCTGCTATTATGGAAACATGAATAAAACCATTTCTATTGAGAAAGCATTGAACAAATGACATAACACTTCGAAACTAAACCAAGGCTAAGCGGCTAGTTCATCACCCCTATTCGAATATGCATTTGTTAATCACTACCATATTAAGAGTTTGGTTTCTGTAGGAGCTCTCATGAAAGCTAGACAGTAGTCAAATCACATGTTTTCATTATTTTGTTAAATAAACAGTTGAACAGCGCTAATGAGATACTTATGTACAGAAACTCAAAATATGTGTCGAAACAAAATTAATAGATTCTCAATTTATTGAACTAAAAGCTCAATCGATGTTTCATAAAATATATGGTTTCGAAAGTCTAATTCTATAAGTTTTTTACAAGCAAGGTTTCAAGTTTTCTTTTTGTGTAAATCTACACTGAAAAAAATATGATCAAAACTACCAGAATATGGTAAAAATTGCCGTGTTTCTGGCTCTATAGTAACTCCAAAAGCATGACAATTTTTACTGAAGCTCTTTGGTTGGGACTTTTGGGAAAATTAACTTTAAAATATGGTTTTGTTATCATGATACCTAAGAGCATGGCATAAAAGCTATTTATTTGGTCAGTTTTTTTATTTTTACTAAATGTGTAATCATAAGAACTATGATTAAGAAAACCAGAATTCCCGTAAATTTTTACCATACGAATGAAAAAATTAACAAATAAATTGTTTAAATACCATATTTTTTTTATTTATCAGATATGTCATTACAAGTACAGTAATTTTACCAGAATCTTTTTTTCTCTATGTACAATTTAACTCCATGTATTTTTCGTAATCTTCGTTTTTATCTTCAGCTTTATATTTCACCTAAAAAAAATAATAATTTTTTTCTTTTACAGAAACGTTATTTGGTTGAAAAAACAAGGGGAAAATTTTGCCATTTTATTTACAACAGCATAATTATCCTAAAAAAATTTTAGAACAAGAATTTTATTTAGTGTTTAAAAATTGTTAAAATATATATAAGCTAAAATGTATATAATACAAAAAATATTATTATTCAAATTAGCTCAAATTAATTTGTAAATTATATTATAGAAATAATAAAACTTTAGAAAAAGTATTTTAGAAATGTTTGTTAAGATTTTTTAGCTTTAATAAACTTATACAATAACAACTATACTGTAAATAGCACCAGAAACAAGAGGAAATACATTTCAGAGTTTAAATTAAAGAAGTTAATATGATTCAATTGTTATCCATATAATTAAGAACGTGAAACTTTGCATTAACGTGATCTTTTAAGCATTTATTAACTTTTTTTAATTTAAATAATATCAAACAAATTCAAAAATTAGATAGCATAGTTTTTGATTCAGTCCCTCATAACGCCGTGGGAAGTATACTTCCCACTTCATTAGTTTTTAAATTTTGATGGGAAGCTATTTTCACAAATATGATTTGTGTGACCATTAGCTGAAAACTTAGGGGGGGGGAATACCAATAAAGGGCTTTGTTTACATAAATGTGGGTAATGCGTACTTACCAACTTCTCCCGATTGTGGTTGGAGTTTTTTCTCAGTTATTTGAATTGATAGTAATTTGCATGCTTAACCATTTCATTTTTTTATTTAATAAATTTGTATTACAAACTTTTTAACCACCACTAACGATGCCCAATTTAAACAAATATGCGTACAAGACTAGATAACCATGACGTGATGGTATTAAATGCTGGCAAAGTTTAAAGAAATTAAGCTTAAATTAATTTTTTATTTCTTTCGGACTAGCATGTATGCTAAGAGTAAAGGTCCTCGTGGGATCGAGAACAGGGGCTAACACTGGGGAGCTCTTTTTTCTTCTGCGTTAAAAGTTCAACCATTTGATGATTTCTCCTCTACTATTTAAAAGTACAAGTTTACCAATTTTTTACTGTACGTAAATTTTTAAAAATACCAACCTCCCTACCAAAAAATGGCCTTAAAATTAAAATAATTTTACGCAATAAACTATATGATTTCTTTTTCATAAATCAATATAAATCCCAAAAATATATTAACATAACATTTTTAGAAAAGAATGGACCTATAAAGGGTTGAAGCAACATATTTTCTGGTGTTAAAAATTTGCTATGACAACTTTATGAAGCTTCGCTTTGAAGAGCTCAAAATATAATGCTCAAAAAATGACAATCATTGTTCTGAATATTGCATATTTTTTTATATTATTGTCAACTGTGCTCAGCTTTAACGAAAGATATATTTTTTATCACTGAAACTTTTAAAACTAACATGTTGTTCGTTACGCCTCGCATTTGTTTAATAAAAATTAGTTTAATATTTTATTATTTCATAATGTCTTGAAAATATTTTTAAAAAATTTATACATATTTCCTTGACATGACTGATAATAATTTTTTACTCGTTATTTCATCATATACATGTCTTTTTTATGTTTCATTTATCATTTATTCCTGTTAAAGATAAGTAAAAAAATTTTTTTAGTTTATTACTACATATTTCCATGCCTTGTATTCATTGAGAAAGTCTGAAAAATGCATCAACTTATTGTATGTTCCTTCATTGCATCTCATCTGTAATTATATTTATAAAATTGATAAACTATTTTGCCACGCCATTTTAGTTTTTTATTTAATTTGTCTTGTCTACTTTCTTTATGCTACACTATTCGAATTTTCATTTCAAAATTACAGTAAAATAACGGGTAACTTGTAATTATTTACATGGTTTCAAAACCATAAAAATGAAATTTAACTGTACATTGGAGTTATGTTATGTAGCGCTTTTCGTTAGGTAATGGACATCAGAATTAGGTTGTAGTTGAGTTGTCTTTCGTCGACTGAACCGTGTAATGTATCCAAATTAGTTTATCGATTAGTAGCATTGTGAGAGAAGGGAAATACTGTACTTTTTGTGTTAAGCAGCTCTGTAGTGTTGCGTGAGTGAGAGTTTCCTATTCCAGCAGTCCAGGGTAACCAATTGAGTTATGCAGAACCCTGGAAACTCCTCATATATTGAAGGAATGGAAGAAATATTGTGATATAAACACCAGAATTCGAAACCCCATTCTGCAGGTCATAAGATTGACAGATTAGCCTTTTCAGCAAGTATGTACCCAGCTGCAAGGATTTAAGTGACTTCATGAGGTGTTCAGCGTACCTTTAATACTATAAGATTATTAGGCATCCAATGATGAAAAATAAAAACATAAATTCTTAAGCCTTATCAAATCACTTAACTTCCCACTTTTGAAGAACATGCCCTCGATTCTCATTTGCTGTGCTGCGATTCTCATATCTGGTTTAACCATCGTATGTTAAAATTGTCAATATACAAGTTTTCTCACAAAGTTCCATCTTTCTTATACTTACATGACTCTTTTAATTGAATATAGTTAAATAATAATTAAATAAATTGCTATTTTTCCTTCATTTTCTAGAAATTTTTAATTGTGTACGTTACAAAACCATAATGAAAAGCTTTGACTATAAATGCTGGAAAATAGTCAAAATTCTTGAACTGTTAGCTGGAAAAAATGGAAGTAAATATAATTGTTTTGAAACTGCATTGAATGTTTTTATTTATTTAATCACGGATTAAAACAAAGGATAAAACTGTCTTTGATTTCCTAAAAGTGTTCGGAAGTTGACCAAAACTATTGATTCTTAAGTAGTTAGAACACTCGTCATTCCAAATGTAATAAAATATATAAACCCTATTTTTACTGTGTAATAGGGATAATAAACATTGTTCACAAGAAAGTGAGGTTAAATCTGGCATCCAAAAAGCATTGCTTTTACATTGGTAGTAATGTCAAAAATTTTTGCAACAAACTTTTGAAACACTTTTGACGTTATTCTTTCATATCTATTTGGATAAGTAAAATATTTTTTCTTGTGTATTTTTTACGCTAAATCGAATGAGACCAAATTTGATCCAAATAGTTAAGAGAAAAAATGTTTGCTGAGTGAAAATAATATTTAACATTTTTGATTCATAAAACCCAAAACAACTTTAGAACTATTAAGTCTTATGAATTCGTATTTGGTCTCATTCAAATCAGCCTGAAAAAAATATAGAGAAAACAGTACTTCATTTGAAGAAAAAATAATAAAAAGTCAGGTGAATCAATAGGTTCAAGTCAAAAATAGTACTTTTTATTGATAAAACCTTTATAACTTCATAACTAATAGTTCGATTGTCTCATGCCTCAACTAATTCAATAAACACACTGGGATCAATGTTTATTTTTCTGAATTGTAATATTTTATACTCATTCTATTGACTTATTTTGCCAAAATCCGGTGAGTAAGTTCTTGCAAATTTTTACCACCACTTCAACAGTTTATGACTGGGAAGAATTGTTTTTTGTGTCTGGGTTTTGAGATTTTTTAGCTAGCTTTACTAAACTTAAATAAAAATTAACTTACTACTATTTTTTTTATAATCAAATACTCGCATAAACTCAAATAATATTTTTAAAACTTAAAAAAATTTCATAGTAGCTTTGAATACTTAAAACCAAAGCCATTTCTTTTTTTCATATGTTTCTAAAACAAGATGCCCAATTTAAAAATTACAGTTTAATTAGTATTTTTTACATAGTTTTTTCACTCCCCCCCCCCATTTTTTAAGCATTATTCACAAAAAACTACTCTACTATATTTAGTATCAGGCAGTTTAAGGCGGAAAGTATAAAACCAACTATTTTTTTATGAAATTTGTTTTAAAAACAACCACACTTAATGAAGTTTAATTAAAAAGCTGTTAGTTTCGTTCGTTTTTTATTTATTGTTAATTTTTTCATATTTTAGTATTGCTGGAATGAAACTTATTCAAAATCTGCCCCTAACCATAGAAAAAATGGATTTGGTCGGTCGAATTGATTTATATTAATAGGTTTTGGATAGGTTTATAGCGTGTATTTTTACCATTATGTTAAAAGATTACACCGATCCTGGCTGGGGGAGAAAATTTCAAACGAAATTTTTCAATTATTATGAACAATTAAATTTTTTTTTTGTTCTTATTTATTTTAAAAAAATATCTATGGAAATGATAATTATAAGTTAGTTAAAAAAATTTCAATTTTTAGCGCAATTTATTAAAAAAAAATTCTATACCAACTATAAATAAAGTAAAGAAAATGAAAAGATCAGATATTGAGAAAAATAGTAAGTAATTTTCAATTGTTGTTTTAAAAAATCATATAAACCAAGAAATTATGCTGCAATTTTTTTCAAATTAAAATATTTTCAAAATCCTACAGAAATTAAATAAAAACAATATTAAATGAGGAAATAACATAATAACCAAAACATTTTTCTAGCACTTCAAATGCATAATATTTATTACACAAAAAAAGGGATCAATAATTTTTAAATGTTTTTCCTCCCTTATTTAAGAAATATCTAATCTTTATTATCGATTGCAATAGTAATGAGAACCAAGTAGTATTGAATCAGTGTAAAGAGAGAAAAGTAAAAAAAAGCTAGTTTTTTTTTATTTATTAATTGAACGCACAGCAGGGAAAGATATTTTGTATCTTTTGCATTTTTAAAATGCCATGCGATTTTTTTTTTTTCACTTACACACAATCGATCCATCCACCGATCGTAATTTTGACCGGGACCGGAGCATTACCAATCTCCTATTCAGTACCGCTAGAGGTATTGATTTGTTATGGGAATATGGAGGACTTAATGACGCCGATAGATTTAACGTGCACCAGTCACCTCTCGTCCATGGGTCCAACGCCCAACAAGCCAAGCTATCCCGCCCTTTAACATTTGGTTATAGGATTTTTGAGTACCTAGAGGACTAATCATACTGGGTACGATTTTTTTTTCCATGTCGGAAAAATTTTAGATCCGATAGAAAACCTGATTAGCGAGTTAATCTTTTTCGCCAATAAGGTTCTTGATCGCATAGCTGAATTCTCGTGCCCGAATTTTTTTTGCATCCAGTGTAAATAGTCCCCATATGATTGCTTTGTAAGTTTCTTTATTTTTTATGATCCATTTAAATGATAACAGGATAAAAATCACATGAAATTTTTGTCCCGCAGTGGGCTGATCCTAAAGAAATAGTTTCCAGTAGAACACAGAGGTCAAGCATCACTGGCTGCGATCAGTAAGTGGGTGGGTGACCACTTTGATCGGCCTGTGTAAGAACCAAGGGTGCGCAGTATCGGTCCTCGTTAAACTGTTCTAACGTAAAGTGCTTGACTTCGCGCTCAGGTCGTCGAGCTACCAAAGCAAGGGTGCCATCCCCTCTGCAGAGGATCAAAATTGTGATGGCATGTCTTCCGATCATCCTCAGGGATGTCTATTACGCGCCATCTATAATTTATTTTAAAGAATAATTTCCAATTTCCTCAATCTTTTTGACTGTAACTTTGATTCCTTAGTGTTCATTGATGCAAAAAGGTAAACAATCGATTAGAAACAAGTTTTGAATTCGTTATTATTTGGGTGTTGGCTTTTATTTATATGTCTACTTTTAAAGATATATCAATAAAACGATGATCAGAAATGAAAACAAACTCTTATTTCCGACTTGCCACTTTCACAGTCATCCTCTATCACATTTTATTTGTCAAAGTATTTACTCAAGAATATGGGTATGATAAACGTGAATACAAATATTATACTGATCAAAATGGCAGACTGTATACTAAATACTTTTCGTACAGTAGTACAGAATTTGAACATGCAGTGGACGATAGCAGATGCGATGGGAGGCCACCAATTCTAGAAATAGTAAAAGAAACAAGGTATGGAAATTTTAAAGGCAGACAAGTTAGTTTATGTGACAGTCCTGGTGTTCTCTTAAATCAACGACCTGGGAGACAAAATTCTTTTGGACGAAAAAATACTGTAAATGTATTTTTAGGTATTCCTTATGCGGAACCACCGTTGCATCGTAACAGTCCTCCAGGAAGAAGAGAAGAACCAAAATATCCATTTAAAGTAATTTTAACATATTTTGAGTCTATTGGAGAAAAGATGGGAGATATTTCCATATCGTGATCTGTCGCGCCAACTACAATCGCCAAGGTGTCAAATAGATCTTAAAGTTGCAAATTAAAAAAACAAACCAAAAAAAATCTTGTAGATGTTTGCCCAGAGGTATTTATGAGTTGAGTTGGTCCTTTTCAGTGATGTTTTTTTTTAGTTGCTCGCTGGTCACTGCCCGGATGTTGCCAAGACTAGGCGATTATTCCGCCACAGATCACCTTATGGAAATTTCCCAAACGATGCGAAATATCCATTAAAAATCATTTTAACATATTTTAAATTTTTTGGAAGAATGTATGGGGATATTTCCGTATTGTGATCTGTCACGCCAACTACAATCGCCAAGGTGCCAAATAGATTTTAAATTTGCAAATTTTTAAAAAAAAACATGTAAATTTTTGCCCGGGGGTGGCTACGAGTTATGCCTTTCCAGTTGGTTCTTTTCTGTGGTGTTTTTTTTTTTTTTTTGTTTCTCGTGGCCACTGGTCGGAAGTTTCCAAGGCTTGGCGATTATTCTGTCACAGATCACGACATGGAAGGAAATCTCCCTGAATATATTTAAGTCATAAAGCGAATGTGAAAAAAAGCTTTAGATATGCACAGAACCATAAGATATTTGGTTATAAAACAATTTGTTTATTTTGAAAATTGTCTAGTAGTTTATTAAATTAATATACCGTATTTACAGTAAAATATAACATGTTTTAAAACCTAGAAATGTATGGTTTACTATGTGCTACTTGCCATTTTTCTTCCACGAAGCTTAATTTATCTTCCGCCAGGGTTGGAGTTTTTGCCGGCAAAAACCTGGTAAAAACCGGCAAAAACCAAATTATCTAAATTGCTGATTAAATATTATTACAAAATACTTCAAACAAATTTAAATCAATCATAAGGAATAATAATTTTGATACATTACATGAAAAAATTATTTATAACATATTAATAATTAATATAAAGGCAATAATTTTTAAAAGATTGAAAGTTTTTGACCTCTTTTCATTTTAGAATCCTTAAATTAATGTTTTTTTACAAATAAATAAATATTATTTGTATATTATTATTATTATTTATTATAAAAAAATTATTATTTGTACAATAATTAACTACACATGTTGATAGATATTTTATGCTTTAAATTATAGTTATATTAATTTAAAATAAGTTCATTTCACTGGAAAAAAGAGAATAATCGCAAATTTTCCAATCAATAATGTTTTAAACTACTAAAATGATATATTGTTACATTATGATTTAATTATGGAATAATAATTTCGCTAATTTTTTTGTAATTATTTATATTTATAGTATATATTTCAATCTTAGGAATAATTTTGTATCAAAAAGGTATTTTTGTCCTCTCATCTTGGAAAATATAGGTTTT
Source organism: Parasteatoda tepidariorum (assembly GCF_982258835.1). Lineage (NCBI taxonomy): Eukaryota > Metazoa > Arthropoda > Arachnida > Araneae > Theridiidae > Parasteatoda > Parasteatoda tepidariorum. The sequence continues at coordinate 43,549,927 of NC_141759.1, forward strand.
TGCCAATTTGCTTGGCAAAAACCTGTTTTTGCCCTCTCATCTTGGAAAATATAGGTTTTTGCCATTTGCTTGGCAAAAACCTGTTTTTGCCAGGACGGTTTTTACCGGTATTTACCATGGTTTTTTCCACCTGCGGCAAAATCTTGCCAACCCTGTTTTCCGCTAATCTAATCATAGTTTGTCTTATCCAAGTATTCAATCCCCTATTCAAGGGGAAGGGAGAAACAGGGACTTTTTTCATATCTTTATAAAAAATGCAAATGAAATGTTTTAAAAAAGTAACAGAATATGAGAATAAAACTTTTCGCATTTTGAAGAAGGGCCCCAGAATAAATTTGATACTGGGATCCCTGAAACTACTTCTGACATTTTTAGGGGTTGTTTGAAAAAATATTTTAAGTTATGATTTAAGTAATTATAGAAAATCTTTATTAGAATGCGCAAAAACATTAAATAACTGCTTAACAAACAATTATTTGCATTGATAAGTGCCTTAATGAAATAGTATATTTATATGCAGAACTTGTAGCCAACTACAGCATACATTTAAACTTAGAAATTTGTGTGTTTACCATTTGCTACTTAACATTCTTCTTTTAAGCTTGACTTCTCTGGTAGTTAATTTAATTTGTCATATCAATTTAATTGCTTTCCTATAAAAAGATAGTTTTTAATAAATTTATAAAAATCAGCTTTTTGATGTATAAAAATAGTTGATAGCTCAGGGGTCTGTCCAGGCCAAATTTACTACCATTTAGCAGTACCTTCACAAATTCAACTTTAAGAAAAACGGTCATTTCACAAAATACTTTATCTTAAAATTTTATTTTTGTATCCCATAAGAAACAATAAATCCATATTTTTGTGTTGATTTTTTATTATAATTTTTAATTTTCACAAATTATGTCTGAATTTTCACAAAATAGGTACCTTTCAGAAAAAATTAGACAGTCCCCTGTAGCTATTAACAAAACATTTTCTCTTTTTTTTTCATTAAGAAGTAGCTTATTTGGCATAGTAAATTTTATTCTGTGTTTCGATCATTCCATGTCAAATCAACACACTCATTTTATATCAACTTTCTAGATTTCAATAAAATTTGGTATAGAGGTAGTATTTGTGTGTACCAAGTTTTATTCAAAATTATCTACTCTATTGAAAATATAGCCTTTGCAGACCAATTTTTTTTAAATGACATTAATTTAGCTAAAGCTAAAGAGTAAGTACCATTGTAATGGTAAGTATAATTTTAAAGCTCTTTTCAAGACCTTTTCACTAGTATACTACACGTTTACTAATTAAAAAATTTTTTTATTGAAATTTACATTTTTTGAAATGTGCTGCATCAAAAATTTTAAAAAATATATAAATAATACTTTGGCTAATACTAAAGTGATTGTGTAACTTTGAAAATAGGATCTTGATGGATTTATATTAAAATAATTTATTGAATACAACTTGTTGTTTAAACAACACATGATTTTATATTACAAAATAGCTCTAATTGCGGAAAAAACAATAATTTAGAAATTAATAGTTTTTCTTTTTTTAAATTTGGAAGTTAAATTTTTTTATCAATAATAAAATTACGTAAAACTATTGCTTGATGTTCTTGTATGTTTTGTTTATTAGGAAAATATAATTTTCTGACAATCTGTTCCTGTTAAAGTTATAGAGTAAACTAAACATACGATTTGACTGACAAAAAACCAAAGTACTTCTACAAAAAGATGGTGAGGGCCATGCTGGATGCAGAAAAAAGTAGTTTTACTTCATTTAAATTTTTTGCCAGCATATAAGTCCACCACCAATTATACTCATAAATAGGGCTGCAAGTTTGTCGCGGGAAAAAAGACCCCAAATTCGCTGAAAAATCGCGGGAAATTTTGAAAATTACATGAATTCTGAACATAAAAAAATTTATTACATAAATGATGCAAAGGATAGAAATTGCGCAAATAATAAATAAAAAAAAGCGTAAAAATACACAACAAAAGTATTTCTTTGAATTTCAAGCAATATTAATATTTTTATTTAAATGAACAGAATTTTGGTACAAAGTATTGTACATTGTCAGATTATTCTCATTTATGCTTCATCTTTCATCACTTAATACATTTTTATACTTAGAAAATGATCTTTCTGCGACAACGCTGTTTTTAGGCACCGACAAACTTCGAATTGCCAATTTTGGAGCATTCGGTCTTTGATTTCCGAAACTCGATCAATTTTCCTTCACCAACGCGCAATTCCTTGACTGTTGCTTTGTAAGAAGTAATTGCTGTGAAAACTCAAACATTCTACATTCAAATTACTAGTTACAAGTCCCTACTAAATACTAGTCCCCCCCCCTTCATCTAAGAAACTGATCCATATTTAAGAAATCACAAGAAGCCGCCTAGGAAAAATTAACTCGATATGTGAAAAGGCTGTAGAAATTGCATTGCCCAGTGCAATAGCATGTATAACAATTTTTCTGTCAAAGATTTGATTTATAACATTTTCCTTCTTTTGTGATTCCAATTTCTTTTGTTCTCTTACTGACTTCAGGAAGCTAATTACCCTCCCTAAGTGTAGAAAGATCACCTTACTTGACAAGATATTGATTTTCTCTAATCTCTGAACTATTTTCATGTCATTTTGCTATTGATTCACTCCCCTAAATATCTAATCAATTTTACATGTTCAATTTAAAGTTCAGGAAAATAAAAAATTCTGTTTAATAAAAATAATAAATAAAAAATGAAAAAAAAAATCAAATTTTAAGCAATTTTCCCTCAAGTTAGGACATATTGAGAAATTTGCGGATTTTAGGAAAAAAGATGAAAATTTCCCGGAAATTCGCTCCGCGACTGACCTGCAGCCCTACTCATAAATTACATATCCCAGGCGTATGATTCTTCCGCTGATTTACAAAATTCCGTGAATCTCAACATCGTTGGTTCGCTGACTACAACATATCAATAATTTATATTCCAATGCAACTTTCTCAGAATTCCGCTAATCTAAAGTTTTAATTTTGTTCAAAATCTCGTTACAAGGCATTTATTCTACCTTTACCAGCATTTTTTTTTCTCTTGGTTCTCATTCACTCAATAACATATATATATATATTTTTACACAAATTTGTTAGAGAAAAACACAACTGTGAATAAACATCACGAAAAAAATTCTATAATAACTTCGGTTAAAATTAAGGAATTACTGAGACAAACACAAAAATATAAAATTGGTAATTTTTAAAATAATTCCAAAATGGTAAGCATTTTCTAGAAATCCAAAATGTGTAATATTATGTAATCACTGAATTTAGTCCTCAAAGGGCAGGCGAGACCTGCCACCCTGCTAAAAACGCTTAGGGAGAGCAAGGTAGTGATCCATGGCAGATACGTATTGCCGTGTTTAGTTCGTAACTTTAATGAAAGGATTTATGTTACACAAAATTCTTTATAATGAACTATCCATTGTTTTAAGGTTAGTGTTATGAAGCTTGTGTATTATACATATAAAGCTAAATGCTATTTTAAACTTAAATATCCTTTCTAACTCATATTGCAGTAAAAAATTTTAGAAATTAATATTTATTTTCTTTTTATTATTATTCGCAATTCAACATTTTTCTCTCCTGATGAAAATGTAAAATAATTTATTGTTGAATCTCTTGTAATTTCCAATTTATTTTTCTGTAGTCACCTGTGGGTCCTGTAAGAGTTGGAGAATTGGATACATCACGCTATAAGCCAGCTTGTCCACAAAATGAAAGATATCTTGTTAAAGGGAGAGGTACTAACCATAGTGATGAAGACTGCCTGTACCTAAATATATTTTCTCCTGTAAGTTTAAAAATAATGTACATAAGCTAATTTAATTGATGGATAGATTCAGATTTGACAAGTTTTTGATAATATAAATTCTGGATAAATCCTTAATATTTAGTATCTTCTATCAAAAATATAGCTTTGCATGTAAATCATTATTCATTTATGTTATAATTAATTTTAAATGAGGTTTAAAACTGCTTACATCTTCCTTTCTACTGAAATTTTAGAGCACTAAATTTCAGTTTTAAATATACTAGCTGGACTAAAAAATTTTACTTGACATTATTTAACAGTCATGAGAAATATGAACAATTTTTAAAATCCAACAAAGGAAAAGGTAATACTTTATGCTAAGTAGTTTAAATTAAAAAACAACATGAATAAAGCACAAATGAAATGATACATAAATTGACATGCAATAATTTCAGTTCTATAAACAAGAACCTTCCTTAGTGTCTAAATGTCTAATGATTGAAATGAAATTTCATTTGACGTTTACACAATGAGAAAGGTTCTTGTTTATAGAACTGAAACTATTGTATGTCAATTTATGTATCATTTCATTTGTGCTTTATTCACATTGTTTTTTGCTTTGATTTTTAAAACAAATGTAGAACTGAAACCATAAAGAATCGTAGAAACTTGCAAATCAAGACATATTTATAGGAATAGTAATACTAAATCAATTAAAATTTATTTCAAATGTTAATTTTGTATTAAACATGTAGATTTTTATGTTAAAAAATAAGGCTATTTTTGTTTTAATTTTCCTTTTGATTAAGATTTTTAAACCCTTTAGATTAAGATTTTAATTAACTATTAATTATTTTTTTGTTTTCAAAACTTATGTATTTTTAAATTTCATAGAATTATTAAACTAAATCATAACAAATGCAATGTCTTTATAACTTTTTTTATTATTTTAGGCTCAAATTAGATTAGATATGCCTGTCCGAGAAAAATTTCCAGTTATGTTTTATATCCATGGTGGACGTTGGGATCATGGCAGTGGTTCTTTGTTTCCTGGTCAAATGTTAGCTGCTTCTCAACGTGTTGTAGTTGTTACATTTAATTATCGCCTGGGATATTCAGGTACAATTCAAATTTTAATATGTTGTCCAAATCTTTATTATCTATAATCTCTGATTAGGACTAACGTTTCCAATCTTCACAATCTCTAATTAGGACAACCTCAGATTGAGGTTGTCGAAATCTTTAGGACAACCTCAAATTCCATAGCTTATTAAATGAGATATATTCATGCATGTAATTCTTCTGGTAATTTGCGAAATTCTGCAAATCTCAACACCATTAATTGGTGGACTCCCCGAATCAATAATTTATATATTGACAGCATTTTCTCAGCATTCTTCTAATCTAAAATTTAAATTTAGTTACTCGGGCAAAATCTCATTAACAAAGCTTTTATTCTGCCCTCTTTTTATTCTTCCTAAGTTCTTATTCACTGGCCATAACTTTTTGTACATAGATTTTGTTAGAGAAAAAAAGCAATTGCTGAGCAAAGTGATGCAAGCACATAAGTAAAAAATTTATAATCTAAAAAGTTATTCTGAAATGGCAAATATTTAAACTATCCTTCGTCAGAAATTTTTTTTATTTTTCTCATTTTTTAAAAATTTGTATTTTAATGAGTAGAAATTTTTATGCAAATTCCGATTTTTAACAGCAGAATTGTTTAATCAATGTGATATATTTGCTCCCTCTTTTATTTGACTACATTTAGGTCAAATTAATCTTTAATAAAATTTTAGGTCAAGAAGATTTAAAATCACAATTTTCTGTAATCACTTTTTAACACTCTCAATACCATCATAAATCCATGTTTCAGTTTCTTTTTTTACAGTTAATGCAATTTATTTTCTCGTAGTTTTTCTAGTATTACGACATGCAAAATTTGAATCATGCAAGTCAACGACTTTTTGATGTGTTAGATTTGCGTTGATACCATCATAAATCCATGCAGTGTTTCGATCTCTTTGTTGGCTACTATTGTTACAAATTTTCTGAGTATATGTTTTTTTTAATTCCTTTATTTTTATACAGTATTATAACACCACGCAAAATTCAATTCATGAGTTTATTAGTCACTTTTTCATCCACTTTTTCTATCAGTTATTGCTGATATCCTCTTGATTATTCTGATATTTCCTTACAAAAATATACAGAAACAAGAAATTTTAATTGCATATTTGAGTAAATACTTTTCACCTAATCCAATACTTTTGCGCTAAATCCATGCAGCTTCCAGCATTGTAAAAGTTTAGCTTTTTTTATTTTTGTGCACTTATGCCTGTTTATAAATGTTAGCACCCCTTTATCTAAGTTGAGAGCAGAACCAAGTGAAGAGAATATTGATTGCAATTACTAAAGTGGTATTTATTATTTATCAGGGTTGATAAGAATTATTTTAAAATAATAAAACAAAAATCATTTTTTTATTTGATTTTGAAAATGTATTAATATGTTTTTATTATTTAATAACAATATTGCAACTAAAATACTTAATCTACTTCTAACTAAAACTGTAAATCACTAAATAAATAATGTCATGGTTGTTTCTATTTAAGCTTAAAGACTGCATGATTTATTAGTTAGACATCAAATGAAAAGTAAATTAATTTTCCAGAAAGCATTAAAAGGAATAAATTTTTTCAAATAACCCTTGCCAGAACAAGTTCTTTTTTTTTCCTATAATAATAACAGAAATTTTTACAACAGCAACAAGGGACTTGTTTTGATTTGGATCCTAAAAAAAATTCCCAAATTTCAAGCAAGTTACGAGAGATATTTGAAAAAGGGATTTTTTGCATTTAATTTAAACATTTGTATTTAAATAAACTTAAAATTAACTGGATATAACTAAAAGGTTTATTTAGTGAAAGTAAATTATTTTACATTTAACCATTTAAAATTTACTTTCAATTCTTCTCTACATTTGGTTTCTCTTTCCCCATTCCTGTATTCTCTGGCTAAAGCCTTTGTTGTAAAAAAATTAGGCTTAAATCCTACAATCTTGGTATATCGATACTTAATACTCCCTTTGTCCCAAATCAGTTTCTACATTTGGGTCAAAAATTTTGTCTCATATTAGTTGCTACATTTCAAGTAGATAGAGTCATAAATAACTTCCAATGCAATTTAAAGATCGAAACCAGTAAAATTATACTACTATTAAATTCATGATTCATTATTTGAAGATAATTTTACAGGATTGCTGGTGGAAGAGTCCTTACAAAATGGAGTTTGGCTTAAGAGCTTATTATTTAAACTAATTTAGTACTGATTTAAGGAGAAAATGCTTGGTAAGTAAATGTTATTGATTGATTGCATTGCATCGCATCCTAAAATCTCTGAAAAATGTTCAAACAAAATCATCAATATCATCAATCAGTACAAAAATATCCAAATGTTGCAATTAATTTAGGACAAAGGGAGTAGTAGTACAAAGTAAAAAATATATTTATGATTTGAATCAATAATTTAAAAAAAAAATCAAGTTATTTTTATTATGACTTTTTTTTTTTTTTTTTTAGGTTTTTTAGCCACTGGTGACCATCATTCTCCTGGCAATTATGGCATGCTGGATCAAATTAAAGCATTGGAATGGGTTTATGAAAATATTCCTGTATTTGAAGGGGATCCTACTAAGATTACTGTTTTTGGTTCGGGTGTTGGAGGTGCTAGTGCAGCACTTCTTGCTATCTCACCTTTATCTCGCAGTAGGTATCTCTCACTTTCTCACTCTGGGTCCTTGGGACACAGCACGTTCAAATTTTTGAGTTTTTCTTTTACTAAAAACTGGTACCTTATTTGAAATAACATTAGTCTCCCATTTTTATTCTTCAATGACAGCAGTCTGATCTGAAATTGTCATAATTGTTTTATTTATAGTATTTATTATATTTTTTGTTTATATATATTTTTTTTCTAGCAACAAAATTTATTTAATACATTTATTTTCTTTAAAGTTTGATTTAATTATGTCTATTTAAATCTTTTGGCACCTTTCTTTTTGTGATGGAGAATTGCATATCCCAGGGAACGCATCATAACATTTTTCTGCGTCTGCTCAAATTTGTATTTTTTTATTTTATTTATAATTTTTTTTTTTGTGTATATTTGACGTGCTATATGGCATAAGAGGAATCCCTTGTTATTGTATTGAATGATGGATAAGAAACGAGAGATAAGTAAAATAAGCTATGCATTTTTAAAAAAAAAAATTCTAATAGTATGCTTGAATTCAACATTTATATTGAAAATGTGATCCATAAATTATAAATTTCGATTAGATCTAGTATAATAATTGATTTAAATTGTGTTTCTCTAAATTCAATTGCTTAAATTTTCATAAATTAATTTTTTTAAAAAGGCATTACATTAAGTATGAACTAATAGTTAAATATTATTTGATTTAAATTTATGTGTATATTAGAATTTCTCACTTAATGTTGTAATTTTTAAAAAAATGTTATATATGGTTATTTTACAATGAAATTAAAAATGTTTAAAAGAGAAATATTGATTACTGTTTATTACAAAAGGAAGGAATTTTTTTTTCTTATATGTATGAAGTTTACTAATAGGAAAAGAATCTCTTGTCTATTACTTTATTCTTTGGAGCCAACTAAAATTTTATGTTTTTAACTATGATGAAATGTAACATTTTTAAATACACAAGTTTTCCTTATCACTCATGTTATTTTCTATTTTTATTATGTATATTATTTCATATTTTTATCATGAAATTATTAGTGTCTTCAAACGTTTCATTCTCGGCACAACCAGATATGCATGTTTAAGGAAATAGACATAGCTATTTAAGAAAACGAATATAGAATTTGATTCTGTTTTCAAAACTTTTTTATGAAAATTTTACTTTTTTCAAAGGATAAATTAATGGATCGAAATGAGCCCACAATGTTGTGTCTTCCATTTGCTTAAATCACTTAGTGTCATGTGTTCCATAACTTTATAATAGTAGTAAGTAGTATAATAGTAGTGTGAGGTTGCACAAATTTGGGTTTTTAAAATCATAGGTTTTTTTTAAGTGATGTCTAATAAAGTTACATCTGTAATATACCCAGCCACCTCAACCTTTAAGTTTGCGACTTTGCCCCATTATAATTGTGTTTAGTATTTTAAAATGTAATTCTCCAATAAATTGTTAAATTTGAGTTGACCATTGAAAACACAAATTTTTTGCTTTGTCCGTTTTCTAAAACACATTCTTTACTGTGTTTCTTTTCTTAAAACACACATTGTAAACTATGTCCATTTTTTCAAACAAACATTTCAAGCTTTTTCCATTTTCTGAAACATAAATTTCAAAACAGTGCTTATTTTCTTAAACATGCATTTCAAGCTGTGTTCGTTTTCTTAAATATGCATTATGAGCTATGCCCATTTTCTTAAACAGGCATTTCAAGCTGTATCCATTTTCTTAAACACACATTTTGAACTGCACTTTCTTAAAGATGCATTTCAATCTGTGTCCAGAGTTAAAAACTATTAGACAATATGATTAATTTTGTGACTTTAAATTCTTTTTGTAATTATCTAATATGACATGCTTATAGGAATGGTCAAGAGAGTTATTACCCAAAATGGTTCTCCTCTTGCTGACTGGGCAGCAATTACAGATCCCATATACATGTTTAATTCAACGCAGATACTTGCTGAAGAATTGGGCTGCTCTAATCCCGATATGGCCAGAATTGTTGAATGTGTTGGTACCAGGACAAATAATGAAGTGAAATTATTAAAAATGAAGGTATGATTTTTTTAAAGTATTTTGATCAGGTATTTTTTCAATGCAAAAAATATTTTAACAATTAGATTTTTTTTTATCTTATATTTGTTGTTTAGAAACTTAGTGGAGAGGTTAAATAAATTTATTTTGTGACTGAGAAAAATACAAAACTTATAAGGAACTAAGGTTGTTTTTGCTAATTTCCTCAAATTACTTAATTCTGAAAATTCTTTCTGGAATTAAGTACTTTGCTCTTCTTCTTTTTTTTAATTATTTTAAAAATATTTTATAATAGTGATAATCAGATAATCATTATGAATGAATCCCTATCTGTTGCCAACAACCTATTAGTGTAGCTCTAGTATGATGGTAAAAATCAAACAAAATCAGAATTACTTTATTAAATAAAATTTTAAGATATTTTTCACGTTTTTGTTGTTAAAGTAGTAATTTTTACAATTTTTTGCGCTTTGAGTTATTGTTGTTTTGCTGCCTAGCTGGAAATTTTTTTTATAACTATTTTAGACATGTTTCCTATTTAACTGCCAAAACTACTTTTAAATAAATTTCTTAGTACTAACATAAAAATAAATTAAACATCACACTTTATGTTATTATTAAACATTATAAAAGGAATATGGAATTTTTTAGACGCACTAATTTTATTTACCAAGTTATGCCATGAAGGTAAGAAGTCACGCTTAAAATATTAAGAATAGTTCGAAAACATAAAACTATTTCATTTTATAAACAAGCTCATCTTTTGTGTTAAGAAATATTAAATCTTCAACGATATACTTATTAACTATTGTTAAAAGGTCTTACCTTGTTTTATTTCTTAAAATGTATGTTTTATCTTATTCTTTTTAATTAAAAAAAATGGTTACCCTTTTTTTTGGTTTACTCTAATGTAGCCCCTTTTTCAAATGATTGTAGTACTTCTTATGCATCCATAATAGTTATTCTAAATAGTGCAAAATATCAGTGCATAGAAAAGCCTAAAAAATAGGAAGCCTTTGTTGCTTAATTTTTTTTTTTTTTAAATAATTGAAACATTTCTCCACTACATTGGTTGGGCTTGCAAAGTTATACAAAATTTGACTATTAGTCATTAACTTGCATGTAGGTAGAAAAATCTCGCAAATTTCCGAAGAAGGTTATTATTTTTCAATATTTATAGTTTTCTGCTCTTTAAAGACCTGTCAATTCTTTACATCAGGATAGTATATATTTATTATTTGAATGTAAAGCTTGGCTTCGAGTATAAGTATTCAAGCTGTGGCTTTTTTATTTACTTGACCAATTATCCTTTGAGCTAAATTTACATATTAATCAGATTAAGTTTTGTAGGGGAATTTTAAAAGTATTATTGTATATTTTATATTTTATTTTAGCCCAGAGTTGGTTGGCTTCCTTTTGGCCCTGTTCTCGATAACTTCACAAGAGATGCAGAACACCAGTTTCTTCCACTTTCACCCCAAGAAATGTTAGAAAGAGGACTGCTGTTTAACGATGGATTTGCTTACATGACTGGTGTGAGTCGAGATGCAGGAGCTTCAATATTATGTGAGAACTGAGAAATACTTTGTTATACTAATAAAATAATGTTCCCTTATTATTATTTTTTTAAAGAAATAATTGTTAGTGTTCATTATCATTGAGGTTGCAATAACTGAGCAATCATTTCACTTTCATTCGTAATAAAAGAATTGATTATCACCAATGAGGATTGTTATTAATGATGCCACAAATGAGTGTGATAGGAAAATAAGTAAAGGTGGGAAATGGTTTATTATAAGCAACCATTACGAATGTAAGTTTAAGTGCAACTGTCTGTACTTCTTAACCGTTTATGAAGAGATTCAGGTTTTTATGCTTCTTAATTAAACTGTATTCTTCTAAATTGATATGTTATTCACATGAATTTGTCCTATTTGAATGGAATATTAAAAAAGAAAGAAAAATGGGATTCATTTGTTGATTTAAATTTCAATATAGATTACTTAAAATCCAGAATATACTATAAATCTGTACTATACTATAAAATAATACTGTAAAGCCATAATTTTTTGACTGCTTGGGTTGTGGGAAAATTTCTACTGGTCAATTTAAATAAATACAGTCAAACCTATTTTTGTGCTGTCTCTTTTTGTGCAATTTTTGTATGCAGTATATCAAAACTTCAATCAAATTTTAACATAATTTACGTTATCAAAAATAAATAAATTTGAAGGATTTTTTTACCATTTAGTTTTTTTGATTTTTGATATGTATTTTGTCACTTTACATAAGTATTGTGTCAGCTCATTACATTAATTGTTGAACATAATTTAATTGTTGAACGCTCTAAAATTTCCTATTAAATAAATGAAATGTGTAATTTGCATATTGCAATGGAATTCTTGCGTAGCAAAGGAAAAATTCATTGATTACAAATAAACATTGAAAGACACATGCATTGTGTTAATTCGGGTTTTCATGAAACAGACTGCATGTCTTGTTAAGTCGCAAAATTGGTTTTTGTTAAGGGGATAAATGGCAACTAGTCTCATGCTTTGTTTTGTTTGTTTTAACAAGTAGGTAGGAGTTAAATTTTTTTTATTCATCTCTGATCTAAGAAAGATTTAAGAAGTCTGCTAAATAAAGTGATTTCATAAAAAAGAATGTTACTTGTGTTTTAATTTTTAAATCTCATATTAATTGACATCCTTCAAAATGCTTTCACATTCCTGGATTAAGATAAGATTCATTTCAAGGCATTAATTGAATTTAAATTTATTACTTTTCTATTTAGACATAAATTTGTGAGGTTTTTGTTTTATTTTTATACATAATCTCTGAAATGGAATAATTGCAAAAATAAAGCAAAGAGGAAGGTTATTTCCTTAGAAACTAAGACTATGATTTTAAAATGGATAGCATGTGAAGATCCACAGCTCTTGGTGACTCTCTGTGAGATTTTTTTTATGCGGTCCCTACCTAGTCCATAAAAAAAACTTTTTTGTTGTGTTGCGAAAACTATATTTTATAACTACTCATGAAGTTCTGTGTGATTTTTAATGCAGTTTCTATCCACTGCGCAAAAAAAGGTTTGAGTGTACTACCTTAATTTTCAAACTAATAAGATACTTTGTTTCTACCACACAATACTACCCACAAATTAATATTTAAGTGAGAAAATGATATTAGTTTTTGACCTTCAATGTGTATAGTTTATTTTTACTTCGTTTTTGATGAGAATTTTAAGAAAATGTTTTAAGTGTACATTGGACTCTGTATGTTTTACCAAATTGAATTCTCTTTTGAAATAATTTTTCTTTGTAGGGCATGATTCATTAGGAGACATAGAAATTGATGAGGAAACTTTTAATCAAAAAATCAGGGAGTTTATGAGGATGTATAATTATACTATAAATGCTCAAGGTATATATGAGGCTATACGGTTCATGTATAAACCATCCGTTGATTCAAGAAATAAAACACTTCTTAAACAACAATTCATACAAGTAAGTTTTTTGTTTTGTTTTTAACTTAATTTGGTACCTTAATGATTGTCATAAAAAAATTCCTTGTCTGATTTTTTGAACAAAATGGATTCTATGTTACTAACATCGATATTTTCTCCAAATAGGTGTTTATTGATAAGATTTTTTAATTTTTTTTCATAATTTTTGTTTTGTAATGGTTGTTTTTCTTAATTTTTTATTTTACATTAAAAAAAATTGTAAAAGCATGTAGTTCATATATGAAAAATGTTTAATAGTTTTTGTACTATACCCATCTAAAAGCACTTTTTATTATTTATCTGCTAATCTTATAAAATTTCTTAAACATCTAATTTGCAACTGTGATATGGTTTATTTAATTATGGAATAAAATGATTAATAAATCCTTAAAGTTAATCAAATTTAAATAAAGTAATGAAACATCAGTTTCTGGTTGAAGATTGTTTTTTTATTTTATTGTTGTTTTATGTTTTAATCAAATGTTGATTGTTACTGTCTTAAGTGTTTCATAATAGTTTTGCTTTCTTTATGATTATGTTTCTTTTTTAGCTACTAACAGATCGATATTATGTTTCACCATTAGATCCTACATTACAACTCATGTTAAAGAACAAAGTGCCTACATATGCTTATGTCTTGAACTATACTTTTCAAGGATATACGTTTTTGGCAAAAGGTAATTTAATACATTTTTCACTATGTTTATCTGTGCAATTTCTATATTAATTGTTTTAGTTGTACTGAACAATACACTGTTAGTCAAATGTTTAGTTTATTTTCATAGGTTAAGTGTATATTGGGTCCTTTATCAACTATTTTTGATGGTAATTACATATTTATTAATGATTGTTAAACATACCTGTAAGATAGTAAACAGCTTGTAAATATTATTTATGTAACATTTTCTCCCCCTGCCGTATATAAAGATTTGAATCTTAAACTCAGCAACATTACATGAAAAGTGTTTACGATTGATTTAGGTTCTATTAAAAATTTTATGTATAAATCATACTTGTTGAAATACTATTTAAACTAGTCAAACTGACCTCAGAAATGTAGATGTAAAGAATATAAATCATTACATACTGGTTTAAGGAAGTACTAATAATTCATAGCTAACAACAGGGTTAGGGGGTTTCATACGCCTGAGCAATTCAGTGAATTTAGTGTTCTGGACAATTCAGAAATTTCAGTGATTATTTTCAGTGTATTTCATTAAAATTAATTTTAAAAAAACTATGACATACACAAGCAAAAACTTATAAAAACAGGCAAAAGGAAATTTTATAAAAAAAAAACTTGAAAAATTTTAATTGTTAAACTTTTTTATAAATTTTAAAAGAAGAAAAAAAGAATTTTTTTTATTAAAGCTTTTTCAAACAAATGTATAATTGCAATTAGTAATAAAATTTGTAAAAAAGAAATAATAATTTCAAATTTTTTTTTTTATGTTTGACTAATCACTTATAGGTAAAATGCATTCAATAACATTTAATTAAATAATTTAAATAGAGCCATGTCAATTTGTTTACCACTTAAAAATAATGAACTGTTTTTCCTAGGATATAGTATTTTAATTTCTATAAAGAAATACTGTCTTTAGAGTGTGTAAAAATTAGCGTCTATGATAATTTAAAATACGTGGTTGTGATTCCAAGGATATGACTCACATTTCTGTGATATAATCTGTTTGCTGGAAGGAAATATAGCAAAATTATAGTTATTATATATATTAAAATTATAGTTGAAAAGCAAAATTATAATTAAATTCCATAAATTAAAATACAGTTTACAGCAAAATATGTTAAGAAAGTTTGTAGTACAGTGTGCCAAAAAAATTAAACCACCCTAAATAACTTTTGATCTAATGATTGGAGGTTCTTCACATTCCAGGACTCATTCTTAATGGTCGGGAGTGACTTCAATTATGCAAATTAATTGGTGCAGATGATATTTTAAGTTACGAAATCGGACACAAAAACATACCTTCTTGGAATAAACGTAACTTTTTTTCGACAAATTTGGATTTCTGACCCCCAAAATATAGGGGGTAGCTGTAATCAGGGAAATATGGTCCTTATATTTTGATCTGGAGATGATTTAAAGTTTGGACCCATTACTGTTAATTTTGCTTTTTGTGTAATTCACCTTATCTCAAGTACTTTTTAAGGGAATAGAACAAATTTTGCACATAATTATTAATTTTTTTAGTAAATATTTATTATTTTATTAAATAATAGTCAAAAAATTTGGAACTGTAAGGTATACAATTTTTTACATCCTTCTAATGTATGTAATTTTACATGATAAAATGCAAAATTTGAGTAAAATTGGTTGAATAGTTCTTGAGAAATTTAATTTTAAACATATGAAATGGTTGAATAGTTCCTGAGATATTAAGCTTTAAAGAAGTCATAGGTTTAAAATTAAATTTCTCAAGAACTATTCAATCGGTTTCACTCAAATTTTGTATTTTATCATGCAAAATTACATGCTTTAAAATGATGTAAAAAAATTGTGCACCTTACTATTACAAATTTTACTCTTTTTCAATAAGTATTAAAACTTTTTTCCTGTAACTTTTTTTATACAGTGACCCAAAAATATTTAACTATTTATATTTTTAAAAAAATTATTTTGGCATGATATTACAAGAAATTAGCATTCTCCAATTTTTTGCTACATGGTCACTGTTAAATCCTAAATATTTTCCGATCAATGTTAGGAAAGTTTTAAGCAGCTTAACAAAAGTTTCTTTTCCCTTTTATAGATGTTGTATCAATGCAAGTTGAAGATTTACTTCTAACTGGAGCTCCATTTATGGATCCAAAATTCTATCCTGAATATTTAAGGTTGAATACTGCCCAATGGACAGAAGAGGACAGAAATATGAGTCAGCTAATGATGGAAGCCTGGGCTAATTTTGCCAAAGAAGGGTAAAATATTTAGACAGCACTAAATTTTATTTATGTTTAATAATTTGGTTTGAATTTGAGTTTATTCTCCTGTATAGCATAAAATTAAATTTGTCAAAAAATTATTGCATTAAACATCTTTTTCACACTTACACCACTTTTTAAATTAAAAAAAAAAAATTTGTTTTGTTCATTCTACAGAGAAATGTTTTGAGTATAAATATTTTTTTAAAGTTTAATTGTGAAAGAATAGTTTATGTTACACTTCACTAAAATTTCCATTGTCTAATTCTTTATTTTAATTCATAGAGAAAAAAAAATATTTAATTTTAAAATTTAATAACTTCTAAAACTAAAATTTAACATCTTCATATGCACAGATATCTTTTAATTGAGATGTGCTACTCATTCATAATATATAGTTGTATGATCGAATAATTTATCTGATATAATTAATAATATAACTAAAATTTAAGTTTTTAAATTTTTTTCTTGCTATTTGTTTTTGCAATAATTTTATTACTATTTTTTTAAATAACCATTAAAGAAGACCAGCTAATTTCTAAGACTTTGGTTATAATTTTGCATTATTTGCTAAGCATTTTTATTTTGTAATTAAGTAAGATAGTAATAAAGCTTCCATATGTGTGTTATATAGCTAAAATAATATTCAGTTCAATTTTTTCAAATCTATAATTTTTCTGATAATTTAAATTTTTTAATTGATTAAATAAAATTACAGAATAATAATAATTAAAAAAAAGGTTTAAAAACCTGAATTAATTAACTTAAACTACATAGCTTCACTGCATTTTTTAAATATTTTTATTACTGTCACAATTTATATCACACTTGAATATTTTGATACAAAAGAGTGTGGTAGCTCATAAACAAAGTATACGGATAGAGTGATTCATTACAAAAATTAAGCAACCTTTTATTATTATTATATTTTATAACCGTTGTTGAATAACCGACCCAATTTTGAGTTTACGACTACCAATGTTTAACTCTGTAGCGTTCTAATTGCCTCCTGGATCAAGAATTGGGAGAAAATTGCCTTTGTGGAGTAATTTTTGGTGGAACTAACCCGCATTTGCTTTACATAGAGAGAAAAACCTCCCACCATTAGCCTAACGGCATCGTGACCCGTGATTCATTGACCACTGAGGATATCTTACGTCGGCACTGCAATCAGTGCGAACCGGGTGCAGAATTTGAATCTTAGCCATTGCTGGGATCAAATGAGGCTCACCTCGTTGGCAGGCGAGTGCTCTATCCCCTTAGCCATCACGACTCTTTTATTATAATTGTGTTTTAATTGTATTATCAGGGTTGCCACTCCACAGGGAGAACAGGGAAAACCTTGAAAATACTGGGAATTTAGAAATCACCTAAAATAACAGGGAAAATGCAGGGAATTTTGAATTTTTCTTTGCAAACTGGGAAAATACAGGGAATTTTATTTTTTTATTTTGCTCTTTTAAAAAATGGTGACTACTCAAAGCGTAATCTATGGGATATTTAACCGTGATATTTCAGCTATACTAAACTATTTCATTTACCGTAGCATTGTTTAAGTATGTTCAGCTGTTTTTCCAGCAATTGAAACTAATAAATATAGTTAGCCCAATGTAGCTCACACAAGAGCACAGTAATTATTGTTTCCTCTTTATATATTGCGTAGAACATGTACAGGGAAAACACAGGGAATTTTTTTTCCAGATTTGAGTTGCAATCCTGTATTTGTAATTTCTTATGTTTCATTTTTCTCTTTTTATTGTAGGAATCCAACACCTCGTCGGCTTTTCAACACAATACTCTGGGAACCTGTTAGTGAAAATAACTATGTTTACTTAAATTTAAATGCATCCAACACAACAAGTCGAATGATTAACGATTACAGAAACAGAGAAAGTCGATTTTGGAACTACTTTTTACCCTTTTTTATTGATCGTGAACCTCCAACATTGGCCCCAACCTTAGAGCCCGGTGTTAATGAGTTGAGAGTCGTTACAAGTGCTTTGTGGGGTAGCGTTGCTGTAGCAGCCTTGTTACTTACAATAACTTTAGTTTTCTGCCTCTTGTATTGTAAAGTTAGAAGGTATGACTCCTATTAAGTCAAATTTTGTTTATTATGTTCCTTATACATTCCATTGTGTGATAAGTGAAATGTCAACTGTGATGTTGAAAAATAAATTTTTCATTTAAGTGTTATTGTTCTATGTGAAGGGTTGGATTAGATGAAAAATCAAACAAGATGAAAAACCAAAAGCAACAAGTTGAAAAATCAAAATTTAATTCTTTTGGTTTTTAAAATTTGCTCTCATTCCCTGACGATCTTGTTTCATTTAAAATATATAATGAAAAATTTGTTTGTATGTTTTAAAATTTTAATATTCTTTAAAACAAAATTCCATATTTCTTCATTAACCTTCTGAAACTATGCATTTAATGTTTTCTTATTAATTTTGATTGTTAATTTATTTTTTTATTTTACTGCATTGTCTGTAAAATGCTTAAATATTTTAATTATTACTAATTCAAAGCATTTTTAAAATTTAGAAAGTTTGATCTTTTTTTTTTTTTTTTTGTTAATTTTAAAAAACTTATGGATGAATCTTTTTTGATAATTTATCAAAATTTTTTTTATAAAACTGTTAGATATTTTAATTCTTCCTGAAAGTAATTTGCTAATCATAAGAAATCATCAAAAGTCAACAGCTTATTTTTAGTTCCATTGTACTTAATTTTTTAAAAAGGAACAAAATAAATTATTTAAGAAATTCTATCTTAATCAATTTATATATTCCTTTTTCCTCCTTGTTATATTTATTTCCTTTTATTTTGCTCAAAAAAATGTTAAATGAATTTTAAATTCATTTATGATTATTGAGTTAAATTACGATTTTTTACACGAAAAAGATTTGAAATCTTTTCATTTTATAAGACTGACATATCATGGCTATAACTGCCATGACAAATGGAACAAGTAATAATGTTAGATGTATTTTTATTATCCCAATCAATTATTCTAAATTCTGTGTTATGTTATTTTGGTTTTTATTATTATTATTTTGGTAATTTCAAATATATGTATATTTCAGTCTTTTTTTATTGCTGATTTTTATTCAAACTTTTCTTAATATTTCTTTGGTTTGGTATCTTTACTTATAAATAATAAAATTAAATATACAAATCATAACCATCCACTTTTTTTAAAAAAAGACATATATATAATGCTGTTAATAAACATATATTCTTCGTAATGTATAGAATTTCCTATTTTAAAAAAATATTTTTTCTAAGAATTTTTTAATATTTTAGACAGAATGTTATTTGATATGGGGACCAAACTAATTAATAACATTTTAATGTTAAAAAGAGCTTTATCATTCAATCTCTGTCTTGTAATAATTTAATTTTAATTTTTTAACTGAATGGTTGTAAGCTTATGCATTTGACATTTATTGTCTGCATTAGACAGTAATTTAATGTGTCTCTTGATATTCATTTGTTGTTTGAGCAAATCGTAAAGAATCATTCCTGAAAAATTCATTTGAAAAATGTATCACTTTTTGTTGTATTTTGCACAAAAGCCTTCGACAATTTACAGTGCCTTATACAATCGATATTTTATGTTACTTTCTAGCTATATTTCATTTAGAAGCTGAACGTTTTGTTTAGAAAAATGATTTTGTTGAATTTTCTTCAATTTGTACTGAACCAGTTTTGTTAATTATTATAGTAGAACCTCGATTATCCGCAGTAATTGAGAACAGACCTACTTTGGATACGTAGAATATTCAGATTATCAAGATAGCATTGTTTAATTTACTTTCATCACAAAAATCTGTATGCTTATTCAATAAATATCTTTTTGTGAACAAAATATAAAGATTTTTTTATCAAAATTCCCTTGCCCTTTTCTCAGAGATAGCAGTACTCCTTTTTTTAAAAATTAATAAACCATTTGTGCAATCTTTGTAAGTCTTTTTCTGGATTCCATTTTCATTGTATATTATAAAACATATTCCATGTGAGCAATAATTTTCTTTTTTTCTATATAATAGAGATGGAAGCGTGATAAAACATTGCGAATTACAAAAATAATTTTTTTTTTCCAAAATCAAAGCAACTGACTAACAAAATATCTATTTGTTACTCATAAAATAATCAATTTTATGTATTCAAGTAGTATTAATAGTTTTTTTAAACCTGAATTATTACTAAATTATGTCATAATGTTGAAATAATAGATAGGAAAAATTAAATAAATGTGCAAATTGTTTAAAAAATTACAGTATTGACTTTGATTTACAGGGGTATTTGGATAACCAAGGTTCTACTGTAATTGTCATAATTTATATTTATACATCTTCATAACTTGCATGAACTTGTAAATCATATGCATACTGTACAATTTTTCAATTGTATAAAGTATAACATTGTGTGCATACTGTACCACAATTTTATTGAATTTGAAATTGCATGTGTACTGTACCATAATTTCATTTCTAAATATTATTTATATTGGATTATTGACTCCTCAAAGCTTGTCCAATTTTGTACTCTATAATGTTTAATAGTGTGCTATGAACCTTTTTCACTTATTTTTAAGTTTTCGTCAAGTAACCATAGTATTTAAATTTAGAGTGGTTTTTGTCAACTATAAAAGTTAAAAATAAACCAATTTTTTTTTTCACATTTAATTTTTTAATGTTTTGTATAGAACTTATTTTCCATATTTTTTGCAACAGTGAAAGTGTTTTTTTAAAATATTTTTTGCATTGGATATTGCTTGAATATTCTAAAACGCTAAGAATTGTAATTTTTACTCTTTTATTTAAATGATATTTGCTTTGATTAAAGATAATTGCACTTTAAAAAATATGCTGCACAAAATAAGAGTTTATTCCACTGTAATTAAATTTATTCAATATTAGAATAGATTTTACAGCATTGAATATGTTTTACCATTATAAAATTGATTCGCATTGCCAATATTAAAACCAATGCCATCTTTTATTTATCCTCACAATAGGTAAAATAGAACATCAAACTCTGGATAATTTTCTCCTATCAAATTTATTGTGTTTAGCAGTACAATTTAGGTTTGCATTGTGACTTTAAAGTATAAGTGCTTAGCTGCTAACCGTAGCGTTTTTGTTCCAGTATACCACTGGATTTTACCAATTTATCCTGGTTTATGTATACTTTTTAAAGAAAGTTTTGGGAAAATGAAACTCCTTAACATGCCCTCAGATTTTATTATTTAGTTCATTGCTTGCTTGAGTATTTAAATAAGTATTGCGGTTAAATAATGAAGTAAGTTTCACTTATAGTTATCAGTATAAAGCTGTTTTGTTTTTTTAATCTAAAATTTTCAGTGATCTTATTCAGTATTCCCAATTTTTAAATTGATTAAAGAATATGGCTATCTGAAATCAATAAAATATTTATTAATATTCAAAATAATGAACACAAAAATATAAACATAAAAAAATTCATTTTATGTTCAATTTCATTTTATCTAAATCATTGCTTTCAATTAGAATATATAGTTATCAGATAAATAAATTTTTTATGCTTTATTGACTATAAAAATCCCTATGTCTAAAATATTCTATGTATTGCATAATAGCTAGCATATTCATAAAATCGACTGTATATTTTAATTTTCCTGTTGGCAACTTTATAAGTGCATAAAATGTAATTGTATGTTTTTCAGATATAGTTAAAGTATTCCATTTTTATACTGTTCATTTATTTTATTTTTTTTACACTAATAGTCGCAGTACAATTTTTTATTAGTCATTTTAGTATTGTTTTGCATTACTATTTTGTATCAGTGTTTTATCTATTTTTATGAATCTTGGTAAAATGAAAAAAATAAATCTTTCATATCTATTTGGCTTTTGTTTTCTTTCTCCATTTCTTTTAAAATTTATTATAAATTCTCAGTAATTTTAGCAACAACAAATGGGATTTTCTGAAAAAATTGTTTTTAAAACATAATTTTCCCAACTTTTCCATCTGTTACATTCCAGTAAAACTCTTTGGTAAAGGAAACTCTGGGCCTGAATATCCAATTTTCTGTTGGACTTGCGGTATGTTTTTTCAAACTATTCTATTAATTATCTATTTTTAATATTATTTTTTCTTTTCTTTTTTTTTTCTATTTCTTTTATTTTTCTTATTCTGTGTTTCTAATTTAATGTTTTACTTATATTGTCATAGGATGTAAAATATTTGTTGTACAGACAAACTTGGTTAAATCATATAAAAATTCAAAGTGTTTTTCATTAAGAATATGCACTTTATAAAATGCTTCTACTAAACTAATTCAGTTGGCTTCTCTTGTTATGTTTTTTTCCCCAAAAAAGTTCACTTTAAAAATAACTTGACAATTAAATTAAAAAATTATGTCTTTGTTCTAGCAGCCGAGAATTAATTTTTAGAGTGGGGGGATAGTAAAATTTAAAATCGATTTTATTTATCAAATTTAAGATAGGTGTTTTTTTAATCGTCTGACAAAAAGAGTCCTTTTAGATATCATTTTTATTATAACAATTTTCAAAGCGAATAAATAAATTAAATAATCTTATTACGAAGTACAGATTTTATCTTGAAATATATTCACATGATATTTTAAATATTGAGTGATGACTATTGGTAATATATAAGTATTAAATATAAATATATATTGGTAATATGTATTTTGATTAAAAAACCTCCAAAAATATTAAAAGGGAAAAAAGCATCGTTTGGTAGGTTCTTGACCATAACTCTTCTTCTTGAATATATTTCAGCCTTTTATAAGGTTAGCTGAATTTGAGAATAAACTGCATAAATAAAATAATAATCATTGCTGAAAGAAAGTTTGTTAATATTATACAAAAAGTTTTTAGTTAGAAAGGTTGTACACAAAATCTCTTAAACCTTACCAGAAAAATCATCTTTAGAGGAGATTCATTTCCTATTTAAATTATGTAATATAATTCTCTTGGTTTTCTGATTCAGTGTTTTAACTCAAAGGTATAAGTGTTCTGTCTTATCTAACCAAAGAATTTCTGCCACAGATCTCTGAAGACATCTACTACTATGGAAACAAGAAAATAGTCTTCTAAAGAAGGAAACTTATGAAAATTCTCTTAACCCCTAGAGTCAAAAAAATTGTTCTAAATATTATATTCCCTAACTGATATAGTTTAATCTATAATCACCAACAATACTATACACAGCTGGTGAGGGGAGTTCTTTTATTAGCCAGATAGTACAACCACCTAAGCCATGGTGGGGAAAATTATATACTGTATCATGGAGATCAAGTACAATTTATATCTGTGATTAAAAATTTAAAAGGATAATGCAGTTGTTGCAAGAAAGATTGATGTAGTGTTTTATTTATTATGAAAATTTATCTTATGATAAAATAAAAATTTCTTACGAATTTTCATTAAATGAAGTTGAAAAAGAATTTTAGAGTTGAAAAAGTTAGAAATCTACTTAACTGAAATTTAAGTTTTCTGTTATTACAGAGGCAACTTGTAAAATAATGTTTAACAAAGTATTGAAATGTAATTTTTTTATGATTTTCTATGAAAATTATAACATGTTTTTTTTTTTTGTTGTTTATTATAGAAAGTAATCCTTTTTATTATATTCTAATAATTTTTTTTCCTCAAAAAATTTTATTATTTAGCTCCCATTATGCTTTATCCTCCCATTAAAAGCTTTTCAAATTTTTCATTATCTTGATCACTCTTAATAGAATGCCTATCTTGTAAAAATGTGTCAAATTGTTTATGTCATATTAATTTGAGTTATATTTATTTTTATTTTCTTTTTTGTAGTAAGAAGCCTGCTGTGAATGCAGATTTGAATACCTCAAGAGAAATATTTGTCAATTGTTCTGCATCTGTTCAGGATACTCCTGTATAGCATTTCACATACCCTCCAACATTTGAGGTTTATGAAAAATATTATTTCCAGTAGTAGTATATTGAGGCTGAATTTTTTCTTTAAAAAAAAAAAAATTCAAATTTGTCTAGAACTTTTATTAGGATTTAAGATCATGGCCACACTTGACCTTTTATATATCCTTTTTAATTATATGTTGCGGTGGACAAAATTATTTAAATTTATTAAAATATTAATATTATAAAATTACCTTTGCTACAACTAGAAAAAATGTTTTCGAGAACTACGGAAATTCGATTGTCGTCGGATGGTATGAGATTATGACGAAATACCATACTTGTCTACTCTAATTCTCTCTGAAGAGGGTTTTCCCAAACGGTAGTGACATGTCAATTAAATTACAATTGCAAGCAGAACTATATTTATTTTGTCACATATTCATTTAGTTATGCAATTATATTTGTGTTAAATATATTTGTGTGGTGGTCAAACTGAGTTTAAATTTAATTTAGGCATAGATAATTGCATCAGTAAATTAATAGGAATAAACAGGTTAATTAATTACATGCATTTAATTACGTTTGGGGAGTCATGTTTTCTTTTCAATGTTTTACAGTATTATTGGTTTTTTTAATGTACTATTAAAGAATAACTATTTGTTTTATAAAATCAGTATTGATTGTCATGTGATGTGACATGTGATTCATTTTTTAATATATTAGTAATATCTGCTCAACATAATATAAATAGATAGAGATAGATTCTGCAATCTTATTTGAAGAAAAAACAAGTAATCTCTATAAAGGACAAAAAGTTCGAATCTTTTAAGATTTATTTAGCATCTTGTGGTAAATTATATACTATATTAAAAGCAGGCACTATATCTTCCTAATTAGAGGCAAATTTCGCCTCAACTTTATTTAGAATGTATGGTCTCCTTTGAAACATAAAAACTTGATTAACAATTTCTTATATTTTTAATCAATTATTTTTACCAAAGAATATGAAATAAATTTTCTAGATATTTATTTCTTCTATCATATTTACCATTGAATGTATAGGTGAAAAGAGTTGTGAATCTTATTGGTAATGTTATTTATTTATTTGGTAATTTTATTGGTAATGTTATTGTATTTCTTATATCTATAATTATATAAAATACACTTATTAAATCCATAACTATATATATAATATCTACTTATTTATTTAGTGTTATCTATTGTATTGGTAATGTTATTTATGTCTTTTATTTATACCTTTCTCTACTATGTGTTATTTGTTTTATTTATTTTTCATGTGTATATTTTATCATTAAATAAAGAACTTTATTTGATTCATAATTTTTTGTAACTATATCAATAAGTATAATGCCTTGTTTGACTTTTGTCTTAACAAATGGAAATATCATTATTTAACTTTAGCTTGAAATATGTTTATTCAGAACTAACGTATTTTATTTTATGCCCTACATTATAGAATTTTTTTTTAAATCTTTAAATTTTTTTACCCTGTACTGAAGAATTTCTCTTGTAAAGTTTTTGCATTTTTCAAGTTTAAAGATAGCAAAGGTTGTAGAATTTTTTTCTGCCCGGGAATGAAGCTTCACATCAAATGGTAAAAAGCAATTTCTTCTACAAATAAAGAAATGCAAAATATATTGTGTACACTTTGTAGAAGTAAATGGTAATCCGATACATATAGGTGTCATCATATAGTAAAAGATAACATCCTTTTATAAAGCATAATATTCAATGTTCCGGGCAAAAAGAGCTTTAATGTATTATCCAACAAAGGATAGTATATACTTTGTGCTATGTAGACTAAAGCAAAAAACATCATGAATAAAACGCAAATGAAAGAAGAGAAGGTTAATTAATTAAGGTTAAGAACTTTTAATTAATGCATACTTGAACCAAAAATAGATTAAAAGAAAGGATGTGAATTTTAAAGTGTGAGAAAAAGTTTTTCGTTTTGAATAATAAATTAAGAAAAGGATTTACATAAAAAGATTAATTGAAGCTTTTTATGAAGCTATATATATAAGCCTCATTACAACTCCCCGAATAGCAACGCTAGAAAATCGACCAATGATTGCAGCTAAAAATGTCATGCCAAATCTAGCTGAGATGGCTCAACATATAGCTCTTTTAAAAACTGAAATAACCAGAGAGAGCATTCTCACCAAATGTGATCTCTTCCGAAATTCACCCTATCAGCTGCGGCAATCTCATACTATTAAGCTAGGTAGAAGTGAGTAGTCTTTGTCGATAGATCTCAATTTTAGTATTTTGTTGAATGCGCTTTTTTTTCACGAATTTATATATTACGAATTTATTTGACGATTTTTGATTTATATCACGAATTAATTTGTTTTATTATTGTTATTAGTTATTCATTGAAAAATGAGTCTCAATCGTGCTGTTACACTTTAAGATTTTATGCTATAGTACATTTCTAATAAGTTTAACGAATTACATGTCATTTATTTGAATTCAAATTTATTTTAATGACTTAGTATTTACTAAAAAGATGTAATTTTTTTTTAAAAAAAGTTTTTATATGGATTTGAATGATTGTTTTGAATTCTTAGAATTTTGTGCATTTGCAATGTACCTAAGTTAGTAGCGAGCTTGATTTGCGAAGCAAACCGTATAAGATTGCATAGCAATTTTCGGGGGTTGGCGAGCAGGGAGCACAGCCCACCTGTATATATATATATTACTTGTGTTTAGTAGTGGGCAAAATTCTTTTAATTCTAACTTATTAAAATACATACAACTATATTACCTTGCTACCACACTAGGAAAACTACGGAAAATGCTTTGTAGTTGTAGTCTATTTGTATTTTATGGTGATCAAAATCATTTTAAATTAAATTTATAAGTTTCAGGATAAAATTTAAAGAAAAAAAAGCGTAAATATTGCAACCATTTTAAAAATAAAATCTTACGGAAAACTAGTTGCTATGAATCTAGGCGTGTGAGAAACGATGTAATTTTATAATTTATTTTGTTAATTAAAAGTCATTTATTCTTTCTCATTAAAATAAACTAACAGACAACTAAGTACATATAACAGTACTAAGTTGATTATCTAAACGTTATCTGTTGGTTGATTTTGAATGGGATGCATTATTTAAAAATAGGATTCCCAGTCAATTTTATTGTTTTTAACTGAATATAAATTGCTACTTTTGGTTTAATAAAATCATGTTTAAAAATACAAGTTTTAGTCAAAGGCATTTGAATCAAATTATTAAAATATGCATTTTTTTAAATATCTTTTAATGTTTCAACTTTTTCAGAAAAAGATTAAGGTCTCTATGTATTAATTTGAGTATTAAGAGTATCAGAGTTGGTAATAATAAAAAATTAAGAAGAAAAAATTTATGGTATGAAATTTTAAAATTATTTCTCGAGAGTTAACTTGGACAAGTTCAGCTCTAATTTAATAACTAGAGGGAAATTAAACTTATTGTTGACTCTTACCCAATTAAAAAATACATCAAGGAACAAATTTTTTGTTGCGTTTATGCACATGCTTGATCCTAACTAATTCGAGTGCAAGGAGTCTGGGGAGATTTCCGTATCCTACCTGGTCTATGGCAGAATAATCGCTAAGTATTGGCAACTTTCGGGCAGTGGACCGCAAGAAACTAAAACAACACAGAAAGGGATCAACTCGAAAGGTATAACTCGTAAATACCGCTAGGCAAACATCTACAAGTTTTTTTTCTTTTTTTTAAATTTGCAACTTTAAAATCTATTTGACACCTTGGCGATTGTAGTTGGCGCGACAGATCACGATAAGGAAGTATCCCCCGTCTTTTTTCCTAAGGACTCAAAATATGTTAAAATTACTTTAAATGGATATTTTGGTATCCAAGTTTTGGCAACTTCCGAGCAGTGGCCCTGCGCGAGAAACTAAAATAAACATCACAGAAAGGGACAAACTCGAAAAGTATAACTCGTAGTCACTCCCGGACAAATATCTACAAATTTAAAAAAATAAAATAAAATACTAATTGTTACTTATTATAACCAACCTCGAACACGATTCCGAGTTAAAACTTTTTATAAATAATAAACATACCGTATTTACTAATAAATGATAATGACTAGGGTCCTTTAACGCCGTATTTTTATGGAATTTTGAATTACGTCAGAGATTCGGACCTTGGCGGGAAAAGCCTTCAGGCGTTATCTGATTGTGCGTCGCTTGTCTAACATACGACTATCGCAACTCACAGTTTGCTAGTTGACTTCGTCCACTGCACAACTGCCTTGATTTTTGGATTATTGCTCATGATAAGAATATCGCCACTACCCAGCTTTTCTAGAAGTTCCGGAGGTAAAAAAAATAAAATCGAATGCTATTTTTTACTCTGTACTTTCGAAATTACTTTATCTGCTTGTGCTTACAAAGTAAATTTTTTTCGATTTAAATTTAAAATATTCATGCAAATTATTTCACCAAACTATGTCTCTGAAGCCATACTGTAAAGATATTTGTTTTAACATACTAACAGCAATTTTATACTTACTAAGCAATTGTCACGTTAATGAAAATTAGTGCATGGCGTATTGTTATTATCATTTTGAACGAACAGAACCTTTAATGTATAGTTGAATTGAGATTCTCTTTGGTGCTTTCATTTATCTGAAAAATGATTGTTAATGAGTTAAAGCGGATTGAAAATGAAATATTATTACCATCAGTTAGTTCCTTCTATCGGGACACTACTACCTTCTTACGTGACCTAACTTTTATTTATCCTTTACTGTCCGCTAATTTTTGACTATAAATATATCAGTATAAAATTATAAATTTAGAGTGGGTCAGCTTCTTTAGAGTTAAACAGTTTTGTAAGGGTAAAACAAAGAAATATATAGTTTTGCATGTGCTACACAGAATTGGTGTAAACTGTTAGTCAAATGGTTTCTATATGTTTTTCTCTAAATGCATCACAAAATTGCATTTTGAATTATTTATCTTTATTATTTATATATTATATTAAAGATAAAATTATTAATATAAATCTTATTATGCTCTTTGTAATTAAAATTAACTTTTAGAAATCGAATCTATAACATCAATTATTATAAATCAACTATTTTTTATTTCATAACATCCGTTCTTAAAATTTTGATACCGGTAAGATGCTTCCTATAATTATATGAATCCAGGTTCATGCTTATTAAAGAGCTTAATAAATGAAGTAGGTAGTGGTAAGTGACATTTTCAGATGCGTTTATTAATCACAGAGCTGCCAACTTTCTACGCTTTTTGAAAAATTTCTTCTTATGGTAGCTTAATTTTAATGTATAATTCTTTGTTTCGTAAAGTCATATTCATTAAGATCATTTCCTCACCATTACTTGTAAAAGATTTAATAGTTCATATAAAACTTAGTTCCAGATCTCTCTTGTTAAAACTTCTAAGAGATAGACAAAATTATCGAAACTTCTACCACCCTAAAAGATATTTTACAAAATGCGTAGTAGTTGGCAGCCCTTTAATAGGAATAATAACACAGAGTGATTGTTTAGATATGCATACATAACCAACCATACGTGATAACTTTCACGATTTTTATGAATATTTTGTGGTAGCCAACTGAAAGTTTTAGTATATTAGTCTAGGTTTTGAAAAAATATCGAATTAAAGTTATTTTAACCACCACAAAGCTTTAAATATAAAAGCTTGGCGAAATTTAAAAGATTGCTAATAACTTTAATGTTTTTACTCGGTTTTGTAAATACCATTATGAAAAAATTTTAACAAAAATCGCAAGTTCTAGCTTTCCAGAATATTTAAAACGGTAAACAAACTATAATTTCAGATTAACTTAATTCGCTTAATTTTACCGGCACTTAAACATTTTTCTCATTTAATAAGTTATATAGTAGTGGACAGAATCGAACGAAATTAAACTAATTAAATCAATCATAAAATGCCTACCACTCTAAATATTTGAATAAGAATATTTCAATAAATTAGATAATGTATAGTACTTATTGGTATGATTAATGTAACAAAATTGTTTTTGTTTTCCCTATAATTTTAACGCGACTAATTCACGTCAGTTTTGAGTGTGCTTGCATGATTTTTATTTCAGATTAGGTGGTGGTAAATTAAATAAAGCAAAGAATTATTAGCTCCAATTTCTAATAAATTTATAATAAAATAGTTCCGATACCACTCTTTTTCTTCTTTCTCTGATTATAGCCACAATGAAAATGTCACATACTTGGTTTATTCACTAAGCTCTTTAGTTATACCCAATTTAAACATCTTTAGAGCCAGATAATTTGTTTTGGCTAATTCTTTTAGGAGAACAGATGTTCTAAATAGTATGATCAACTGCAAATTCTAAAATATTTTAATAATAAATTGTTTCAGTTTTAAGTCTTTTCTGTCATATTACATGCATGCATAGTAGTCGTATCAGATGAAAAATAAAAAATAGTTCATTTTTAAGATAGAAAAATTAATGTAGAAAGAAAATTGATTAAGAAATTTATTTTACGTACCACAATTTGAAAATTATTATTTGAATGCATTAACGACAATATAATACGTTAATACATAACGATAATACAAGGATAATAATGTAAGATGAACTAAGTTTTCATTTAATCCTTCAATGCGATCCTTTGCATACCTGCAGAGCTAAGTTTAAATTAAATATTTCTGCAGTTCTGTATAATTTAAAATTGAAAACTGCTTTGCAGATTTGCAAATAATATGAAAATAATTATTATTATTCACTTTCAAAAAGTGTGGAGTGAAGGGCTAAAGACTAAAAATTCATTAAATTTAAAAGAGGCTTACTCAGCCTTCATCTATATATTTCATACGAATGCATGGCTGTGCTCATCACTTCTCATTGTTTATGGAGCAGTTCATTACCTCATAGTTTTGTTTCTTGGCGATAATTGTTTGTTATTTACTGTTCATTTCACTGTTTACATGTATTTCTTGTTTATGTGCTGGCGCGTACGTCACTATACTATCAGTTTGTAAAAACCACTTTTAATGACGCAATGTTTTTCTAATTGAGCTAAGTTTTTGTACAATGTTTAAACTTAACATTTTTTAAGTTTTAATTATTTTTAGATTTGTTTCCTCTACATATTTACATTGTAATACTTTAAGTTTTTTAAAATGTTTTAATTCTACTATAAATGCAACTTTCAGAAGTAAAAAATATATATATATTTTAATGATTGTATTTTGTAATACAATCAACCATATATATAAAGTTTTTTCTTTCTGAAGATTTTATTATTCAAATACTTAATTACGAAGCTAAAACTAGAAATTTCACCTATCTTCAGCATAAATTGTAAGTATTTTTTTAAATGTAATGAAACATTTTTTTATATAAAGGGGTTAGCAATTCTTTCCCGTATAATTCTTGTATTTAAAAATTTAACCTAATAGTTTTGACCATTACTGCATATAAATAAATAATAAATGCCTCATAATCTTACAATTGTGCGTTTAAGCTCTATCAAAATCTTTTTTTTTCTTCATTAAAATACATTAGAAACATTTGTTTGTTAAAACTGTGGGCAAATCCGTCAATTTTTTTAATTATCTTGACTTCCAAAAATCTAAATATATTTGTCAAAAAACTACTATAGTTGCCAACTTTTGCACATTTTGTGAAAGATGCTTGCAATGGTAGAAGAAAGCAGAGTATTAGAACATAAAAGTAGGGAGAAATTTCTTTGATACCACGTCATTATCAGGTCTCTTATACATTTAAGGTGTCTAAAATGTTTGGAAATTTTCAGATATCTCACTATACGCATCGGATTAAAAATTTTAAAATGCGCATCTAAAATATTTTTAAACGATGCATTCACACTCTATCTCCCAACCGCAACCCCTGGGATAGGTCAGGAGCTAACATCAAAATTTTAAATAGGAACCCCTATTTTTCGCAGTAGATTTGAGTTTAAAAATCTCCTAATCTCAAAGAGGTTGTTACGTATTGTTTCACAGGTGGTGCTGTAATTGAAAATGGCGAAAATATTGTTCAAAATAGAGATATCTCGTGAAATACTGACTGAAAAAATAAAACTAGAAATGTTTGGTATTTAAAAAGACATAACTAATGACATCTCACTCGATCCTCTTTTCTACCTTCCGATATCGTTAAATCAAATTTTCAAAGGGTGTAATAGTGGCCTTTATTTCCTCTTTTCTTTTTTGCTTTCTGGTTATTCTCCTCCCTTTCTCGCGTCAGACATACTTTCGAACAGTTTCCTTTGTTACCTAAAATACAAATTATCTTAATATTTTTACCTTATGTTTCATGCAGTATAGTGATAAATAGTATATTGTACAGTCGTAAATGAATCCGTAGTGATTTATATCTACTGTGGAAACATATGAGGCACGGCATTCAATCCACAAAAGATAACTAGACAAGACTAGGTTAACCCTTTTCCTTATGAGCGCCGCACTTAC
Organism: Parasteatoda tepidariorum; assembly: GCF_982258835.1. NCBI lineage: Eukaryota > Metazoa > Arthropoda > Arachnida > Araneae > Theridiidae > Parasteatoda > Parasteatoda tepidariorum. The sequence continues at coordinate 43,582,346 of NC_141759.1, forward strand.
GCGATGCACTGTGCATAACAGCAACGCGGCCTCAACGCTATTCACTGTGTGCACGAGTGCCTTTTTTAGCCGGCATCTACGCAATGCCCTGTGCGTACGAGCTCCGTATTTAGTCAGCATCCGCGCGATGCCTAGTGTATACAAGCGCCGTGTTTAGCCGGCATCTGCGCAATGCCCTGTGTGTGCGAGCACCTTATTTAGACGACATCAGCGTGATGCCATTTGATAACTTTGATAACCTTTGGTAACTGCCCAAATCTGCTTCAAACTGTCACTGGCTAATATTTCACTTAGCTATACACCAATACTTCATTTACCTATGATGGATTTATATCGATAAAGATATTTATTAAATGCACTTAATATGTTTTACAAGTCTAAACAGACTTCTTCTGTGTGTTATATTTGAGAGTGAAGTCTTTTCTAGTTACAAAAGTAAAATATAATAAGAAATATTAATATGCAATGTGTACACTTCGTGACATGGTGCATCGTTCAGTGACGTCACTTCAGCAGAGCGAATTGCAGTAACGAAAGGGTTAACTATACCAAAACAGGGGCTATCTACACAAAATTCTGCCGCAGGAGTTTAAACATATTTTTATACGTTGTAGACCATCACCATTTACAGTTTGAATTAAAATAACGAGGATTCGAGAGTTGCATAAGACAATAAACGAAAACTGTAAAATAGAATCAGCGATATTGCAAAATGCATCGCAAATGTACCGATATTTTTTAAATATAATAACTTTGATGTTATAAAGTTTATTTTCACCACTTATCGTGAATACGTATCTTACGATAAATCAGTATACGATAATTATCAACAATATTAACATCTCGATCATTATCGACAACGATAAATCTCGAAAACGATAGTATCACGTACATTATCCACATTAATAACAATTAGTTACGATATAATAGTTAATATATATGGCAACGTTACTTTTAAAAAGTAACGAGTAAAAGTACAAGTATTTTTTAAAAAAGTAACGAGTAAAAAGTTCTTATTTTAAAAAGTAACGAGTAAAAAGTACACGTAAAAGTACAAGTACTAAACAAAAAAAGTAACGATTTAAAAGTACATCGAATCTAGGAAATCGAAAATTCAAAGTAACCTAAAATTTTATTGAATCATATTCTTATGTTATTTAATGTTTTTGCAAAATTTTTGTTATTTATTTAATTATTTTTAATTTTGAAAGTTATGGGCATTAATTTATTTTTAAACTCGGAAGAATATTATAATATAATTTTATAATATAATCGTATGATATAATTCTGAAATCAAATATATGGATTTGCACGAAAAAAAAATTGTATCTATTGATTTTAATTTTTAGTTTATTATTTTTATTTATTTAATTTACCATTAATTTAAAATTGTTTTACTCTATAGAAACGCACTTTAAAAGCACAAACATAAACAAAGCAAACACGGGGTTTCAGATAGCTTTGTGATCTTTGAGCTAGTAAAAAATAATTGAATGTGCAGTATAAGTTGAAACAGAACAGTTTACAGTTTTATTTGTAACAATGACTAATGCTGAAGTCATGCGAGAAAATCATTTTCCGAACATTTCTGCCAAACGGAATAATTAAAATTTGTAAACGAGTTTTAGTATCAGCGGCTAAATTAATACCTTCGAGTTTTCAAGAGTTACAATAGCAATTATAATTGTTTTCAATAGCACAAATAGCTCTGAAGTTCTTAGAGATTTGACTGGGCGTTGTTTGACTAGGTCGGGCATAAACATAATTTTAGTAAAAAATGTACTAGGTAAAAATATATTAGACAAAAATGTATTATTAGTGAGTTCAAAAAGAAAATTGAAAAACATAATAACAAAATCCAACATTTTTCATTTAAAATGTATTAAACAAATGCATAAAACTCGAAAATGAATGAAAATAACTTTATAATTAATATTTTTATTCATTTTGCAAAATAATTACATTTCGAAAGCATTTTTTTTTTCTTTAGAAAGATTACCGAGTTTTAGAAAAAAGTAACGATTTCATTCGACATTTCCGTTACAAATACTTGTACTTTTTCCCTAAAAAAGTAACGAAAGTACAAGTAAAATTATTAAATTTAAAAAGTAACGAAGTACAAGTAAAAGTACGTACTTTTTACTTGTACCGGCGGTACAAGTAACGAAAGTAAAAGTACTGCCATACATGATAGTTAATATAAATAAAGTAGAAAAAATATTGACCAATGAAATAGTAGTGAAATTGGAAAATATTTCAATTTTTCGTATAATATCGGTGCGCGATATTTAATTTCCACATTACTCAGCATTGCTACTGAATACAACAAAACATAAAAATGTGCTTCGTTGTTTTTGTGATGGGGCAAACTATGTGGGTCACGCCGTTTTTAATATTTAAGTCAAACAGCTAAAATTAAAAGCAAATGTTCGCTGCGAAAAGATTAATATTATTGTTTACAAACAAATTGTAGAAGATTAAAAAAAAAAAAAGTTTTGATTGCACTACATGAGCATTTTTCATGATATAATCTGATTGTAGATTAAATAAATAAGTATGTCGGTTGTTTGTTTGTTTTCTTTTGTCTAAAAATATCTCAACGAAATAAAAATAGGTAGCGATTATTATTAAAAAATGACAGTTCAATAAGCTGTATCAAAAGTTTCATTTAAAATCAAATGAAGAGAATTATAGATTTTTAAAAGAATGCCACGTTGGTGAAAGTAATGCTTAGCAATCATACGAATGTCTCAAGTCCGTGAAGCATTTGGAAAATTGCTAAACTTGCACAAAGAGCTCCATAAAAAATTATAAAGTTGTAGAAGATATTATAAGAAGTAATTGCATATGTTGTCTTGCTTCTTTCTTATGCTTTATGCTTATTCTTATGTTTTCTTCTTTTTCTTCCTTTGGAATTGTGATATTTAACTGTATTACACATGATTTTTGATTTCTCTTTTTATCTCTCTCCAATCATGTGGCACTAACATCAAAAAGCTTGTAAGCTTCATATCCTAATTTGAGAAACTGTTTGTAAACAACCAATTTAATTTTTGAAATAATGTATTTGTGGTTATTTTTTTATGATGGTATACGCCTATGAAAATAAATAGCAACGATAAAAAAAATAGTCCCTTCATAAATGTGGATTTTTTTTAACGGTATTTTTTTCTTAAGGTTTTCCTAATTTTTTTCCTAATTCACTGCATTGTTTACGAGCATATAAAATTTAAATATTAAGAATTATGCTTTTTTCATATTTTTGTTCTCGGGTAATGTATTGATAATTTAATTTAAAAAAATTATTATAATAAGTAATTGCATATGTTGTCTCGCTTCTTTTTTATGCTTCCTAAATCATGTCTAAGCCACATGGTGGCTATGGGGATAGAGCATTCCAAAAAGGTGATCTGGGTCCAAATCTCAGCGATGGCCGGTCGACACGAACTCAGCATCCGACTCGCACCGATCACAGTGCTGACGTAAAATAATCTCAGTGGTAATCGGATCAAGGGTTAGAGTCCCTTTGCCGTCAAACTAACCGTGGGAGGTTTTCTTGGTTTTCATCTTCATGTAGCGCAAATGCGGGTTAGTTCCCTCAAAAAGTTCTCCACGCAAGCAAATTTCTCCCAATACTTGATCCAGGAGCTCCCTTGTCTTGTGGATTGGGTTCAAAATTACAAGGCTACGGACTTGAACATTTGTAGCCGTAAACCCAAAATTGGGTCGGCTATACAACAACGGTTATAAAATATTGATCCTAAAATGGCCTATAAAAGGCCTACATTGCATGAATAAAGAATACGAAATATCGGGTGAATCTGGCATTTATATATAGGGCCGATATTGGTTGTAAAGTGGATATCGTATAAATCGGACAATTCCATGTTGGACCAATATCGGAGAAATAATAGTCTTTTGAACCCTTATTAAGCCAAGATTCGTGAACATTGGTCCAATGAGGAACAAAATTATTTTGGTGTTAAGGTTCACACAAGTTTTCAAAAGTAAAAATTTCTCTAAATTCTGTGGCATTAAAATTCATGACTTTTTCAAAAAAATTGTAATTACACATTGGAATCGGAATATTGGTCCTGTGCAGGGCAGGGATAGTCTGGTTGGTAGGGCACCGGGCCCGTGTCCAAGAAGTCGTGGGTTCGATCCCCGCCGGCGGAAGACTCCGAGTGTAGTAAATAGTGACTGATGCACGTTAAATCTGTCGAATCACAAAGTCCTCCATGTTCCCATAACCAATCGTACCTCAGTGGGTACTGATCCAGGTGTTTCCTTGTCTTCTGGATTAGTTCAAAATTGCAGGGCTACGGAGTTGAACATCAGTAGACGTAAACCTAAAATTGGGTCTGCTGTTCAACGACCGTTATAAAATATTAAATAAAATAAAATTCAGCTTTGTAATATGATGATGAAGTTGAGATCGATTCTTATTTCAGATACGCCATCTTGCTCGTGTTTTTTTTTTCTTTTTTCAAAGTAATTTATTTAGACATCTTATGAGTTTCTCTAAGATGGGAGATGTTACACCGGGCTAAAGTTCCCTTTTAGAATTTTGAGGAAAAATTTGCTGTTTGTGACACGCTCCTTGTGCTTTACTGATTTGACATGATCTTCCCAACTGAATTTTCACTTTTCACCATGGGGATAAATTGGTTAAGGAGAACAGCTTGGTTATGAGCTATGATGTTGGGGACAGCTAGAATCTTTAGTTTGACTTTATATCCTATAAACATCATTTTATTTATATAATTTTTTTTATTGTTTAAAGTTGTAGTGAATTTTAATAATTTTTTAGTTATTCGATTTTCACGATCAATTTCAAATGTTTCAATTTCTATAATTAAATAAAATTTTATTAAATTTGAATCGACACTACATATCCATAAGTCAGCATCACTACATATACATTAGTCATAATATATAAATACAAATTATTTGAACTACAGTTTGGTTAAGTGCAACTAAATAAATAAAAAAAATTCACTTACAATTAATTGTACGTCAATTATGTTTTCTGTACCGAACGCCTCCAATAACTGAAATCCTTCACACAGTTTTTTATTAGTTAGTCCGATCAGACTACTACGAAGTTAACCAGTTAACGAAAGAGTCATTTAATACAAAATCTGTGTAGCAAATATATGCCTAAAAATTTGTTTAATTTATGAATATGATTGGTTTGTCTCATTTACTTGTCAACCACTACAGATTCAATTCTCAAATATATATGATAAATTTCTCTCAAGTACTTTAAAAATAGAATTTGGATTCATGCGCACAACTGACTCGCTTTTTAAATAATCATGATGCTTTGATGCTTTACCCCATGATGCTTTACCCCATCCACGAAACAAGTAAAATTGGCAGATATGGGATTTCAGTATTTTTTGCGTGAATTTCTTATCAAGGTTTCCGTATTTTTGAAATAAAAATAATAAATCCTGGATTACCTTGTTGATAATATAACTATTTCGTATTTATTTTAACACCTAGTTATCCTCACTCACTAGAATTTGTTACTGATTCAATGATTTGAATCAGTGATTTCAATCACTCAACTGATTTGGTGAATCGAATCACCAACTTGAAGCTGATTCGAATAAGTGATTAGAATCAGTGAATTAATGATTATAAGTGAATTAGAATCACTTGATTTTGAATCATTGATATGAATCACTTGATTTAAATACTGATTTGAATCACTGATCTGAAACGCATAATTCGAATTATTTATCTGAATCACTTGATTCGAATCAGTTATCTCAATTACTTGATTCAATTAGTAATTTGAATCACCAGATTCCAATCAGTGATCTGAATTGCCCGATTCGAATCACTGATCAGAATCATTAATTCGAATTACAAGTTTGAATTACTTGATTCAAATTCCTGATCCGAATCATGCAGGTAATGACACCACAACTTCATCACCCCCGGCATGACTGTAGCAGTGTGGTCATGAGCACTTGCTTTACAATGGAGAAAAAAACAACAAAAACCTCACTGGATCATTTCATTGGGGGGCTAGAGCTCTAACCCCTAAGCCAAAGCTGCTTGCAAAGCTATTGTTGACGCTTGGGATGCTAAACTAATTGTGGTCATGGAAAAATAATATACTTATATAGACACTAAGTCGAATGGTTTTTGTCTTCTTTTTTTTTCAGACCACCGAAATGTATAGTACCGAAATGTTTATAAATAAAAAATTTCACGGGACATATATGTTTCATATTTTTAGAGCGTTGTTTTAAAAAATGTACTACTATTAATACAAAGTTGGACTAAAATATATTAGCACTAAATAAGCGAGCCGGATTGCGAAGCCACTCGAAAGGACCAACCGAAAGCAGTTGGTGAACGCAACTAGCAGACTTTACTTTTCATCACTTCCTGTTAAAATTAAAAAGATAATTTTGAATCAACCCTTTAACAGAAAGGAAAATGCGAGGAATAATTTATAAGTATGTGGCGACCGGTCTGTGTAGCGGTTAGAGAACTGGCCTAGCATCAAAAAGGTTCTGGGTTCGAATTCCGTACAAGGCATGGATGTTCTTTCCTTCTCTGTACTATCTGTCCTTACTGTGGGAGCAACGTTGGCCCACCTAATATGGTGCCCCTGAAAGAGTGGTCAACAATTCTGCCCTTCAGATGCCTGTGTGACGAAAGGGCATTCTCCAGGTGGGCATTAGAAAAAAATTTTAATTGTGCGTTTTTTATAAAAGACAATAAAGTGATGTTAAAGCTTAAATATACTGCCGAAAAAACGTTTAAAAAATATTTTTAAGTTATTTTTATTATAGATAAATCATACTTATATCATTTTTATCAATTTCATCATCAAACCTCTCACTGATTCGAATCAATAAATGATTCGAACAAGTAAGTGATTCGAATCAATGGTTGATTCGAATCTGGGATTCATTCGAATCAGTGATTGATCCGAATCATTAAGTGTTTCTAATCAACAAGGAACAGATTCGTATCAATAAGTCATTCGAATCAGCAAATAACTGATTCGAATCAGTAAGTCGTTCAAATCAATTAGTGGTTCGAGTACCGAAGTGAACTTCGAAAAACTTTGGTGATTCGTTTTTCCTAACTTTATCACTTCCTGTCAACTAACAAGATCTTAACGAACAAAAAATATTTAAATCTCCTTTATTTACACTTATTTACTAATATTAAGCTTGTTTTCATTGACAACTAAATAAATTCACCCTGGTACTCGGTTGTTTAAGTAGTTGTCACTCAAGATTTTAAGTTAATGTTTAATTTGAATTTAATGATTTTCGTTTGCCATTAAATTGGAACTATCAAACTGGGAATCACGTCACTTTTTTTCTTAGAATTATCTTTTTTATTTTATTTTTAAGTGTGTTGCTCTTTAAAAATTGATAAATATTCTGATAGATCATTTCTTAATCGAAAGATAAAAAAGATACCATCTTTTTCTCGTGTTTATATGCATGAAGTTTATTACAGCTCTTTTCACCTCTTTGCCCTTGACGAGTTATTCAATTTTTGCTTTCGCAATCTTCCACTATTAAGTAGAATGAATTTGCAAGATTAATATCTGCTGTAAGCTATTTCTTACACCAAGTTTAATAGCCAACGCCAGGGCTCGAAAAACTGCCCGTCCTCGGCGGTCAAAAATACCCCGCGGACAACAAATTTCTCGAATCCAACGTCCGCGCGGACGGCCATTTTCCCGTTAATGTTCGTGATATTTATTTTCAATTTTTGTTATCTTACAAGAGTCTAGCTCCTCACTTCTAAAATGACCCTCTAATTTCGAAATACAGGTACATACTGCGCATGGTGGAATTGCTGTTTTCTCTGTCTGGGAGTGCTGCAGCGGTTGAAAGGGGCTTTTCCGCAATGAACTTACAAAAAAACACATTACGTACTGGTCTTAAACAACAAGCGTAAACCGCAATTATGAACATCTACCTAAATGGAAAGCCTCTTTCAGATTTCTGTGCAGAAACCTCTGTAAATCATTGGCTTGATTGTGGAACTGGCAAACGTCATATTTGATTCATTTAAAAAACGCAGTACCATCGGATAAATTGACATGAAAATTGACAGATAACTTGACCTTTGTTATTTAAATTATTTCATTATAGAAATAAATTATTTCATTAAAGAAATAAATTATTTCATTAAAGAAATACTAGGTTTTACTATTAGTAACCTAGTATTTCTTTTATTACTGTATAATGTTATCCTAGTATTATAATCCTAGTAACTACTAATTCATTGAGCAATTTATATAAATGTTAGTAATAAATAAGAGAAAATTATACTTTTATTTATTTAGAAGCGACGGGTTAGTTTCAAAGGAAGACGGGTACATTGTTGGACAAGCCGTTCTCGGGGACGGGTAAAATTTCTGAGTTTTTTCGAGCCCTGGCCGACGCGTTTGGTCTAAAAACAAGCTAAGGATACAAGCTTGCATCGTTATCGTAACAGGCTTTGTAAGGATAGCGTGCCATATTCTAACAATATATAAGGAAATAAATAAGCACAAAACTGAATACTTTAGTTTCTTGCATAAATCAATACATAAAATTTTCCTAACATTTTGAATTTCTCTCGATTTTAAAAAATCATTATCGACGCTTTCGTTGTTTTGGATGTTTTACGTACAATTACTTTTTATTTCGCGTTTGGTTGGCTGGTTCTAATGCCACTTGCCACACGGGCAAGTGTGCGTGGTGAAACCGAGCAAATTTAATGCAGAGTGTGCGATTCTTGTGTTTCAGTGGCTCCATCTATGGCCAAGAATTCGACTTCTGCCACATCATACGTCACATCTGCTTATTGGGCAGACCCATTCATACATCCATTCATTCATCCACAGATCGTAATTTTGACCTGAATCAGAGAACGATTGATCTCCAATCCAGTACCCCCAGAGGTGTATCAATACCTTGGGGGGGTTGCATATCAATACCTCTTGTTATGGAAACATGGAGGACTTTGTGACTCGACAGAATTTTAACGTGCATCAGTCACCATCTACACGAGGAGTCTTCGGCCGGCAGGGTTCGAAACCACGAACTCTCGGACATGGGCGCAGCGCCCTATCGACCAGACTACATCGGCCCTATTTCACGTTAAAATTTGCTTTGCCGCTCAAAATATTTTGAAACATTAAATTGAAAGATGTGTAGAAAAACATACAGGAAGTAGGTACCATAGGATAAAATAATCAACATTCGATTATTAGTTTTAGAATTATTAACTCTTAAGCTTTTGTAGTAAAAAATACCAGGTGGGTCGTCTTGCAATCCTTAAAAATGCAACTGTGGAGTTGAAATTAGACATGTGTTAAAGGGCCATTTTTAGACTAGACACAAGTTTTTAAATCGAAATTCTTATTTATTCGAAAGTTATTGCAATTTTTAATGTTTTTTTTTTGGCGAATTTAATTTATTTTAACTCTTTTTTCTTCTAAGTAATGACTATATACCGAAATTTATCTTTCTCGAGATATTTATTTCATAAGCTACAATGTCGTAAGTGAGTGAGAGAGAGAAAGGGGGGGTCTTAACAATAATAACAAAATGCTCTAACACATAACAATAATAATTATATATTTTTTTTATTAACGAAATGGTTCATATTTATTTATTTACTTATTTTATTTATTTACTTATTTTATTTATTTACTTATTTTATTCATTTATTTCTTAAAATACCGATTAAAAAACTAACCCGACGAATGAGGAGCAGTCGTGGGGGTTGGTGAACGGAGCGAGTAGGAAGCTGATCGTCTAAGTTATAAAAATAATCCGAATTTTTTTATCACGTGCTTAAGTTAGTATCTTTTTTACTAATTTCCGAAAACCTCTTTTTGCAAATCGGCAAATTTTCATAACTAATGTTAATTGTTATTTTAAAATGAAATTGCATCACTTCATTTAAATCATCATAACTTACATCATATCATATCATAATATACATCACAGATTATACCACTGAAATAACATGTTATCGTTATCAGAGGTGAGTTCCTCAAAAAAAAGAAAGAAAAAAAAGGATTTTTTTTTTTACTAAGTTTTTCTTGGTCCGGAACGATATTTTTTATGTATTTCTTCTGTTGGTTGATATTTTCTATAAATAAAACTTTTATCAGAATTCTTCCGCTTGAGGTATAGTCACGGCCCGCGTGAAGCATTCGCCGCTACTCCCTAACTGCTATAAAACAGTAAATTCAGCGAAATAAATTGTGTTTTCAGCGAACAATTTTTTCTACAGAGAAGGGAAATATATATTAACGAGCTCGTTGCCAAAACATGCGATATCGCGTGACATCACTTGCTTTCCACATTTTTTTTCCGCTAAAAATGTCTCTGTGAGTAGTATAAAAACCAATTAAAACAGAATTAAAGGATTCAAAAAAATTATTTTCTACCGCAATCATTTTTTTCTTAATGATTACAATCACCGTATTAAAAAATAATCAAAACGGTAAAAATTATTATTATAAAAAATAAAAACTTAAAGAATTAAACGTTTTATTTAATATGAATTATACTTAATTAAAAGATTGTCGGAATCTAAGAAACATCAAATGTTGTTTCAGGTTTTATCCTCATAATACTGCTCTTGTCTAAGAAGTTATCAAAAATTAAGCCCAACCTATTCTTATTTCTTTACCTCTTCTTATTTAAACCCAACCTATTCTATTCTTATTTCTTTAACTCTTCTCATTCTTATTTAAACCCAACCTATTCTATTCTTATTTCTTTACCTCTTCTTATTCTTATTAAAACCCAACCTATTCTATTCTTATTTCTTTACCTCTTCTTATTCTTATTTAATCCCAACCTATTCTATTCTTATTTCTTTACCTTTTCTTATTCTTATTTAAACCCAACCTATTCTATTCTTATTTCTTTACCTCTTCTTATTCTTATTAAAACCCAACCAATTCTATTTTTATTTCTTAAAAACTATAAAACAACTACATTTTCGATTCTCTCCCCCCGTTCATTCCTCATTTGCTCCTCTTCAATTGCAATGGCTCTTGATTTGAATTTGCACTTCTAAAATAGTTCAATTTACAGCGAATTTGTGTTTTAACTTAAAATTTTCAATGGGAAAAAAATTCCTCTTAAAAATTTGTTAAGATTTGCCTTTAGGTAAGACTTTTGAAATTTGGCTAACAATGAACTTTGTCTAGTGTTTAATGACCAAAAAGTTGGGCTAAATGAAAATCATACAAAAAGTGAATGAAACTAATTATATACTCTCCCGAATTTAAATATTAAGAGCAGTTTTAAAAATTAATAAGAAAAAAATTTTAAAATATTTATATATTTTGTTCCTCTAAATCTTTATGCAAACACAGCTCTCGTTACAAGGCTTACTCTAAAACTTTTGAAAGGAATTACTCGTACAATTTCAAGAGATTTCATCATATTTTTATCAGGATTTCTTCGGATTCGAGTAATATCCTAGGAGTGTTATCAGATAGTTAAGCGGAATGAATGAATGGCTGGAAAATGCAGTGACACTAATATGTTTTTAAAAACTCTGATATTTAAAAATTGATTATACAGTAACCAGACATTTAACAAGATCTTAATCGTTCTCTTACTTGAGATTGACATTTATGTGAACCTACCTCATGATAATATTTATTAAATACTATTTACTCTGTTAGTGTCTGCTTGTAAATGTTCCTTCAACAATTATCTCTTCATTGTGAAAATAGGTTAAATATCTTAGTAGATAGAGTCGTTTCAGGTTTTATATAATGTAAACAACATTGCTTGTTTTATATGTTTCTTTTATAGTTAACAACTTTTCCGTTTTTTGCGAAAAATGTTTCTCAATAGCAGAAAAATTTTAATATTTAAATTAATATGAATGAATTTTATAATCGCCATTTCGATATTTATTTATTTATTCGTCATTTTGATATTTCAATTTTGACTTATTTATAAAAAAAGTAATGTTAGCAATAGTGCTACCGCTAATTGGTTTCTTAAAAATTATTCCTTTTGTAATTTATGTTCTTTATTTCAGTTTTATTTCTGTTAGTTTATGTCAGAAAGTGGTCGAAACTTCTATTAGTGGTAAATTCTATTTGTAGCTATTAAACTTCCATTGTTAATCACGATACTCAATTAAAATGCTCTAGCTAGACAGAAATTGATCTTTTCCGGAACAGTAACTTTCGATAAAAAATTTTATCAGGCAGGACATTAGTGCGACATTAGACATTCTAAGTGAGGCGACAGCTCTTTGTTGTTTATAGATCTGGTCTAGTCTGTTTGGTCTAGCCGGGTTCCTGAGGTCAATAATGGCCCTTTTCCCATTCATCCTGTAATGAGAACATAAGCAAAAACAATAGACAGATTACATGAAATGCAGCAAATAATGGCACCTTTGCTGTTTATAGAAAATGATTGCTAAACGTTTAGAAGCAATTCGTTTTACATGTTTAGTGGTTTGAAACATTTGCTGAATTAGTGTTGCCAGGATGAATACACTACACCGAAAAGTGTAGATTGAAATTTTGATTGGAGAAAAATTCTATTTCGCGATAAACTTCTTGTAGTAAAACGATAGAAACTTTTTTTGTCTTACAAAGCTCCTGTTGAAATTTGAACACTTTTGCAACCTGAAAAAGGATTAAAGTTTCAAAGGACGATAAATCCCGTTTAGAGTGGGCAATAAACGATTGATATTGTGAGCTTCATTTTAAGTTTAAGTACGTATTAAGTATTTATGTAGAAAAATAATCGAAATTTTAATTGGCAAAAAATTTTGCATTCACAGCCCAGAAAACGATTAACAGAGATGTTTTCATACTATATTTATGTTACGACTATAATAGAAGTAGAAAAGTTTCTGCTGATATCAGGGATATGCGTACACCCCTACGACTTTTTATTTTTAGATACTTCTGAAAAAAATATGTAAAAGGTAATTAAAAATTCGAATGAAATAATTATTTATTTGATATTTTATAAATTTTCTATTTTGGTATGGTTTTAACAGCTTTTTACTTGAGCGGTATTAATTATATTCTTATTCATTAATGTGATATTTGTTTGTTATTACGTTCCTTTACTTACTTTATGAAGTGAAACTTTTAGTTCTTTGACATTCGTTGAAAGTTTTTTTCTTCTTTTAAACTTTTAAATACCAATTCATCCCAAACATTTTCGATCACATTGATATCTGGTTTTTTGTGTGGATATTCAGAGGATCTAGAACATCCTGGTTGAGGTTTAACCAGTCCTGATGAATTTCAGCCGATGGGGAATAGCATTATCCATTGAGACCGGGATAGCCTGGTTGGTAGGGCACTGAGCCCATGTCCAAGAGTTCGTGGGTTCGATCCCCGTTGGCCGAAGACTCCCCGTGTAGTAAATGGTGACTGATGCACGTTAAATCTGTCGAGTCGCAAAGTCCTTCATGTTCCCATAACAAATCAATACCTCTGAGGGTACTGATCCAGGAGTTTTCTTGTCTTCTAGATTGATTCAAAATTACAAGGCTACGGAGTTGAACATTAGTAGTCTTTAACCCAAAATTGGGTCGGCTGTTCAACGACGGATATAAAATAAAATATCTTCCATTGATGGTTTTATATTATTAGATAATCGGGGAAAACTGTGGGTATTGTGTTGTAAACTCTTAGTGGTTGCGTACATTTTTTAATTGTAGAAAGAACCTCGAATGCAAATGGTAAACAGTTGAAAAGTTTAGTGAATGAACCAGGTTAGTTACATTTTCAGAGTTGCTGTAGTCAGGTTAAGATGGGGGAAAAAGTGGTTTTCGAACTATTTTATTACAGATTTAATTGAAGACGGTGCTGATCATTACTAGCCTTGTTTTACTTACTACTACCTGATTCGAAATAAAAATCATGCGAGCATACTCAACACTAATGTGGATAAGTTAAAATGAAAGTGAAAGCAAAAGCAGCCATGTTACAGTAACTCTGTTTTTCGAAGCTCTGTCACCAAGGAAAATAAATAAAAAAAAACAAAGTTAAAGTGCCTTACACTTAAAGCAATGCAATGATTTTAAACTATATAAATAATATCACTGAGAAGAATTATCTGAGCTTTAGAACAGACAAATAACTTAAATATTTTAAAAGTTATTAAACTTTTTTTTAAAAAATTGCCAATTTGGCAACATTTTTTCAACTAGATGAAAATTATCAAAAATCACTTGACGTATTCTCAGTTTTAGAAACTTTTTATGAGCTCAGGTAATGCAGAATTAGAGTAAGTTTTTAAATATTAAAAAATGAAACCCCAAAAGCTTGAAACCATGGCTTTTCTCCATATCGACGTTTTGAAACATTCCCAAATACAATCAGATATACAAATCAGGATGGAGATCATCGTGTTGTTCCCCAAAAATTCTTCGCCTGCCATGATTTCTGAAATGTATATAACGTCTCTCATCGGTCCATAAAGTTTTTTTCTTCTCATTTCTAGGTCCCCGATTTTGTATTCTTTTGACCACCAAGCATAACTATTTTCTTGATTTGAAGCTGACAAATAGAGTTTTCATGTTGAACATTTACTTTAAAGCCCAAGAAATTTAAGTTCGTTTAACTTTAAGAGATCTTTGTCTTTGAGTTTAAATTACACTCCTCTTTAATTTGTAGATTTATCAATCATCTGCTTTTCTTATATTTCTCCAAAATCCGCTTCAACATTCTGTCTTCACGTTTTGTCATTTTCTTAGGTATATGTTGCCTTGATGTTGAAGCTGTTGTGCTATCTTCAGTTAAATATGCTTTTAATATCCTTATTAAACTTCTATCTGATGTTTTTAATTTATTATTTTTTTTAAATATCATACCTTTCACACCATTTTATCGCATAAACAAAATCTGTTTTATTTTCGCCCATTAAGCGCAAGTCTCCATTTTAGAACTAAGTTTGTTTGTTTTTTTAACAAAACAATAAATAGTAACTGGAATCTTTAATGCTTAAAAATTGGTTCAGAGAAATAAAGAGTTTTAATCCACCGATTAGAATATATAAACGAAATTTTAAAAAATTGTGATCGCCGCAAGGTGATCTCAGGTTACCCATTGGCAAAATGGTTGTTGTCTAACTTTTTTCTTTCTTTTTTTTTGGAAAAGCAATTTTATTGTGTTCTTATTTTGGACATCTTTAACTATTAATCCTGAACTGCTCGGTGTACAATTTCGCAGACATAGTTGAATGCAGCTCAGACACATTCTGTGTGAATTCTTTTGATGACTGAATAGACATTGAACAGCCAATTGAGATCAATACTAACATTTTCAGATGGGTACAATGGTGTTTGAAGGAGATTGTAAGCTGCATCATACACCTGTTTTGGATTGACAAGTTCATACATGAAATATGATTTGAAAGCTTCGCTTTTTTTTCAATTTCACATAAATAGTAAATGAATAATTTATATTGCGTGGAAGACAGTCTACGGTCTTGTGCAAGTCATTGGGTACGTTGACAATGGATCCTTTTATCCTAACCGTTGATTAACATCCAGCTGCATGAAAGGGGTTCGGAGAGCCACCGTTCACTCTTCGGTAGGGTTCAATTCTCTCAACCACTTTGGAACTTTTGTGAGGGATGGGCTTCATGCTTGCGTTTCCGAACGGAATCCTTTCGTTTTTCCGTTTGTGTGTAACGCTTAAAGTATTCCCGTCTACGTTCTTTGGCTTTTTCAGTCTCGGTAAGTATAGGTCTTGACATCGTTTTTTTCTTTCTTCAACTCTAATTTTTGGGACCGTGTTAATCAGTTTAGACCCTCTTTATCTGTGATAATCACCTGAATTAGTATTGAAAACGATCCAGTTTGAACTGTAGATTAGAATTTCTGATTCATAACTAAAACAATAAAAACATAAATATCGTTCAAATGATGAAATTCTCTTTTATTCACAACTCAAGAAGCATTTATGGGATCTCTCTGATTCCATATCTCAAAAATAAACTCACCAACTTAATGCACAGCAAAATTAAAAGTCAAAAAAAGAATTCTAAAAAATTATCAAACAGCAGCGATCGCCAGAGCAACGGATGCAATATGACGACGCATGCGCACTGTTTGCTATTACTATTGATTATTGTAGTTGTATTACTCTTGGCTATTGTAGTTAGACCATCGAATCCAGACCAAGATCCATTATTGCCAATGGGTAATAACTTTTTTTTTTTTAATTATTCGCGAAAATTCCATGAACTCGGTGTCTGCCGCCGCAATAAACCGACTCGTCGGAATTAGGAGACGATGGGTAATTGGCGAAATTAAGAATGCCTAATTGAAATGAAGATGATTGGGAAAAAAATAAATAATGAAGAAGGAGCGTGATCGTAGAGGTCAACTGATCACACGTAGTCAATTGACGATAGTTGTAAGTATGAGCATCCAAGGGGCTGAAGATAATAATGAGATGGAAAAAAAACAGTTAATGCATGAGAAAAAATCCGAGTACATAAGAATAAGCAAGTAGTCGTGATGTCTATCATGGGGATCCTTCTCCCCCGCAGCTTAATAAGTTGAAAAAACTTAAGATTGGTGAGGCGGTAGAATTAATTGCATTGCTGTTTATGGTGTAGTAATTAGGGGGGGAGATTATTATGATTTTAAATGTTTAAAAAATAAAACAATAGCTAACATTGCAAATTATCCACTTAATTTAAGTACTAGTATTTTACAACTTTTTTCATGAAGGCACTTTCTATATCAATACGAAAAGGTAAATATCTGCCCGATTGACAAGGAATATGATGAATTCACAAACAGTTTCCGTTGATAATATCATAAAAAAACAAGTTTTACCCAAGGCTAAAGAGAATAGAAGGGCTAGTTCACTCCGCTCTTAGAGCTGAAGCTACGATTTCCCTCTTCATGACGTCACTGTGTCCACAGATCTCGGAGATCGCAAGCAAAGATATGACAACTTCGCATCTTTCTCTTTGTAAAAATAAGTTAGACTTTTTCTGGTTATTAGCTTTCAAACTTTACGTAATTAACACATTATTTCCGTTCATAAACATAGTTCAAAAAACTTTCTTGGTTATTATATTAAAAAAAATACCATTTTAAACTTATAAAAATGTTTTACTAGTTGGCGAAAATGACACTATAAATACTTTATTTTAAAAAGTTCAGTTTTAACTTTAATTATTAAGAAAAATAAAAGCATATATCGACACTTTTTTTATCTACATATTCTTTTATAACGATAAATTAAGTTAAATTTAGAATCCCTGATTTTAAAATATGTCGTTAATAGCAATTTGTTCATACTTAATCATTAGGAAACATCAACCTTAAACACTAATTACTGAAGCAAAATAATAATTTCGGTTCATAATGACATTAGAAATTTTACAATTGTTTATAGATATTTAAATTTACGATGATATAATTTATAGATATTTAAATTGAAGAGAATATAATTTTTAAAAAAAATCATAAATATTTAGAATAACTACATTAAAAAGTATGTTATGAAATTAGGAGAATTTCAACTATATACTATATATTTTATTTATACTTTTTATTTACATTTTAATTTTCTTTGACTTTATCCTTTTTTTAATTCCTTTCACCTGCCTTTCTTTTTGAAGTAACGAGGCGGTTTCTATAATGAATTTTTATAAAAGTTCTTAACGACAGAATAAACGTATAGCTGTTTTATATTAACTGTGTCATTTCGAAATCCATTCTTTACATAGTTGTTCATTTACTTTAGGGAACACGCGGAAAATTATATTTTTTCCTTTTGTTTTTGTATCAGAATTTTTGCAAGTTGCAATCGCGCAAACTGACATTTCGATAATAGTTTTAAATTCTTGTAAATTCACTGCAAAAACTGAGGAAAGTCATTATAGAAAATAACAAATGTCTTAAGGTCTGGTTTCTTAGGACAAGCGCCTTATCTGGGCGTCAGCGGAAAGTTGACGTAGATCTGACGCCAAAAAAAGACTTTTTTGTTAGCTCAGCGTGAGCAGTCGGTCCAACGCAGACGTTATCTCTCATTGCGCATGCGTTAATAACGTAAACAAATATTTATTTTGAATTTGTATTGATTTTGTTATTGTCGACCAGTGTTTTAGAGAACAAATAATGACTTTGTCCAAGAAAAAACACATTATAGCTGAGCTAAATGAAGAGTGCTATGTTAAATGAAGAAGCTATGTTTAATGTCAAAATCAAAATCTTGGCTGATTTTAATGTGCTGTTGGATGTTGTCCGCCATTGCTTCTGTGGTTAACGTCACGTTGTAATCCAACTGCAGTTGAGTTGGACGGCAATTGTAGTTCAAGATGAGCGTTCGATGACGTATACTATCAAACTCACAAATGGACCAATCAGAGGTTAGCGCTGATTTCCAGCTGACGGCGTCCTGTCCTAAGAAACCAGGCCTTTAGAATATCTCTCAAAAAGAAATGATCCAATATTAGTTAGAGCTAGTAAGGCTGAACGCTCCCCGTTCTTGAAGTAAAAGTGCGAGCTTTGAGCCAAAGTGACGTCACTAGAGAAAATCGGAGGATTGGCGGGGCGAGAGTTACTTCAAAGGAGTGAACCAGCCCTTCCTTAGCCCTGAGTTTAAACAATCTTGAATGTGATGACTCGTTTACTAGGTCATTACCTTTTCGCACAAATTTTTCCTTCAATTACAATTAGTAAAGAATGAAAAAAGTGGTCGGTGATGAATTTCTTAGCCATTGTGCTTACGTTGCGTTACGTTTTTCAGTTCTATCAGAATTCCAAAAAACATTTGCTCCCTTTACAATATAATTTCATTACCACTATGGAAAGTTTGAAACTGCAGACATGGTTTCTGAGCCCAAAATATAGGGGGTAGCCGCAATCTTGGAAATAAGTAATTGTGGTTTTTTTTTAACCTTATTTTGACCCATATTTTGGTCACGGGAGAGATTCAAATTTTGGACACTTTTATGTTAATTTTATTTTTTGCGTTATTTTTTAGAACTTTTTTAGAGAATTAAAAAAATTTTGCACCAAATTATGAAATTCTTTTTTCCAAAAATAATTCTATTCGCAAAAAATAAAATTAACATTAAGGGGTCCAAACTTTGCACCGCTATCCCAGATTGCGACTGCCGCCTATATTTGGGGGGCGGGGGTCACAAACTTTTGCCACTCAGTTTTTTTTATTATCTGGTTAATTTTTTTCTACAGTAGGCAACTAGTAATCAGTGGCTTGCAGAGGTAGAAATGGAAGAAACTACGACTCTCAGGGGATTGAGCGTTCGCCTCCCACTGAGGTGACCCAGATTCGAATTCTAGCTGTGGCTCGTTGATACGAATTCTGCCTCCGGATCGCACTGACTAGAGTTCCGACGTAAAATACCCTCAGTGGAAGACGGATCGTGAGTTAGAATCCCCTTGCCGTCGGGCTAACGGTGGGAGGTTTTCGTGATTTTCTTCTCAATATTGAATGAAAATGTGGGTTAGTTCATCAAATAGTCCACCTCAAAGACTATTTTATCTGAATGTTTGATACAGGAGTTCCCATGTCTTCTGGGTTAGGTTCAAAATTACAAGGCTGCGGAGTTGAACATTGATAGTCGTAAACTCAGAAATCGGGTCT